>NW_028317982.1:4088571-4390714 GCF_062004578.1 Staurois parvus
AGTCTTTTATTCTGATTGCCATCCTGCAATCCATACAGTAACACAGACAGTCCTTTATCCTCAGGCTGTTGCCAGTAGCAACTGCTGCAGTATCCAGGGGAAATAATCACGGATGAGCCCCCACATGTAGTGCTACCCCTGCAGGAGGTGCTTGCTTCTTGCCCAGGCTTTCCCCTAGACTTCCTCCCACAGCCAAGCACACCACATTTTCTTAGCCAGGTGCACACAACGTCTGCTTGTTACTACAATGATCAGTCTAGGGGTTGTGGTTTTTTTGTTGTTTTATTTGGGGTTTTTTTTGAACTGGGATAGGGAAAGGATATAGTAGGATACTCCAAATCAAACTATGCACAATTGAGCACAAGTTTCTCAAAGTGAAACTGTGTAGCAGACTGTATAAAAATGAAGCAAAGTCCCTCTGTAGATATGCAGACTTAGTGCACAGTTACTCTTCTGGACACCAGCCTGTGTCCCCTCTAGCTTACACCCAGCAGCTGACTATACAGATCCCAAAGGGAGGGGGTTAAATAGCACAAGTCTCAGCATCCATGTAGAACAGTGTGTACTCACAAGGCCCTTGCTACAAGTCACCTTCCTCCATGATACAAGACAGGATCTTTAGACATCCTCCTCCAGTCAGCTTTTAGAAGCACCCTGGGCTTCAGCAATCTGGCCCTTGGGTTGCCCACCTGAGACCTCCTGGCAGCATGAGCCAGGGAGGCAGCCACTTTCCCCTGGCTGGAACTCCCTTCTCACAGGAAAAGGAAGAAGAACCCAGATCACGTGTTCACTGAATATAAATACTAGTACCCAGGGGCACCGCTTGCTGTAATTGATTGGAAGAGTATTCATATTCATGCTGCTGATCTGAATGGGTCACTCCTGTTCACATGGATACAGAGGATACAGAGGAGTCAATCACAGCAGCACCACTGTGAGCAACACGGGATCTTCTCACTAAGCAACCATAGCTTTCTGTGAAGCAGAAAACTGTTATGTTGAGCAAGAGGCCACACTATACTAAACTAGATTATATACATCCTAGCAACCTACCTAGGAGGGTGATACATCTACATCAAAGGCTCCCACCTAGGTGGGAAGTGGGGATGGTGTGAGTCTTTGTAAAGTTGGTTTAAATGATAATATCAAGTGTTGTTGAACATCCCTTTTATCATAGCACATGTGTACTTACTTTCCTACTGCAGTGGTTTGGAGTGTTCATCTGTGAAGGAAATCTTGGTGGAATTCTCTGGTTCATGCTAGAATGTTTTTGATCTGCATGAAAACATAAAAATATTACCTGGTGTGAAATTAAAGGGCAATTTTTAGTGTATTTCTGGGACACTGAAAGTTGTCCTTAAAATAATTAAATCACACAGTTACAAATATATGGGGCAAAGGTGAATCATTTTAGGCCAATTACCAGTCTTTGCCAATTATAAAATAGTGTGTAAGACAGCCCATACATTGATCATTTTTTTTGTTCAACAAAAACGATCTGATTACCCCATCCATACATTCAATGTGGATGGGGCATCCTTCCTGCTGTCAGAATACAGTAATCAGTGTTGCCAGTGGCACTGATTGCTCGAGAAAAACCTGGCAGGCTGGTTGTACACAAGACGATCGATAGATTGACTTGTGTACAACTAGCCTGCCATACCTGGATCAAAATTTGACTGGTCCATGCTAAAGCAGCCAAATTTCGCCCCATGTTTGGTCAGCTAAGGCTACATCCAGATGGGCTAATAGCAGCATCTAGAAGTGGTTGTAGACACTGTCTGAACACAGTGCATGTGAACAGCTGCTGTTGTCAGCAGTGCCTGTCAGATTTGTACTCTGTACAAATCTATGGCTGGCACTTCTGCTGTTCATATATATCCGCACATCTGAGCAGATATATGTGAATTGGAGTTTCTGCTTAGTTTGAACTGCACACAAACTGACCATAGTTAACGGCCAGTTTGTATGCGGTCATAGCACAGTGTTGCTGCACCCAGAAGCTGCTATCTGGCCATTTAAATATAGACTAATTCAACACTTTGTTATGTGCGTTTTCAATTGATAATTTACTCAGACTAACTAGCTGTCCATGGCAGCTGTGCAGCATGTTTAGCAGTGGGAAAGGGAAATAATACGAAAAACAATTGTACTTCTCACCTGGTTTACTAGTTTTTCTCCAGGTGCTTTGGGATTCTGCAACCCCAAACAAGAGTATGTAGCTATATTGTCTATGGTTTTTAGCCCAAATTGGCCTTAAAGTGGAACTTTTTCAAAAAGTGCAGTCCCGCTGGTTCACTCTCTCCCCCCAGCCTGTAACTGAGTTAGAGGTTATTTGGGGGGGCGAATACCAATTTGTATCTGTACCTACTCCCAATTCTGCAATCCTTGATTAGGCAAGGATGGCATCCCTTGCCTTGTCCCCTCCTAACCATTCACAAAGTGCTGCTCAAGCATGAACATGTGCAGTGGGGAGCCATCTGTGGTTCCTCAGGAAGCCACAGCTGGCTCCTATATCCAAGATGGTGGCACTGGGGACCCATAGTGGTAGGAAGAACAGGCCACAAGAAGACATTGATGGAGGTTTAAAAGTGAGCAGTACAGTGTTTGTACCTGTTGACTTTTAAAAAACAACCCTCTGTAAAGGTTTTATTGCTGCCACTGTCACCAATAAAAAAAAGTGAGGGTAAATCCAAAATGTTAGAGTTATTCACAGAACTGGAGGTATGAAGAAATCTTCCAATGGGGACACCTATATCAGGACAGCTGTCTAAGAGGGGAATCCCCTCCACTTTGCGAGATTTCCTCTAACTTACTGTTGCATCTCTAAGAATGTTCCCCAGTGATACACAGGCAGGAAAAAACTAACTGCCATAAGTTTGAAATCCTCTACTCTATCTAAAGTAAAAAAATATTTTGGCTATACAGTATATGCACTTTAGACTCGCCACATGTTACAATCTGACTGTATAATTTCCATTAGATCTACTAACAGGTATAACAAGACCTGCCTGATTGGACAGTTAATGTAGGTTCTCACCTTTGAATGTTTTGGTCACTCCAAAATGGATAGTAAAAGGATTGTATGGTTAGATTTAGAGATGAGCGAATCGAACCAGGCGAACCGGAATTCGAGTCGAATTTCAGGAAATATTCGATTCGCGGCGAAACCGAAATTTTGCCTACTTCGGGTGCGCGAATCGAACATTTCCCGATCAGCCGGCAAAAGTGTCCCTGCAGTGAGCTCCGCTATTTCTGACAGTTCTCTGACAGAAGGAACACATGTTTAGCGGTTGAAACATTGTATCTATTAGTTTACATTTAGGATACAGATGTTTCAACCACTGTTCATGTGAAGAAGCTGTGAGAGAACTGTCAGAAATAGAGGAACTCTGCACATACACTTTTTGCCGGCTTGGAATTATTCTTCTTTTCATCCTACTTCTTCTTCTTCTTCATCTTCATCCTCAGAAGAAGAGGATGAGGATGAGGATGAAGAAGAAGAAGAAGAAGTAGGATGAAAAGAAGAATAATTCCAAGCCGGCAAAAAGTGTATGTGCAGAGTTCCTCTATTTCTGACAGTTCTCTCACAGCTTCTTCACATGTACAGCGGTTGAAACATCTGTATCCTAAATGGAAACTAATAGATACAATTTGTATCTATTAGTTTCCATTTAGGATACAGATGTTTCAACCGCTGTACATGTGAAGAAGCTGTGAGAGAACTGTCAGAAATAGAGGAACTCTGCACATACACTTTTTGCCGGCTTGGAATTATTCTTCTTTTCATCCTACTTCTTCTTCTTCTTCTTCATCCTCATCCTCATCCTCTTCTTCTGAGGATGAGGATGAGGATGAAGAAGAAGAAGAAGCAGTAGGATGAAAATAAGAATAATTCCAAGCCGGCAAAAAGTGTATGTGCAGAGTTCCTCTATTCTGCAGATACACTTAGAGGAGCTCTGCACATACACTTTTTGCCTGTTTGGAATTAATCTTATTTTCATCCTACTTCTTCTTCTTCTTCTTCTTCTTCTTTATCCTCATCCTCAGAAGAAGAAGAAGAGGATGAAGAAGAAGAAGAAGAAGTAGGATGAAAATAAGAATAATTGCAAGCCGGCAAAAAGTGTATGTGCAGAGTTCCTCTATTCTGCAGATACACTTAGAGGAGCTCTGCAGATACACTTAGAGGAGCTCTGCACATACACTTTTTGCCGGCTTGGAATTAATCTTATTTTCATCCTACTTCTTCTTCTTCTTCTTCATCCTCATCCTCATCCTCAGAAGAAGAAGAAGAGGATGAGGATGAGGATGAAGAAGAAGAAGAAGAAGAAGTAGGATGAAAATAAGAATAATTCCAAGCCGGCAAAAAGTGTATGTGCAGAGCTCCTCTAAGTGTATCTGCAGAATAGAGGAACTCTGCACATACACTTTTTGCCGGAAACCGCTGTATGGAGGGAATGTCCCAGAACTGTCATAAATAGTCTATTTCTGACAGTTCTGGGACATTCACTCCATACAGCTGTTTCAACCGCTGTATGGAGGGAATGTCATAGAACTGTCAGAAATAGACTATTAATGACAGTTCTGGGACTGTCCTTCCATACAGCGGTTGAAACATTGTATCTATTTGTTTCCATAAATGGATCCATTTATGGAAACAAATAGATACAATGTTTCAACTGCTGTATGGAAGGACAGTCCCAGAACTGTCATTAATAGTCTATTTCTGACAGTTCTATGACATTCCCTCCATACAGCGGTTGAAACAGCTGTATGGAGTGAATGTCCCAGAACTGTCAGAAATAGACTATTTATGACAGTTCTGGGACATTCACTCCATACAGCGGTTGAAACATTGTATCTATTTTTTTCCATAAATGACATTCTGCAGATACACTTAGAGGAGCGCTGCAGATACACTTTTTGCCGGCTTGGAATTATTCTTATTTTCATCCTACTTCTTCTTTTTCTTCTTATGAGGATGAGGATGAAGAAGAAGAAGTAGGATGAAAATAAGATTAATTCCAAGCCGGCAAAAAGTGTATCTGCAGCGCTCCTCTAAGTGTATTTGCAGAATGTCATTTATGGAAAAAAATAGATACAATGTTTCAACCGCTGTATGGAAGGACAGTCCCAGAACTGTCATAAATAGTCTATTTCTGACAGTTCTGGGACATTACCTCCATACAGCTGTTTCAACCGCTGTATGGAGGGAATGTCATAGAACTGTCAGAAATAGACTATTAATGACAGTTCTGGGACTGTCCTTCCATACAGCGGTTGAAACATTGTATGTATTTGTTTCCATAAATGGATCCATTTATGGAAACAAATACATACAATGTTTCAACCGCTGTATGGAAGGACAGTCCCAGAACTGTCATTAATAGTCTATTTCTGACAGTTCCATGACATTCCCTCCATACAGCGGTTGAAACAGCTGTATGGAGTGAATGTCCCAGAACTGTCAGAAATAGACTATTTCTGACAGTTCTGGGACAATCACTCCATACAGCTGTTTCAACCGCTGTATGGAGGGAATGTCATGGAACTGTCAGAAATAGACTATTAATGACAGTTCTGGGACTGTCCTTCCATACAGCGGTTGAAACATTGTATGTATTTGTTTCCATAAATGGATCCATTTATGGAAACAAATACATACAATGTTTCAACCGCTGTATGGAAGGACAGTCCCAGAACTGTCAGAAATAGTCTATTTCTGACAGTTCTGGGACATTCACTCCATACAGCTGTTTCAACCGCTGTATGGAGGGAATGTCATAGAACTGTCAGAAATAGACTATTAATGACAGTTCTGGGACTGTCCTTCCATAGAGCGGTTGAAACATTGTATCTATTTGTTTCCATAAATGGATCCATTTATGGAAACAAATACATACAATGTTTCAACCGCTGTATGGAAGGACAGTCCCAGAACTGTCATTAATAGTCTATTTCTGACAGTTCTATGACATTCCCTCCATACAGCGGTTGAAATAGCTGTATGGAGTGAATGTCCCAGAACTGTCAGAAATAGACTATTTATGGCAGTTCTGGGACATTCACTCCATACAGCGGTTGAAACATTGTATCTATTTTTTTCCATAAATGACATTCTGCAAATACACTTAGAGGAGCGCTGCAGATACACTTTTTGCCGGCTTGGAATTAATCTTATTTTCATCCTACTTCTTCTTCTTCATCCTCATCCTCATAAGAAGAAAAAGAAGAAGTAGGATGAAAATAAGAATAATTCCAAGCCGGCAAAAAGTGTATCTGCAGCGCTCCTCTAAGTGTATCTGCAGAATGTCATTTATGGAAAAAAATAGATACAATGTTTCAACCGCTGTATGGAGTGAATGTCCCAGAACTGTCATAAATAGTCTATTTCTGACAGTTCTGGGACATTCACTCCATACAGCTGTTTCAACCGCTGTATGGAGGGAATGTCATGGAACTGTCAGAAATAGACTATTAATGACAGTTCTGGGACTCTGACAGTTCCATGACATTCCCTCCATACAGCGGTTGAAACAGCTGTATGGAGTGAATGTCCCAGAACTGTCAGAAATAGACTATTTCTGACAGTTCTGGGACAATCACTCCATACAGCTGTTTCAACCGCTGTATGGAGGGAATGTCATGGAACTGTCAGAAATAGACTATTAATGACAGTTCTGGGACTGTCCTTCCATACAGCGGTTGAAACATTGTATGTATTTGTTTCCATAAATGGATCCATTTATGGAAACAAATACATACAATGTTTCAACCGCTGTATGGAAGGACAGTCCCAGAACTGTCATAAATAGTCTATTTCTGACAGTTCTGGGACATTCACTCCATACAGCTGTTTCAACCGCTGTATGGAGGGAATGTCATAGAACTGTCAGAAACATTGTATGTATTTGTTTCCATAAATGGATCCATTTATGGAAACAAATACATACAATGTTTCAACCGCTGCATGGAAGGACAGTCCCAGAACTGTCATTAATAGTCTATTTCTGACAGTTCCATGACATTCCCTCCATACAGCGGTTGAAACAGCTGTATGGAGTGAATGTCCCAGAACTGTCATAAATAGAGAGAAACTGTCACAGAACTGTCCTTCTTCTCATCCTTCTCCTTCTTCTCATCCTTCTTCTCATCCTTCTTCTCATCCTTCTTCTCATCCTTCTTCTCATCCTTCTCCTTCTTCTCATCCTTCTCCTTCTCATCCTTCTCCTTCTCCTTCTTCTCATCCTTCTCCTTCTCCTTCTTCTCATCCTTCTCCTTCTTCTCATCCTTCTCCTTCTCCTTCTTCTCATCCTTCTCCTTCTTCTCATCCTTCTCCTTCTCCTTCTTCTCATCCTTCTCCTTCTTCTCATCCTTCTCCTTCTCCTTCTTCTCATCCTTCTCCTTCTCCTTCTTCTCATCCTTCTCCTTCTCCATCTTCTCATCCTTCTCCTTCTCCTTCTTCTCATCCTTCTCCTTCTCCTTCTTCTCATCCTTCTCCTTCTCCATCTTCTCATCCTTCTCCTTTTCCTTCTTCTCATCCTTCTCCTTCTGCTTCTCCTTCTCCTTCTCCTTCTTCTCATCCTTCTCCTTCTTCTCATCCTTCTCCTTCTTCTCATCCTTCTCCTTCTCCTTCTTCTCATCCTTCTCCTTCTTCTCATCCTTCTCCTTCTTCTCATCCTTCTCCTTCTTCTCATCCTTCTCCTTCTCCTCATCCTTCTCCTTCTTCTCATCCTTCTCCTTCTCCTTCTTCTCATCCTTCTCCTTCTCCTTCTTCTCATCCTTCTCCTTCTCCATCTTCTCATCCTTCTCCTTCTTCTCATCCTTCTCCTTCTTCTCATCCTTCTCCTTCTCCTTCTTCTCATCCTTCTCCTTCTTCTCATCCTTCTCCTTCTCCTCATCCTTCTCCTTCTCCTTCTTCTCATCCTTCTCCTTCTCCTTCTTCTCATCCTTCTCCTTCTTCTCATCCTTCTCCTTCTCCTCATCCTTCTCCTTCTCCTTCTTCTCATCCTTCTCCTTCTCCTTCTTCTCATCCTTCTCCTTCTCCTTCTTCTCATCCTTCTTCTCATCCTTCTCCTTCTTCTCATCCTTCTCCTTCTCCTTCTTCTCATCCTTCTCCTTCTTCTCATCCTTCTCCTTCTCCATCTTCTCATCCTTCTCCTTTTCCTTCTTCTCATCCTTCTCCTTCTGCTTCTCCTTCTCCTTCTCCGTCTTCTCATCCTTCTCCTTCTCATCCTTCTCCTTCTTCTCATCCTTCTCCTTCTTCTCATCCTTCTTCTCATCCTTCTCCTTCTTCTCATCCTTCTCCTTCTTCTCATCCTTCTCCTTCTTCTCATCCTTCTCCTTCTTCTCATCCTTCTCCTTCTCCTTCTTCTCATCCTTCTCCTTCTTCTCATCCTTCTTCTCATCCTTCTCCTTCTCATCCTTCTCCTTCTCCTTCTTCTCATCCTTCTCCTTCTTCTCATCCTTCTCCTTCTTCTCATCCTTCTCGTTCTTCTCATCCTTCTCGTTCTTCTCATCCTTCTCCTTCTCCTTCTTCTCATCCTTCTCCTTCTTCTCATCCTTCTTCTCATCCTTCTTCTCATCCTTCTTCTCATCCTTCTTCTCATCCTTCTCCTTCTTCTCATCCTTCTCCTTCTTCTCATCCTTCTCCTTCTCCTTCTTCTCATCCTTCTCCTTCTCCTTCTTCTCATCCTTCTCCTTCTTCTCATCCTTCTCCTTCTCCTTCTTCTCATCCTTCTCCTTCTTCTCATCCTTCTCCTTCTCCTTCTTCTCATCCTTCTCCTTCTCCTTCTTCTCATCCTTCTCCTTCTCCTTCTTCTCATCCTTCTCCTTCTCCTTCTTCTCATCCTTCTCCTTCTCCTTCTTCTCATCCTTCTCCTTCTCCTTCTTCTCATCCTTCTCCTTCTCCATCTTCTCATCCTTCTCCTTTTCCTTCTTCTCATCCTTCTCCTTCTGCTTCTCCTTCTCCTTCTCCTTCTCCTTCTTCTCATCCTTCTCCTTCTTCTCATCCTTCTCCTTCTTCTCATCCTTCTCCTTCTTCTCATCCTTCTCCTTCTCCTTCTTCTCATCCTTCTCCTTCTTCTCATCCTTCTCCTTCTCATCCTTCTCCTTCTTCTCATCCTTCTCCTTCTCCTCATCCTTCTCCTTCTTCTCATCCTTCTCCTTCTCCATCTTCTCATCCTTCTCCTTCTTCTCATCCTTCTCCTTCTCCTTCTTCTCATCCTTCTCCTTCTTCTCATCCTTCTCCTTCTCCTCATCCTTCTCCTTCTCCTTCTTCTCATCCTTCTCCTTCTCCTTCTTCTCATCCTTCTCCTTCTTCTCATCCTTCTCCTTCTCCTCATCCTTCTCCTTCTCCTTCTTCTCATCCTTCTCCTTCTCCTTCTTCTCATCCTTCTCCTTCTCCTCATCCTTCTCCTTCTCCTTCTTCTCATCCTTCTTCTCATCCTTCTCCTTCTTCTCATCCTTCTCCTTCTCCTTCTTCTCATCCTTCTCCTTCTTCTCATCCTTCTCCTTCTCCATCTTCTCATCCTTCTCCTTTTCCTTCTTCTCATCCTTCTCCTTCTGCTTCTCCTTCTCCTTCTCCGTCTTCTCATCCTTCTCCTTCTCATCCTTCTCCTTCTTCTCATCCTTCTCCTTCTTCTCATCCTTCTTCTCATCCTTCTCCTTCTTCTCATCCTTCTCCTTCTTCTCATCCTTCTCCTTCTTCTCATCCTTCTCCTTCTCCTTCTTCTCATCCTTCTCCTTCTTCTCATCCTTCTTCTCATCCTTCTCCTTCTCATCCTTCTCCTTCTCCTTCTTCTCATCCTTCTCCTTCTTCTCATCCTTCTCCTTCTTCTCATCCTTCTCGTTCTTCTCATCCTTCTCGTTCTTCTCATCCTTCTCCTTCTCCTTCTTCTCATCCTTCTCCTTCTTCTCATCCTTCTCCTTCTCCTTCTTCTCATCCTTCTCCTTCTTCTCATCCTTCTTCTCATCCTTCTTCTCATCCTTCTTCTCATCCTTCTTCTCATCCTTCTTCTCATCCTTCTTCTCATCCTTCTTCTCATCCTTCTCCTTCTTCTCATCCTTCTTCTCATCCTTCTCCTTCTTCTCATCCTTCTCCTTCTCCTTCTTCTCATCCTTCTCCTTCTCCTTCTTCTCATCCTTCTTCTCATCCTTCTTCTCATCCTTCTTCTCATCCTTCTTCTCATCCTTCTTCTCATCCTTCTCCTTCTTCTCATCCTTCTCCTTCTTCTCATCCTTCTTCTCATCCTTCTCCTTCTTCTCATCCTTCTCCTTCTCCTTCTTCTCATCCTTCTCCTTCTCCTTCTTCTCATCCTTCTCCTTCTCATCCTTCTCTTTCTTCTCATCCTTCTCCTTCTTCTCATCCTTCTCCTTCTTCTCATCCTTCTCCTTCTCCTTCTTCTCATCCTTCTCCTTCTTCTCATCCTTCTTCTCATCCTTCTTCTCATCCTTCTTCTCATCCTTCTTCTCATCCTTCTTCTCATCCTTCTTCTCATCCTTCTTCTCATCCTTCTCCTTCTTCTCATCCTTCTCCTTCTTCTCATCCTTCTTCTCATCCTTCTCCTTCTTCTCATCCTTCTCCTTCTCCTTCTTCTCATCCTTCTCCTTCTCCTTCTTCTCATCCTTCTCCTTCTCATCCTTCTCTTTCTTCTCATCCTTCTCCTTCTTCTCATCCTTCTCCTTCTTCTCATCCTTCTCCTTCTCCTTCTTCTCATCCTTCTCCTTCTTCTCATCCTTCTTCTCATCCTTCTTCTCATCCTTCTTCTCATTCTTCTTCTCATCCTTCTCCTTCTTCTCATCCTTCTCCTTCTTCTCATCCTTCTTCTCATCCTTCTCCTTCTTCTCATCCTTCTCCTTCTCCTTCTTCTCATCCTTCTCCTTCTCCTTCTTCTCATCCTTCTCCTTCTCATCCTTCTCTTTCTTCTCATCCTTCTCCTTCTTCTCATCCTTCTCCTTCTCCTTCTTCTCATCCTTCTCCTTCTCCTTCTTCTCATCCTTCTCCTTCTCCTTCTTCTCATCCTTCTCCTTCTCCTTCTTCTCATCCTTCTCCTTCTCCTTCTTCTCATCCTTCTCCTTCTTCTCATCCTTCTCCTTCTCCTTCTCCTTCTCTTTCCTCATCTCCAAGGGCATTTAAATTAAAGGTACAGTGTTCTGCACTAATTTAAAGGCTCTCTGAAGCCTAGAAACCCTTTTTATAAGTCATCTTCGTAGCGAAGAAATTCGCATCGAATCGAATTTCACACTGGAATTCGCCGAATCAGCCGAATCGAATTTTTGAGAAATTCGCTCATCTCTAGTTAGATTGTAAGCGGTGTGATAATCATTACAGTGCATATGCTTGTGCATCTTCAGAGGAGGCTAAATATAACAAATGCCCCCAAATTTAAACACTGCAAGAAACACTGCACTCCCTCCTAGATTGTAAGCTCGAAAGAGCAGGGCTCTCGAACCCCTCATGTATTGTATTGTTACCGTCTTGTCTCATGTTCTGTCCCCCTTGCTACTGTACAGTGCTGAGCAAACCCTTTGGCGCTATATAAATACTGTATAATAATAATAAAAGAAGATTGTAGCTGTACAGTGTATGTACTAAAATTTTTCATTGGGCAAGGCATGGGATTGATGGAAATGGTCTTTTCATTCTCTGAAGTACATCAGTTTGTCACCACCATGCAGTATAAATAAATTAAATAAATACTCACTGAAACATGAGTAATGTAAAAAAACAAGAATGAGATGGTAAAAAAAAAGAAAACAAATGGAATAAATAAATAAAAAAATGCACCCAACTGAAGACACTTTATCTTACCTCTGACTGACTGTGACACCTTACAATGAGGGCTATTAATCTGCGAAAAGGATATAAGAATAAATAATACATGCATAAAGAAATGTGATAATGCTCTTAATGCAAAAACTCCTACAAAACTGTCATGAACGAAACATATATGCTGCCACTGCTGAGATTTGTTGCTAGACATAATATTATTAATAATAATAATAATAATAATAATCTTTATCTTATATAGCGCCTTTTAGCCCTGGTTCACACAGGGGTGACTGTTTGACAGTTCCAAATCGCATGACAAGTCGCACCCGATTTGTGGTGCGGCACCAATTTTGAAAAAGGTTCCTGCTCTATTTTTGGCGATTTTATGTGCGACTTGCATAGACATCTGTGCATGAAGTCGCACAGATGTCAGGCAAGCCACACATGAAATTTCAACGACCATCGGCTTTACTTGATTTCATAGACATATGTGCATGAAATCGTGCTACTTCACTTGATTTCAAAGCCGCATTCAGTGTGAAGCAGGAATAAGGCTCAGTTAACACCAATGCGTTTTTTAGTGCTTTTTGCAGAAACACACATGTAACAGGGTTTCCTGTGGAACATGTTCACATCTATGTTTTTTTGAGCTGCTGCGTTTTTGGAAAGGGCTGACTTTTTTAAAAGCAACAATAGCTTCTCAATGGAGAAGCTGCTGAAATGCATGGCAGTGTGTTTTTGCCGCGTTTTGCATTTTTTTTCTGCCCAGCAGTAAAAAAAAAAATTCCACTTTAACAAAAAAAAGAGCTGAACAAAACATGGTAAAAAACAGTCAAAAACATATCATAAACTCACGTAGAAGGGGAACAAGCTGGAGGATCCTGAGTATGGCACTCAACGGGAAATCGCTGTAAGATCTCCCAAACCCAGGCTCCTCCAGCGTTCTGCCAACAGACCTATATATGGCTAAAAAAAAGATGGCCAGGAAGGAGGAGGGCGACTTACCTGCTGCCATATCCCACGGGTGAGCTCCGGCGCCCGGCTTGACACCCGCGGACCCTCGGTGTGCTGGAGGGTGTGCAGGAGCGTGGTGGAGAGAACCCGAGCCGAAGGACGAGGAGTCCCGGAGAACCGAGGCACAGAGGACACCAGCTGATCATGTGACCTGCTGCAGGGGAATCTAAGGAGAGAGACACTGGCCGGCATACGGCACAGGAGAGGACATGCAGCCCTGAGCTCCACTCTCTCCCTCTCTCCCCTGTCTCCTTCACCTCCTTGGTTTGATCTCTCCCCGGAAGCTGGAGTATATGAAAAATAAATGGTGGGAACTCCGGCCAGCACTGCTGAAGGAAGACCGAGGGCTGGGCCCACAGATTCAGAGGGTACACGATGCCACACAGACACAGACAGCGGTTCTTTTAAAACAATTACGTTTACTGAACAGTTATAGTGATCATGTAGTTGAGCATACGTAAACAGAATGATAACAGTGCATAACCATACAGTAAGAATAATACTGTCTAACACTAACCACGTACTTGCAGACTTTTTCCCAATGTCCAGAAAGCAGCCTGGCTGCGCCTGAATGTTCCTGAGCAAGATATAACGTTGGGGTGCACCCTAAGTATTGCGCAATACTATTTGTAATCCAAAGGAAAGTGGAGTGTGTCTCTTGTAACTTTCTGGTATATCCAAAATGTCACTGACCACGTGTGGTGCGATGTGCTGCGGCAAAGCCGCACTTACGGTTCCCTGGCAGGCTCTTGGTGCTTTCTCCTGACGCACTCCATCACTTGCTTCCTGGTCTCGTTGTGAATCTTCCTTAGGTGCCCTCGCCAGATTCCACTGTCAGGAATGGATTCAGCATTGGTGGTGGGACTCTCCTGCCGTGTGGGCTGCAGTACCAGAGCTGACCAGCGGGTGCTCTCAGCACTGGTGGTGGGACTCTCCTGCCGTGTGGGCTGCAGTACCAGAGCTGACCAGCGGGTGCTCTCAGCACTGGTGGTGGGACTCTCCTGCCGTGTGGGCTGCAGTACCAGAGCTGACCAGCGGGTGCTCTTAGCAGCCAGAAGCTCACAATCAGCCAAACCTGGGGCTGATTACAGAAAGGTGTATATAAGGCATGACCAGGCCTGTGCTCTTTGCCTTGGTGTATGTCCCCCATGTGCCCCTGTATCCTGTTCCTAGTTCCTGTGAGAAGATACCGTGTTGCCGACCCTGTCTGATCCTGATTCCTGTTGACCGTCTCCTGTTCTGACTACTGGCTCATCCCTGACTATTCTTCTGCCTGATCCTCTGTACTGCGCTGTCCGTGAGTTACTGAACCCGGCTTGTGACCTTGACCATTCTCTGCCTGCTCCTTTGATACCTTGCTGCCCGCACGTTGCTGACTTGGCCCGTCTGACCACGCTAACTACTCTGCCATCCATCCATCCTGCACGGATCCAGCCGTACCTGCACATACCTCTGGCGGATCCCTCTATCACTAGCAGGTGTACTCAGGGGCCGCGACCTGGTTCCTGTCTGCTCCAAGTCCATCCCCACCATCAGGGGCCCTGGTGAATAGCAGACTGGGACTTAGACTCCGCGCCCTGGGGAATCCTGCCCTGAGGACCGCTAGAGGTACCACCAGGCAGTCGTTACAGAACCCTACGGCCGGCCTGACCATTCCACCTCTCCAGCCCTGACTACGCCGGTGTTCCTGCACCTCCTAAGATTAGTGGAAGGTTAGTTTGTTCACTGTGCGTTTTATATATATATATATATATATATATATATATATATATATATATATATATATCTGGGTGGCTAATAACCTGTATTATATTATACCTGAGACCTGCGTTTCCCTGTGTCAGTCCGCACCTTTCTGGTCATTCCTTGATTCCTGACATCACACCAAGGCCTTTCCTGACCAGAAGTGGCTGCACAGGGAAGCCATCTTGACTTGTTGTGCAGGATGCATCCTGATGAGGTTATATATTTGTCTATGCTAGTCTTTGATGACAGGGAATATGCCTATCAGACTCTGCGGGAGTATACCCGGGATCAGCTGCTAGAGTGCATACGGGTCGCTCATTCCCTAGTAGGTCAGGTCCTAGAGCTCTCTGAGGTGCAACCATTGATTCAGGCTTGTATTGAGTTGGCTTCATCTAGTACCCCTGAAAGCAGGGATGAATTTCTTCCTCCATTCAGGGCGAGTCAAATAATATCACTGGTATGGTTGTTGGAGGATGATCCGGATTGCTTCTTGGAGCATTATTCAGCATATTCACCACAGGTGCTAAAGAAGTGTATAAACGCAGTGCAAACTTTGATCAGACAGGCCTTGTGTAAGCTGAGCGTTGTCCAACCCTTACTGCAGACATGGTCAGACTTGTTACACCCAGCCTCAATCAGCTTGCAACGAACCAGTCCTGTTTCTCATCATTCCTCTGCTCAAAGCTCTTTTCCTGCATTCCCGACAGCACCCCCAGTGACAGCCCCCCCAGTGACAGCCCAGTATACCCAGCAATCTGCCACATGTCGGTACCCTACTCCCACTCACTGTACTGTCGTGCCAGTTGACTCGGTGCCAGTTGACTTGGTGCCCGCTGTCGTACCAGTTGACTCGGTGCCAGTTGACTTGGTGCCCGCTGTCGTACCAGTTGACTCGGTGCCAGTTGACTCGGTGCCCGCTGTCGAGCCAGATGACTCGATGCCAGTTGACTCGGTGCCCGCTGTCGTGCCGGTTGACTCGGTGCCCGCTGTCGTGCCGGTTGACTCGGTGCCCGCTGTCGTGCCGGTTGACTCGGTGCCCGCTGTCGTGCCAGTTGACTCGGTGCCCGCTGTCGTGCCAGTTGACTCGGTGCCAGTTGACTCGGTGCCCGCTGTCGTACCAGTTGACTCGGTGCCCGCTGTCGAGCCAGATGACTTGATGCCTGATGATTCGGTGCCAGTTGACTTGGTGCCCGCTGTCGCACCAGTTGACTCGGTGCCAGTTGACTCAGTGCCCGCTGTTGAGCCGGATGACTTGATGCTTGATGACTCAGTGCCCGCTGTTGAGCCGGATGACTTGATGCTTGATGACTCGGTGCCCGCTGTCGTACCGGTTGACTCGGTGCCAGTTGACTCGGTGCCCGCTGTCGTACCAGTTGACTCGGTGCCCGCTGTCGAGCCAGATGACTCGATGCCTGATGACTCGGTGCCCGCTGTCATGCCAGTTGACTCCGTGCCCGCTGTCGAGCCAGATGACCTGATGCCCGAGGACCCAGTGCCCGCTGTTGAGCCACATAACCTGATACCTGATGACTTGGTGCCCGCTGTCGTGCCAGTTGATTCAGTGCCCACTGTTGTGCCAGTTAATTTGGTGCCTGCTGTCAAGCTTGGTGACCCGGTACCCGCGGTTCTGCTAGAAGGCTTGGTGCCCGCTGACGTGCCCGGTGACTCTGTGCCCGCTGTCGTGCCAGATGACTTGGTGCCCGCTGACGTGCCTCTGCCCGCTACACAGCCCGACATGCCAGCCCCTGATGTCCAGTTAAACTGGCCGATAACTGATACCCAGCCTGCTCCTGGAAATCCTGTGCCCAGTGACCTGCCTTCCTTGGTTCTCCTACACAAAGAGAAGTCTACCAGCAGGAAACCCAGCCAACCGGTTTACTCCGGCAGTAGGATATTCAGCCAGTTACCGGACCCGGGCGGTGGAACATTTTGCCCACTAAGGACTGTTTGGAGCGTCCTGAGGCCGCTCCTTGAGGGGGGGGTTCTGTCAGGAATGGATTCAGCATTGGTGGTGGGACTCTCCTGCCGTGTGGGCTGCAGTACCAGAGCTGACCAGCGGGTGCTCTCAGCACTGGTGGTGGGACTCTCCTGCCGTGTGGGCTGCAGTACCAGAGCTGACCAGCGGGTGCTCTCAGCACTGGTGGTGGGACTCTCCTGCCGTGTGGGCTGCAGTACCAGAGCTGACCAGCGGGTGCTCTTAGCAGCCAGAAGCTCACAATCAGCCAAACCTGGGGCTGATTACAGAAAGGTGTATATAAGGCATGACCAGGCCTGTGCTCTTTGCCTTGGTGTATGTCCCCCATGTGCCCCTGTATCCTGTTCCTAGTTCCTGTGAGAAGATACCGTGTTGCCGACCCTGTCTGATCCTGATTCCTGTTGACCGTCTCCTGTTCTGACTACTGGCTCATCCCTGACTATTCTTCTGCCTGATCCTCTGTACTGCGCTGTCCGTGAGTTACTGAACCCGGCTTGTGACCTTGACCATTCTCTGCCTGCTCCTTTGATACCTTGCTGCCCGCACGTTGCTGACTTGGCCCGTCTGACCACGCTAACTACTCTGCCATCCATCCATCCTGCACGGATCCAGCCGTACCTGCACATACCTCTGGCGGATCCCTCTATCACTAGCAGGTGTACTCAGGGGCCGCGACCTGGTTCCTGTCTGCTCCAAGTCCATCCCCACCATCAGGGGCCCTGGTGAATAGCAGACTGGGACTTGGACTCCGCGCCCTGGGGAATCCTGCCCTGAGGACCGCTAGAGGTACCACCAGGCAGTCGTTACAGAACCCTACGGCCGGCCTGACCATTCCACCTCTCCAGCCCTGACTACGCCTGTGTTCCTGCACCTCCTAAGATTAGTGGAAGGTTAGTTTGTTCACTGTGCGTTTTATATATATATATCTGGGTGGCTAATAACCTGTATTATATTATACCTGAGACCTGCGTTTCCCTGTGTCAGTCCGCACCTTTCTGGTCATTCCTTGATTCCTGACATCCACTGTGAGCCGTAAATCCTCTTCCAGGCCCCACACAGATTCTCCAGATGTCCTCAGCATCCAACAGCCAGACCCAGACTCCACTTCCTTCTCAGCACAGGAACTCCTCCCCTTCCCATAGAGTTTTGTGATGCAGTAAGTCATTTCTTAATTGCAGCCTCAAACCTGCATTTACAGTTTACTATGACACTTCTGAGGGTCCTACTCGGCCCCTAAATTAGTATTCATTAAACTTTATAGGGTAAATAAGCATTTATCTTGTCTTAGCAAAAGTCACTACAAAATCGATTCTTGTACTTTGCTGCCATCTACTGACCAAAGAGCATATTGCAGTTTAACATTACACACCAGTATTAATCCATGCGTCACACCCTTACACAGCTTTGATACAGGCACACAGGCTTAGCTTCCAGTGCTAGCAGATAAAAAGCAGTTTCCTATGGCATAGACTGACAGTACAAAAGTATAGCTGCAGAAGTGATATACCCTGGAAAGACTGCTGAATTGGAGGGACCTTCTTTTGCAACCCCTTTGCCAACGAAACCGCCAGATGCCACCCCCCCTCCCCCAGAGGCGAAGAAGTGAGAGCTAAAAGGGTGAGTGAGAGTGGCAGAAGAGAATGGACTGTACTATATGTTAAAGTATTAAATTGAAGAATGAAGTTGATATGGATGGTTAAAGGAGCAGGGGTTGCACTCAGGGGACATTACGGGGATTAAAGAGGGTCTCGTATTTAAATATATTTAAATAGAGGATGGGAAAGAAAAAATAAATGAGAGAACGCTAGCTCCTGTAGAGGGTCAACGAGGGAGATAGGAGGAAAGAAGAAGGGGAAGATTTAATAGGAGGAGCAGATTATTGATCCTGTCAGATATCGGATAATGGAATTGTATTAAAATGATGAAAAAAACAACAAAAGGAGGTGGGTCAAAGGCCCCCATATCAAGCTCAATTAAGAAATATATCCAGGGACAGGATAAACGGACCACTGAGAGGCAAAGTGGGATAGAGAACAATAGTGGTGAGAGCCCCAGATTATCCCTGGGAATGTCTAATATTAGCCAAAACCAAGAAGAAGCAGATATTGAGAAAATAAATGTTCCGCAGAATTTGGAAGATCAAGACTCACATTTGCCAACTAAATCAGAAACAGCAGAAATGTTTAAAGGTTTGGAAACATCTATAAAAAAAGAGATGGTAAAGTTGCATAAAGAACTGGGGCAGGTTCTTTCTAGAGTGGAAGAGATGGAAGAAAAAACAAACACACTCAAGACATACAGACCTTAGAAAACAAAATGGTGGAAATGAAAAAAAAACAAAAGAAATCTGTTATATAAATTGGAAGACCAAAAAAATAGGAATAGAAGATGCAAATTAAGGATACGTGGGCTACCAGAGAATTCTCGAGGAGAGGACCTGAGGGAAACAATAGAAAAAATGTTTGACACTATAATAGACAGATCTGCAGCAGAACTCTATAAAATTGATGGGGTGTACAGAATCGGAAGATTACTTCAAGGAGGCGGAAAAGGAAGATCAAGAGATGTCATTGCTCTATTCCATTACTATCGAGATGAAGAGGAGATCTGGAAAAGGATGAAAGGAAGAGCTGCTATAAAATACGGAGAAACAAATGTACAGATCTTTGCTGATCTTGCTGCAGAGACACTCTCAAGAAAGAAATTTTTTAAACCATTGGTAGAACAGATGAAGAAACAGAGCGTTCGATATAACTGGGGGTTCCCAGGATGTTTAATTGGGTGGAAAAATGGACGATCTGCAAGATTAAAGTTTCATGAAGAACTGAGAGACTTCTGTGAGAGACTTGAGTTGCAAAATATAGATATTCCTGGGTGGGGGAGTGGGGGAGGAGGAGAGATGGATTGGGGAGAATGAGAGGTGGCAGGTAGTATAGGAGGGAGGTGGAGGGGGGTGTGGAGGAGGAGAGGGGGAAGTGTTAGTGGGGTTTCGTTTTTTTTTTCTCCCCTCTTTTTCCCCCTGCCCCCTCCCTTTCCTCTCCTCCTCCCCGCCCCCCTTTTCCTTCCTTTTTTTTTTTCCTTCTCTCTTCTTGTCTTGGCAGGACATTGGGGGAGGGTAAATGGGATGAGGTGTGCATGTTCAGAGCTACACCCTAAAGTGGAATTGAGAGTGGGATTAGGACCACAAATGATTCATAGGCAAAATATTGGCCTAAAAAGGGAGGAGATGGGAGGGGAGGATGGGAAGTCGGGATGGGATAGGGATACGGGGGGGTAGTTTGCAGCCTTAGATTATGCAGGATAGTTGGAGGTACACTAGTATTGAGAAACTTTAGAGAACGAAGGGGAAGATATGTGAGAGAGAGGGAGAGAGAGGAGGAGTGTGAAGAGGGATGAGAGGAGGTGAGAAAAAAAGAAAAACAGAAAAACAGAAGAGGTTCACTTTGTGACTTATAATTAGAGATGAGCGAATCGAACTTGGCGAAGTGGAATTCGTTTCGAATATTAGGAAAAATTCGCGCCGAATCCGAAAAATTAGCATACTTCGGATGCGCGAATCGAAATTTTTCCAAAAATGGCGGCGACATGTGTGGCGACGGAGCGGGGATCTCTGGGAAGGCGCGCAGACAAGGCGCGCTGACCCATAATGCATTCATTCATGACATGTGATCGCATTAGCCAATCAGCAGCCAGCCAGCCAGCACTGTGTAATGGTGGAGCTATAAATTGCGGCCATCTTACAATTCTCCATTTGCCTCCGGTCATTCAAGAGAGACAGACCTCTCTGTATTAGGGACAGAGTTAGGGCCACAGATACTTTAGGGACACAGAATCGTTACTCAGGGACACAGAATTGTTACTCAGGGACACAGAACTGTTACTCAGGGACAGACACAGAATTGTTACTGAGGGACACAGAATTGTTACTGAGGGACACAGAATTGTTACTGAGGGACACAGAATTGTTACTGAGGGACAGACACAGAATTGTTACTCAGGGACACAGAATTGTTACTGAGGGACACAGAATTGTTACTGAGGGACACAGAATTGTTACTGAGGGACACAGAACTGTTACTGAGGGACACAGAACTGTTACTGAGGGACACAGAACTGTTACTGAGGGACACAGAACTGTTACTCAGGGACACAGAACTGTTACTCAGGGACACAGAACTGTTACTCAGGGACACAGAACTGTTACTCAGGGACACAGAATTGTTACTCAGGGACACAGAATTGTTACTCAGGGACAGACACAGAATTGTTACTGAGGGACACAGAATTGTTACTGAGGGACACAGAATTGTTACTGAGGGACACAGAATTGTTACTGAGGGACACAGAATTGTTACTGAGGGACACAGAATTGTTACTGAGGGACACAGAACTGTTACTGAGGGACACAGAACTGTTACTGAGGGACACAGAATTGTTACTGAGGGACACAGAATTGTTACTGAGGGACACAGAATTGTTACTGAGGGACACAGAATTGTTACTGAGGGACACAGAATTGTTACTGAGGGACACAGAATTGTTACTGAGGGACACAGAATTGTTACTGGAGGGACACAGAATTGTTACTCAGGGACACAGAATTGTTACTCAGAGACACAGAACTGTTACTCAGGGACACAGAATCGTTACTCAGGGACACAGAATCGTTGAATTAAAGAGTATGTCAGACAACACACAGAGGAGTGTCAGAGGAGGCCATGTTTTAGGAGCGAGCAGACGTGGCAGCAGAGGAAGGGGTCGAGGCAGCACTAGTCGCAGCCAGAGGCCAGTGCTCCCGGTGTCATCCATCGGTCGTGTCTCCACCGACAACCCTGCCGTCATCGATTGGTTGGCTCGGTCGTCTTCCTCTTCCCAGGTCACCTCTGACACCTACAGCCAACGGTCGGTGGGTACGTCAGACACAACTGTTAGTTGGCATGGCCCGGGAGCAAGCCCACTGAAATCACGTGTCCTCTACCTGCCCCTGTCCTTTGGTGTTCCCTCACCAAGCGAAGTATCGCATGCTGTGGGCTCAGCCCCACTGTACAGTGAGGAAGAGCTAACAGAGGGCGGTCAGGAACGGGGGGAGACATCCGCCTCTTCAGCAGCCAGGCGAAGAAGTACTGGCGAGGAGAGTGGCTCGGTAGCCAGTCTAGAGACAGGTCTGTCTCCTGACCCACACGCAGCCGAGGGGGCTAGTAGTGAGGCGGAGACCCTAATTGATGATGATGAGGCTGATTGCACTTGGCAGCCTCGTCGTCATCAGGCTATTTCTTCCGCATCATCAGGAGAAGAGGGTGCCAGCTTGGCAGCGAGCAAAACAGTTGGTGGGTTGCCCAGGAGGCAGCAGGGTCGCAGCAGTGTCAGTGGAGGCAAACGGCCACGGAGTAGAGCACCAGCTCCACTGCAGCCTACCACCACGGCCAGTAGTGGTGCCGGTGTGCACGGAGGAAGTAGCAGTCAGCCAGTGAGGAGTAGCGGGGGCAAAGTTTCCTACTCGGCGGTGTGGCAATTTTTCGTCAAGCCGCCCGAGGAAGTAAACGTAGCCGTATGTCGACTATGTGGGCAGAGAGTCAAGCGTGGCCAGGGGGCCCATGTTGGGACTACAGCGTTGCGTCAGCATATGCAGTGTCGCCATTCGGTGGCCTGGGAAAACCGTGATAAAGATATGGCGGTTCTGCCTGCCCCAGCCCCCGCTCCATCATCCGCTCCGTTACTTGCTCCGTCAATCGCCCTCTATCAGCCAGTCAAGGCTCCAACACCTCTGCTGAGGGGAGTTGTCGCTCGTTGGCATCTTCCGCTCGTTCAGATGCTCCTTCTCCTGCTACTCCTCTTCACGTATTCCGTCAGCAGTCTTTCTTGGAATCCGTTTCCAAGAGACAACAGTTTGCGAGCACGCACCCGACGGTGCAAAAGCTGAACGTCCTCCTGTCCAAGTTGCTGGTGCTGCAGTCCCTCCCTTTCCAAGTGGTGGACTCAGCACCTTTCTGAGAAATGATGGCTTGTGCCGCGCCGCGGTGGAGAGTGCCAAGCCGGCATTTCTTTGCCAAAAAGGCAGTGCCAGCCCTGCATTCACATGTAGAAGAGATGGTGGGCCAGTCTTTGAGCATGTCGGTCTCTGCCAAAGTGCACGGCAGCACCGACGTGTGGAGCTGTAACTACGGTCAGGGACAGTACATGTCATTTACGGCCCACTGGGTGAACGTGGTGCCGGCACAGCCGCACCAGCAACTTGGACAGGTCACGCCGCTTTTGCCTCCACGTTTGCACGTCCTTGGTCCAGCAAAGATGTCCGCCTCTACCACCTCTTCTTCCGCCGTGTCCTCAGCCGCCACCCCCGTGCCAAGTCCCATTACCCGACCGGCATATCAAATGTGCAGGGCGCAACGGTGTCACGCTGTGCTGCACCTGGTATGCCTTGGCGAACGTAGTCACACAGGGGAAGAACTTCTGAGTGTAATGAACAGAGAAATCGACAGATGGCTGTCTCCGCGCAAACTGAAAATCGGAACCATGTTGACCGACAACGGAAAGAACATGGTGTCTGCTCTGCGTCAAGGAAGGTTGTGCCATGCGCCATGCATGGCTCACGTGTTCAATCTGGTTGTCAAGCGGTTCCTAAAATCCACCATCCCACTGCAAGACATCCTTAAAATGTCACGTAAACTTTGCATGCATTTCAGCCATTCCTACACCGCAAAGCACACCCTCCTTGAGCTGCAGCGGCAGAACGGAATTCCACAGCATCGCCTGATCTGCGACGTTGCAACAAGGTGGAATTCAACACTACATATGTTAGACCGCCTTTACGAACAGCAAAAGGCCATCACCGATTTCCTGATGTTACAAGCGGATAAAGGTACTCCCCTGTGTAACTTAGATGTCAGCCATTGGCAGCTCATGCGTGACAACTGCCGCTTGCTCAGGCCCTTTGAGGAGGCCACGCTATTCGTGAGTCGGCAGGACTGTGGGATGAACGACGTCATTCCTCTGTTGCACGTCCTGGAACAAATGCTGTTAACAATGGCTGGTCAGGGTGCGGTAGACGTGGCGCACAGATCTCAACGCCACATGACCCCTGTGGGGGCAGGACAGGAAGAAGAGGAGGAGGTAGAGGAGGACATTGTTGCTCAGGAATTATTGAGTGAAATGGGTGGTTTTTCCACTCAGCGGACAGGAGTGGAGGAGCAGGAGCATCTGGTAGAGGAGGAGGAGGAGGAGACAGAGGACCCAGACGCACCGTGGCAGTATGCTGTGGAGATGGAGGCAGGGAGTCCCTCGCATTCCTTGGCACAAATAGCCCATAGCATGCTCGGTTGCTTGCGTAGCGACAGCCGAATAATAACCATCAGACAGAGGGATGACTTTTGGCTGTCCACCTTGTTGGACCCTCGCTACCGTTCAAAAATGGTGGCCTTTTTCACACCTGCTGAGAGGGAGGCCAAAATAACGTACTATAAAAACCACCTATGTAGTCAGTTGGTCTCTGCCTTTCTGCGCCAACGTCCATCCTCAGACACTGTGGGCCCTGTGCGCTCGCGTTCCGCTGCCATGGCAGCAGGGGAGGGGTGGGGTGGTAGGAGCAGTGGCAGATCCACCAGCAGCGGCTGCCTCAGTCTGCAGTCGATGATGAGTAGCTTTCTTCACCAGCGCAGTGAGGAAACTACTAACCAGCCGCAGCAGCAGCAGCAGCAGCAGCATCAGGTGGACCTGGAGCAGGACCTCAAACAACAGGCTTGGGCCTACTTGGACAGCACCCTGCCAACCGAGGTAGACAATCCCCTTGACTACTGGGCAACGAAACTTGACCTTTGGCCCCAACTAGCTGAATTTGCCCTTGAAAGGCAATCATGCCCGGCCAGTAGCGTGGCATCGGAGCGCGTGTTTAGTGCGGCAGGAGGTATTGTAACTCCGCGGAGGACACGACTGTCCACCCAAAGTGTGGAGAGACTCACGTTTGTGAAAATGAATCAGGCGTGGATTAGTCTGGATTTCAAACCACCAGTTCCTGACACAACTGACTAAATCCGCCATGAATCATGCCCCAAACATGTTATCTCTGCCATGTGCCACTTTCAAGTCTCCTCACACTGCTGGTGGGTTCCATTTTGTCATAGGGTGCTGGCAGATTACGGGCCTCCCATTGCTGCTGCCAGGCCCGTAATCTGTCATGGGCCCCTGTACCGCCTCCTCATGCTGCTGCCAGGTCCAGAGTCTCTCATGGGTCCCTGTACGGCCTCCCATTGCTGCTGTCTCCATCGCCACACTCTGCCATGTGCCACTTTCAGGTCTCCTCACACTGCTGGTGGGTTCCATTTTGTCATAGGGTGCTGGCAGATTACGGGCCTCCCATTGCTGCTGCCAGGCCCGAAATCTGCCATGGGCCCCCGT
Organism: Staurois parvus; assembly: GCF_062004578.1. NCBI lineage: Eukaryota > Metazoa > Chordata > Amphibia > Anura > Ranidae > Staurois > Staurois parvus. Next base: position 4,113,471 of record NW_028317982.1, read on the forward strand.
ACCGACTCCTCATGCTGCTGCCAGGCCCGTAATCTGTCATGGGCCCCTGTACCGCCTCCTCATGCTGCTGCCAGGTCCAGAGTGTGTCATGGGTCCCTGTACGGCCTCCCATTGCTGCTGTCTCCATCGCCACACTCTGCCATGTGCCACTTTCAGGTCTCCTCACACTGCTGGTGGGTTCCATTTTTTCATAGGGTGCTGTATGGCCTCCCATTGCTGCTGCCTCCACCGCCACACTGTGGCTCCACACTCTGGTTTTGGCCCCGTGACTGCCCAAATGAGTGAAGTGTGCGGTGATTCTAAGATCGACGGCACTCATCTGCATGTCATACTGACTGACAGTATTATTTCTCTTCCCCAGCAGACCCCAAGGGCTTTTAAATTAAGGGTACAGTGTTCTGCACTAATATAAAGGCTCTCTGAAGCCTAGAAACACCCTTTTTATAAGTTAAATTCGCAGCGAATATATTCACATCGAATCGAATTTATTCCTCGAATTCGCCGAATCAGCCGAATCGAATTTTTGAATACTTCACTCATCTCTACTTATAATGTTAGAGGTTTAAATAGTCCTGGGAAGAAATTTAGGATTCTTAAAGAACGTCAACATAGATTTTCCTCAGTGGTGTTCCTGCAAGAGACTCATCTAGTACAAGAAACAAATGTGAAGTTACAATCTAGACATTATCCAGAGTGGTTTTATGCAGATTCCCCAGTTAAACGTGGAAAGGGAGTGGCAATAGGATTTGTGAAAAACATAAGTTTTAAGTTGAAAGAGAGATTGGTAGATCCGGAAGGGAGATTCCTGTTTTTGAAAGGAAAACTACAGGAAATAGAATGTACATTAGCAAATATTTATTGCCCGAATAAGAAACCGGAGGTATTCCTAAAAAATATTCTGAGGAAATTAATGGATTTAAAAAAAAGTCATTTGATTGTTACTGAGGACTTCAATCTTTGTATAGATCCACAGATGGATGTGACCTCGACAGTGCATAGAGAAGGTAGTAGGTATTTGAAAAATCTGGAAAAAATGTTATATCAATGTCAACTGGTAGATATATGGAGAATCAAGCATGTGAAGGATAGAGACTATACGTTTTACTCTCATGCACCCGAGATGTACTCAAGACTGGATTACATACTGTTGGACCATCAACTTATCATCGAGTCCTTGGTTAAAGTAAACATAGAAACCATGTCGATTTCTGACCATGCTCCTGTCACAATGCAATTACTATGGGGAAATGAGCAGAGTGGAGGAAAATCATAGAGGCTAAATGAGACACTTCTTCAGGATCAAGAGACAGATCAGAAAGTTAAGAAGGAAATAGAGCAATTTTTCAAAGAAAATTATTCTGAGGAAGTGTCGGTAGCTACGGTGTGGGAAGCTCATAGGGCCTATATCAGAGGAATTCTAATAGCAATAGGAGCAAAGAAGAAGAGGGAAAGAAGGGAAAAAATAAATACACTTTTTAGTGAACTCTGTAATTTAGAGCAGATACGTAAAAATAGAGTAACAAAAGAGATTATGCAGAAGATAATAAATAAAAGAGAAGATTTAAATTATTTCCTGGAAGAGGATAAGATGAGAGTTTTTAACAAAATGATAAGTGAAAGATATAGATGGGGAGATAGACCAGGAAAATATTTAATGAGTGCTCAGAGGAAAAAAAAATCTAGGAACTATATAGAGAAAATAAGAGATAATAAAGGAGAATTAGTGTACTCAACTAAAGATATAGCAAAAGTGTTTAAAGAATATTATAATAAGTTATACAATATTAAGCCCCAAGGTACCATAGGGGAAGACTAAGTAAGATAAATAGAAAGAAGACAGGCATATATAAAAAAGGCGGGATTACCAAAATTAAGTGAAGAACTAAAATCCTTGGAAACAGCAATAACACAAGAAGAAATACATATAGCATTAAAAAGCACTGTAGCTGGGAAAAATCCAGGACCTGATGGGTATACAGTGAGATACTATAAAAAATATGAAGAAATATTACTACCAAAACTGAGGATATATATGAACACTTTAGGAGGAGAGATGGAAATGAGGAGGGAATCCCTGCAAGCGCATGTCGTCCTTATATGCAAGGAAGGTAAAGATGACATTTACTGTTCAAGTTATAGACCGATTTCTCTATTAAATACAGATACTAAATTATATGCAAAAGTACTAGCAAACAGGCTGAAAGATTTAATGCCAAAATGGATACATATAGACCAAGTAGGGTTCGTCCAAGGGAGAGAAGGTAGAGACAACGGATTAAGATCCCAGTTTCTCATACAAAATAGTAGGAAAGAGAAAACTCCTGTGTTGGTACTCTCGATAGATGCTGAGAAGGCATTCGACAGAGTAAATTGGGGATATATGTTAGACACTTTGGAAGTTTTGGAAATTGGATCTAGAATGAGAGAATGGATAAGGAAATTATATAGTCAACCCTCGGCTGCAGTCATGGTTAATGGGGAATTGTCAGAATATATTGAGATGCAGAATAGAACAAGACAGGGATGCCCTCTGTCTCCATTGTTATATGTTTTATCTCTTGAATCTCTCTTGGCTACCATCAGGAATAATATAGATATAAAAGGAATTTGGGTAGGAGAGATAGGAGCATAAGGTGGCAGCTTATGCAGATGACATGCTGTTCTATGTAGGAAATCCAAGGATAACACTGCCAAATTTAATGAAATCTTTAAAAGAATATGGTGAGATGTTAAATTTAAAAATTAATCCAACTAAAACAGAGATCTTAAATATAAACCTTCTAAACAGAAAAACATTTTATAGGAGGAATTCACCTTCATCTGGAGAGAAAGAAAATTAAAATATCTTGGTATAAAATTGACTATATCTATAAAAAATTTATATAAATTAAATTATATTTCACTATTAAATGAGATTAAGGATTAAATAAAGAAACTAGGATGGGGATCTCAGTCATGGATTGGACGGATAAACTTGAGAAAAATGGTGATTATTCCAAAAATCATATATAAATTCCAAATGATACCAATTTAACTACCTGAGGCATACTTTAGAATAATTACAAAAATCCTGACAAGATTTATCTGGAGGAATAAGAAGCCTAGATTTAGCTACGATTAGCTAATTAGAGACAAAGAGAAAGGCGGTTTGGGAGTACCAGACATAAAAAGATACTATAACTCAGTAATATTGGCGAGAATTTTCGACTGGACATATAATGCACAAGGGAAAAGCTGGGTAAAAATAGAAAATACACTAAGTCATACGAATTTAAGCAGAAATATTTGGTTACCTCCTCAATACTGTGGATTAGAAGATAACACAAGTTTGTTCATATGTAATGTTTTAAGAGTTTGGGATGCCTTACAGAAGCAAATAGGGTGGGAATTTAATTCACTGTTAATGCCTCTAGGGTATACAGAGTTTTTCCCTCCAGGTAAAGAAAGTATTACAGGGAAGTGGATAAAGAAGAAAGATGTACAATTAAGAGATATAGTGGCGGGAGAGGAAATATTTTTACTTAGTGAATTGGAAAGTAAGAGGGAAATATTCACGAGAATGGATGAATGGCTTTATTTTCAGTTGAAATATTTTATAGGGAACCTCCCAAAGCCACTAAGAAAAAAAAGAGGATTGGAACCCCTTTGAGCACTTGTTAGAAAAACTAGGAGATGGGAAGCACAGGACTTCTAAAATATATAAGATTCTCACAGGTTTAATTACGGTTATAAGGCCACCATTTATAATAATTGACAAGAAAAAACAAAAGAAAATGTATAGTTTAATTCATGGGAATGAAGGAGGTAGAAACAAAATTACAAATGTTTGGCAAGATGGTATATTACACTGAGTGTAGCACACAGGATAAGTGGAGACAACTCACCTTTATGTTGGCGTGGATGTGGAGATAGAGGCACAATGTTTCACCTGTGGTGGGAGTGTCAAAAAATACAAGAGTATTGGGGAAGTATAGTACACTTAATACCATAAATAATGGAGGTCAATATCCCAAAGGATCCAGAGATTTGCCTTTTCTATGGCTTTGAGCTCTCAGTAAAAAAATATAAAAAAACGGATTAGTGTACTACTTGAATGCAGCGAAGGGCCTGATACCCAAAGTTTGGAGGAAACAACAGGCACCAAGAGTAAAAGATTGGATAGATAGGGTGGAGAGGATTTATAGATTGGAGGAACTTTACCATATGGATGAAGATAGAATGGAGATTTTCCGTATAAGATGGAAAAAGTGGGAGGAATTCAAAAAGTCAAACTCATACCTAGAACATATGTAATAGAGAAAAGAAGTCATGGAGGATAATTGTAATATTAAACTAAAATAGTATTATTCTCTGAATAGGTTCAAAAGAACGAGTAGGAAAGAGCATAATCAAGGCTGTGTAGGAAGGGTTGGGGGGGAGGGGAGGTTTGGGGTATGGGGTAGGTGGGGAGGGAGGGGAAAGGGAGAGGGGAAAAAGGATACCAAGATCAATGTTAACATTTCGATATAATGTCAGACAAATATGAGTATCCTATTCTGTCTGTTTTATTAGCTTTTGTATATGTAAAATGGTAATTTGAAAATTTGTAGTAAAATAATTAAATAAAAAAATAAACAAACTTGCGTAGAAAAAAAGCAAAACAAACTGCAGAAAGCATTGCAAAAAGGACAAAAAGCAAACTGCATAGGTGTGAACTGGGAATAAAGGTAGCTTCTCAAAGCACTTTAATGCTAATTGCCCAGATGCCACATTGAACCTATTTCTTTAATACTTTCAATTTCCTGGAAGGAAAAGTTGTCAGTGATTTTCCTGATCTATGTATTTGTTAATACAGGGTTAGTTAGTTATAGCGTCTTGAGAAAAGATGACATTGATTAAACTATGTTGGAACATTCCTCCTGTTTCAAGTCCTGTTAAGTGCACTTATTGCCTGCCTCATGTATTTTACCTACTTTTTTCATGGATTGCACCTATTTCCCGACAAGTGTGTGTGTGGTGGCCCACATCTACACTATTTGTTAAAGGGTCATCATAGCAGGCCATCTACTAACATTTGTAAAAGGATAGCAATGGCAGCCCCAAATATTCCTCAATGACATGATAAGGTATGAACACAAGAACTGCACTTCTCATTGCTTTTATTTTACCTTTGTTCTTCTGTTAATGTGCACGTGGCTGGTAGCAGCAATCATCTGTGCTTCTGTAGACATTTGGCTGTTCATGTCTGCTCCAAAATATCTTTTATCTGCAACACAATGATGGACAGTTACCACTAAAAGAACATTTACAGAACATTTTCATATTAATCTTCCCTGCTTTAACCCTTTCTCTGCCAGAGCTGGTTTTCATTTTTTGCACGTTTAAAAAATCATTTTAGGCCTGAAGATTATACAAAACCCCCCAAAATTATATATTTTCTGAAAGCAGAAACCCTAGAGAATAAAATAGTGGTAGTTCCAATTTTCTTATGTCACCTATTACCGCAAAGGTCTAGGAAACGCAACATTTCAGTAAGAAAGTGAGATTTCAGTAAAGTGAAATTTAGGGCAAACAAGCGCAATAAATTACCCAAACGTTTGGTAAAATGTAAAAGACGAGGTTGTGTTGAGTAAATAGGTACCCAACATGCCAAACCTTAAATTTGTGTGCACCTATGAAATGGTGACAAACTTCAGTACCCTATATTTTCTATAGGCGGTGCTTCAAAAACCCCTACAGGTCATCAGTTTAGTGTTCTGGAGGAAGTCTTGTGCTATATTGCTCTCACTCCAGAGTGCGCGGCGATATGTAACATGTGTATTGCATTAGACGTTTTCAGCCGTAGGCGCCCCAATATGTGCCGGGTGGGGGGGCCTCAACATTTTTTTAGGAGGGGATGTTATATGCTTGAATGTAACTTTATTTTTTCGCCTTAAAAAACTTTTTTTTTACGTAACTTTTTTTTTTCATCACAGAGGGGACACAAAGTCCCCTATGTGATGATTGTTAGGTGACAGGTTCTCTTTATTGAGTCATCTGGGGTCTAAAGGCCCTGCATGTCTTCTCTGGTCTCCACTAGGTCTATTGCAATGCAGATCGCATTAACCACTTGCACTCCTGAGGATTTACCCCCCTTAATGACCTGGCCTCTTTTTGCTACTCGGCGCTGCACTAATTCAACGGATAATTGCGCGGTCATGCAATGCTGCACTCAAACAAACTTTTTGTCCTTTTATTCACACAAATAGAGCTTTCTTTCAGTGGTATTTGATCACCTGTGCGCTCTTTATCTTTCATGCTATAAACAAAAAGACTGGAAATTTTGAAGAAAAACAATATTTTTTACGTTCAGCTATAAAAAATATATAGTAAACTCAAAGTTAGTTATACATTTAGGTCAAAATGTATTCTGCTACATGTTTTTGGTAAAAAAAAATCCCAATAATTGTATATTGATTGCTTTGTGTGAAAGTTATAGCGTCTACAAACTATGGTATAGATAATGGAATTAACGCCATTTTTTTTGCTATACAGCGATGCGCTAGTTTAACAGACAATTGCGTGGTCATGCAATATGGTACATAAATGAAATTTATGTCTTTTTTTTCACACAAATAGAGCTTTCTTTTGGCGGTATTTGATCACCTGTGCACTTTTTATTTTTGGGCGCTATAAACAAAAAAATTTTTGAAGAAAAATTTTTTCTTTTAAAAAAACAATATTTTCTCATTTCGGCCATAAAAAATATCCAAAAAAACTAAAATTTCATCATAAATTTAGGCCAAAATGTATTCTGCTACATGATTTTGGTTAAAAAAATCCCAGTAAGTGTATATTTATTGCTTTGTGTGAAAGTTATAGCGTCTACAAACTATGGTATAGATAATGGAATTTACACAGCTTTTACTTTCTGACTGCTCATCACATTTTTTGAGGTGCTAAAATACCAGGATAGTACAAACACCCTCAAATGACCCCTTTTTGGAAAGTAGACACCCTAAGCTATCTGCTGAGAGGCATATTGAGTCCATGTAAGATTTATTTTTTTCCACAAGTTTCTGGAAAATGACAAAAAAAAATTTTTCATTTACACAAAGTTGTCATTTAAATGATTTATTTCTCGCACAAGCCATGGGTATATGTTGAATTACACTCCAAAATACATTCTGCTACTTCTACCGAGTATGGGGATACCACATGTGTGAGACTTTTTGGGAGCCTAACATACAGGAGCCTGAAATCTAATGACCACTTTGAAAGCCTGAAGGTGCGTAACTTCCTCATTTCACTTCCTCAATACCTATCACAGTTTCGAATGGCCTGACATGCCAAGATAGCACCAAACCGCCCCAAATGACCCCTTTCTGGAAAATAGACACCCCAATGAATTTAAAAAGAGGCATGATGAGTATTTTGCAGATCTAATTTTTTCTCACAAGGTTTTGAAATATAAAAAAAAATAGAAAAAATATGTTTTTGGGTTTTTTTCTTCATTTTCCAGAAACTTGTGGCAATAAATGAGATCTGCAAAATACTTACCATGCTTCTTATCAAATTCCTTGGGGTGTCTACTTTCCAAAAAGGGGTCATTTGGGGGGGGGGTTTAGGTGCTATCCTGGTATTTCAGGGCCTCTGAAACTATGATAGGTAGTCTGGAAGTGTAATGAGGAAATAAAGTCCTTTAAAAGCCTGAAGATGCTTATTGGATTTTGGGGTCCTGTACCTAGCTAGACTCCCAAAACGTCTCTCACATGTGGTACCCCCATACTCGGGAGAAGTAGCAGAATGTATTTTGGGGAGTAATTCCACATATACAGATGGCATGTGTGAGCAGTAAATCATTTAAGTGAAAATTTTGCGTAAAAAAAAAAAAAAATTGTCATTTTCCAAAAACTTGTAAAAAAATTAATTCTTCTATTATTATTATACAGTATTTATAAAGCGCCAATAGTTCACTCAGCGCTGTACATTTTAAAGGGGGACAGAACATGTGACAGAACAATACCAATACAATGCAAAACATGAGGGGATTGAGGGCCCTGCTCTTTCGAGCTTACAATCTAGGAGATTCTAGGAGAATCTATTGATTCAACATGCCTCTCAGAAAATAGTTTGGGGTGTCTACTTTCCAAAAAGGGGTCGTTTTGGGGGGTGGGGGCGTTTTATGCCCAGCATTAGAAGTTTATGCAAAACATTATTTTATTTTATTATTACAGGTATTTATATAGCACTGTCAATTTACGCAGAGCTTTACATTGCACACATTCACATCAGTCCCTAACCCTAAAGAGACGTACAATCTAAAGTCCCTAACTCCCATTAATACATACACATACTAGGGCCAATTTAGACAGGAGCCAATTAACCTACCAGCATGTCTTTGGAGTGCGAGAGGAAACCGGAGTACCCAGAGGAAACCCATGCAGGCACAGGGAGAACATGCAAACTCCAGGCAGGTGGTGCCGTGGTTGGGATTCAAACCAACAGCTCTAGTACTGCCAGGCGGAAGTGCTAACTATTTAGCTACTGTGCTGCCCATCACTCACTCTTCTAACCACCTGAAGATCAAGCCTTTTCTGACACTTTTTGTTCACATAAAAAAAATCAGTATTTTTTGCTAGGAAATTAATTTAAACCCCCAAACATTATATATTTTTTAAAGCAGACACACTAGTGAATAAAATGGTGGGTAGTACAATTTTTTATGGCACATAGTACAGCGATTTTTCAAAAGCAATTTTTAAAAAAAAATACACTTTTTTTATTTCTAATGCACAAAAGCACAATATATTGGCCAATCATTTGGTAAGATATAAAAGATGATGGTATGCCGAGTAAATACATACCACACATGACATGCTTTGAAACTGCGCATGCTCCGTCTAATGGCGACAAACTACATACATTTTTAATATCCATAGGCAATACTTTAAAACCCTTTAAAAGCTACCGTTTTAGATTTACAGAAGAGATCTAGTGTTAGAATTACTGCCTTTGATCTGACGTTCACGGCGATACCTCACATGTATGGTGCAACTGCTGTTTACATACTGGCACAGGGTCAACGCTTGTGCACACAGGTGTGCGCGCATGGGAGGGTGAGGTTTTTTTTTCTTTAAGTTAATTTGATTTTAATTATTTTTACACTGTACTTTTCATTTATTTTTTGATCACTTTTAATGCTATTGCAGGGAATGCAAATATCCCCTATAACTTCAATGGGCATTGTCATATATTTTTTTTGGAGAAATCTGGGGTCTATCAGGCTCTACATATCTCCTCTGCCCTTACATTATCTAATCAAACCAAAATCGGTGTGATCAGATGCTTTCCCAATTTACAAATGGCGCTGTTTATATCCTGCGAAACTGAAGTGATGAAATGCTCGTAGCTCCTGATTTCTTAGACTATAGAGATGATTGGCACCATTCCTGTCTCCAATCAGCTCTATGATCAGCTGGCAGAAACACCGGCTGCAATTTCAGGTTCCCCCGATGGCATGGGACTGCCAGAGAAGGCCGTAAAAGGCAGTGGGGGATGGGGGGCATCATATCCCGCTGCTTGTAAAAGCAATCCTGCAGCTAATTAGCCACTAGGATTGCTTTTACATGAAAGCCGATCGCCGGCTGAAAAAAAAACGATACCAGGATGATGCCTGCAGCTGTAGGCATCATCCTGGTATAACCATTCAAAGTCCAGTGATGTACCAGTACGTTGCTAGTCCTTGTGGGGTATACAGTGGGGATCGAAAGTTTGGGCACCCCAGCTAAAAATTTGTATTAATGTGCATAAAGAAGCCAAGGAAAGATGGAAAAATCTCCAAAAGGCAGCAAATTACAGATTAGACATTCTTATAATATGTCAACAAAAGTTAGATTTTATTTCCATCATTTACACTTTCAAAATAACAGAAAACAAAAAAATGGTGTCTGCAAAGTTTGGGCACCCTGCAGAATTTATAGCATGCACTGCCCCGTTTGCCAAGCTGAGACCTGCCAGTGTCATGGATTGTTCTTAATCATCGTCTGGGAAGACCAGGTGATGTCAATCTCAAAGGTTTTAAATGCCCAGACTCATCTGACCTTGCCCCCACAATCAGCACCATGGGTTGTTCTAAGCAGTTGTCTAGAAAACTGAAACTGAAAATAGTTGACGCTCACAAAGCTGGAGAAGGCTATAAGAAGATAGCAAAGCGTTTTCAGATGTCAATATCCTCTGTTCGGAATGTAATTAAGAAATAGCAGTCATCAGGAACAGTGAAAGTTAAAGCAAGATCTGGAAGACCAAGAAAAATATCAGACAGAACAGCTCGCAGGATTGTGAGAAAAACAATTCAAAACCCATGTTTGACTGCACGATCCCTCTAGAAAGATCTGGCAGACACTGGAGTTGTGGTACACTATTCCACTATAAAGATACTTCTACAAATATGGTCTTCATGGAAGAGCCATCAGAAGAAAACCTCTTCTACGTCCTCACCACAAAAATCATTGTTTGAACTTTGCAAATGAACATATAGACAAGCCTGATGCATTTTGGAAACAAGTTCTGTGGACCGATGAGGTTAAAATTGAACTTTTTGGCCGGAATGAGCAAAGGTACGTTTGGAGAAGAAGGGGCACAGAATTTAATGAAAAGAACCTCTGTCCAACTGTTAAGCATGGGGTTGGATCAATCATGCTTTGGGGTTGTGTTGCAGCCAGTGGCACAGGGAACATCTCACGAGTAGAAGGAAAAATGGATTCAATAAAATTTCAGCAAATTTTGGATGGTAACTTGATGCCATCTGTGAAAAAGCTGAAGTTAAAGAGAGAATGGCTTTTACAAATGGATAATGATCCTAAACACACCTCGAAATCCACGGGGGATTACATCAAGAGGCGTAACCTGAAGGTTTTGCCATGGCCTTCACAATCTCCTGACCTCAACATAATTGAAAATCTATGGATAGACCTTAAAAGAGCAGTGCGTGACAGACAGGCCAGAAATCTCAAAGAACTGGAAGACTTTTGTAAGGAAGAATGGGCAAAGATACCTCAAACAAGAATTGAAAGACTCTTGGCTGGCTACAAAAAGCATTTACAAGCTGTGATACTTGCCAAAGGGGGCAGTACAAGATATTAACTCTGCAGGGTGCCCAAACTTTTGCAGACGCCATTTTTTTGTTTTCTGTTATTTTGAAAGTGTAAATGATGGAAATAAATTCTAACTTTTGTTGACATATTATAAGAATGTCTAATCTGTAATTTGATGCCTTTTGGAGATTTTTCCATCTTTCCTTGGCTTCTTTATGCACATTTATACAAATTTTTAGCTGGGGTGCCCAAACTTTCGATCCCCACTGTATATGCTATGTTTTTTTTTTGTATGAAGCCTGTGGACTGAATGAAAAAAAGAGAAGAAATCTCTGCCAGAAAAAGTGTGTGGTATGCCCACCATTAGAATATACCGCCCTGCATCCACCCACTTCTAATGGTGGGCACACATTAGGTAACACTTTGGCACATGCGCCAGTTCCAAAATTGTACAAATGTCTAAATAGTGGCACGCTTGAATAAAAATTGTCAACGCATAAGTGGTACCCCATATGGAAAAAGGATGACACCAAGTCCCAAACTATCTTGTCACTACTCCCCATGGAGTCTGGGCATCCGGGGGGCTCCACGAGACTATCTTTCCCCTCATAAATCCTAAACTTATAAGTATAGCCTGTTGTCCTCTCACAGGTCTACATCTTGACCCCACATCTGGCACACTTGCTGGGGAGAAATTGAATTCAAGGCGGCCAGAAAAATTAATCAGGGACTCATCAACGCAGATGTTTTGCTGGGGAGTATAGACATCTGCAAATTTTTGGTTAAAGTGATTTGCGAGGGGCTGAATTTTGTGGAGCCGGTAAAATTCAGGGTTACCCCGAGGATGACAGTGTATTGCCGTTGAAATGCACATTATACTCTCATATCTATGCCTGGCCATGGCAGCAGAGAACACGGCATATGATGAATTGGGTCTGCGGACCAATACAACCGCAATTCATTTCTTTTAGTAATACCCATGTTGAGGGTTAGGCCCAAAAAAAATGTAAATTCGGAAACTGTAATGAGTTTCTATGCGACTGGTCTGGCAAGGTTTGAATTTGGGTTGGCGGCGATAAATTGTTGTGCATATAAATTGCTTTGATCCACAATCAACGCATACAGATATTCCATGAAAAACAGCTCCAAAAATCAAGGGGAGTAGTTAAATTTTCTATTTCCACCTGAATTCCGGGTTGGGCAGTGAATGGGGGAAGTACGGGTGCTGCAGAATTTGTGGCTGTCAATCGGGATTTGCAAGCACATCGGGAAGGATACTAGGAGCTCTATGGGCCTGTGGGCGAATTCTTGGTGGCTGCGGGACAATACTTGTGCTTGCCACCGCACCGGCTTGTACTGAATTTATGGGATTTGCCATGTCACCAAGTCATACTGAAGTGCTGGTATTATTATTATACAGGATTTATATGGCGCCAACAGTTTGCTCAGCGCTTTCCAGTATAACGGGAGACAATACAGCAACAATACAGTTCAATACAAGAGGGTTAGGAGGGCCCTGATCTTGGGAGCTTACAATCTAAGAGGTATGTGAAAGAACAAGATGTACTAGACCACTGGTACTCGCCAGTTCACCAAAAGGTAGCGCGGCACTAGTACTGGCACTCTGCTGCAAATGAGAGTCCTCAAAATTTACAGACAAGTGCTAATAGCGATCAGGCCTGATTCTGCAAACACTGCGGTTTTGTGTGCAATGTATCAAGTGACAGTGACCTACTGACACTGCACTTGCTGGGGGAGAAGGGGGAGGGGTAAGCGTAGGGGCTAAACGCAGGTGTTAGCAGGTGCCAGGGCTGATCCCGCTAACGCTGCATATTTGGGGACGCTATACTAATGTGAACACTGGTATAGGGCTGATCTGATCAAATATATTGATCCGTTCAGACACTATACTAGCAATGGAGGTTTATTATGCATGAGCGTCTTCCTGGCAATCAAGGGGTTAAATGTGATGACTGGTGTACTGACGGGCAATCTGGCGCTATCTGGGAGAGGCGTGAACACCGCGTATATATATGGGATTTTGCGCACCCATACCGCCCTGTAGCAGTATTTCTGCTATAGGTCGATCAGGAAGCGGTTACAGAAGCGGTTTGTGTTACGGCGCTGCGCTACTTTAACTGACAAATGTGCGGTCATGCAACATTGCACCCAAATTAAATTTACGTCCTTTTTTTTCCACAAATTGAGCTTTCTTTCGGTGGTATTTGATTGCCTGTGCGTTTTTTATTTTTTGCGCTATAAAAAAAAAAAATGACAATTTTGAGAAAAAAAAACAATATTTTGGACTTTTTGCTATAAAACATGTCCAGTAAAAAAATTTAAAAATCAAATTTCGCAATAAATTTCGGCCAAAATGTATTCTGCGACATGTCTTTGCTAAAAAAAAATCCCACTACGTGTAAATTAATTGGTTTATGTGAAAGTTATAGCGTCTACAAATGGCGGGAAAGATACTGGGATTTTTTTATACTAATAATGGCGGCGATCAGTGACTTATGGCGGTGATCAGCAATTTATAACAGTGATCAGCGACTTATGGCGGGACTGCAGCGTACATTTTGACACTGGGGGGGAACTGACTTGGGGTCACTGACATCCCAAGTGACACCAATACAGTGATCAGTGCAAACAAAAACACTAACACTGTACTAATGGCACTGAGGAGGAAGGGGTTAACGTTTTTTAGGCAATCAAAGGGTTAAATGTGTGAGGGGAGTGTTTTACTAGTGGGTGGGGGGTGTGTACTTCACAGGAACTCATTGATTCCAAGAGCTAAATTCCGCTTTCAGGATCAGTGTGTTAGGAACTGACAGGGAGCAGGGCTGCATTGTAAAAAATGCAGCTGTTCTCTGTGTCACTGTTTGCCTGCAATCGCTGACACCCGGCGGGTAATGACCGGCCGGGACCTGGTGATTGAGACTTGTGGCTGCGATCGGCGGGACAGGTAGGGCTGGTGCGTGCCTCGCGCACGCCCCCTACCTGTTTTGCAAAATGACATTTTAAAAAGTGATTTTGCCCAGTGGTGCCACCTTGTGGCCATTTTTACACAGTGGCTGGACGGCAAGCAGTTAAAATACATCTCTCCCCAGCTATTCTAGCTGGGAAAAGTGCCAGCGGTGACAGCGGTGACCTGGAAGTGACATCATACATGTTGCCTTTTGGGTCAGAGAAAGAAGGGGAGGAGAGCAGACATTTATCCACTGTCTTCTCTCCCCTCCACCCACTGGCACTTGCCATGGCGCTCCCCGGGCCCAGAGATGGGCAAGCGGGACCATGGCTGGAGTGCGGGGCAATGAAAGCAATCGTGCGACAGCGCAGTCGCCCAACTGATTCCACTTGACAGGCAGTTTTAGACACAATCCCAGTGACTGCAGCTGCCATATTGTGTACAACCCCCTCCCCCCACCTTGCTGTCAGGTCCGTATGCACCTGACGTTGAAAGGGTTAAGTGTAGAGATGTGCTGATTGCTTTAAATCTTAAACAGCAGTTGCAAAGCATTTTTTTTTCTTTTCTCTCTTTGTGAGTGACAGATAGGAAAATCAGGACTGTGCTCTAATTGGTTGTTGCTACAGCTGAAAAGGATCCACCCATAGCAGCACTGTTGCAGCTGAACTTATGATTGGCTGTGAAGGAAACGAGAGAGGAAAAAGGAAGAAGAAGCACATGTGGGGAGGCAGACATTTTCAGGGGACCGCATGAAGCAGGGGCTCCTGATGTAAAGTCACAGAGGCTCACTCTCTGTGCTGCTGGAACCCATAAACTGGCCTGGGAGTGTGTAGCAGAGGAATTGTTGCAGGAGGACAGTGTGCAAATCAAGGATTGTCCTGCCTGACACTCAGGATTACAGCCACTCAAGTGCACGTGTCTCTCAAAGTCTGAAGCTACTGAAAGAGAGAGGATTTCTACTACTGTCTAATGCTATCTAGAGGACAATCCAGAAACAGTGAGTACTCTGTGATGAAAGGGGATATTGATATTGCTGCATTTGCTGTTCATCTCTGGAGAATGGTCATGAGAAAGCCTGCTCTCTAATTCTCAGAGTGACACAGATCTTGGAAAGCCCAAGCTGCTCAGAATTAGCTATTCCTGCTGCTGATTGATGAGAGAACTCTGTCTCTGTATATTACTGGTGATTGTCTCCTCAAAACTTGTGCTGTGGCTGAAGAGTGTGTTTTAGTTCCAAATCACCACAGAAGCTTGCTGCTTTGAATATACTGAGCAAGTGTCAGTATATCAGGATTTCACCTGTATGGTAAAGATTTGTTGAAGTGTTGTTTTCTTCTATTGCAATGTTCACTTGAAGATTCTGCTTAAAGGAGACTGTGCTATTCTGCTACCCCTGGATTACAAATACTCTCCCATGCAGAGAGTGAGCGCTCTTCCATTGATTAAAGGGCCCCAACGTTGAGAGACTTTAAGTTTTATCTCACTGGCCAGTGGTTAGGTAGGACATTTTTTCTCTAGATAGTACTGCTATAGCAAATGTCAATAAGCTGCTAAATCTCATTAACAGTTATTGTTTCATGTGTCAATGTCACTCTCATATGTCACCCTAGTCAGTGTGATACTAGTCAGCTTTTGGAGAATTTGGTGAGTGAATTGTGACTTCTTACTAACTGTGTTATGCAACGTGGTATCTGTGTTTTATGTACATTACCTGTGTTAAATCAGCTAGTTCTTTTTCAGGGTTTGTCTTCTTCAATAAAACCCATAAAAAATATTCTCAGAGTGTCGATGTGTTCTGGGTATAATTGGAGGTGTCACCAGATTCAGATGGGAACTGAACCTATATATCTAGCCAAGCATCACCCAAAGGTGTGCTACATAAATAAGAATTTTTTTTTGATGGAATAAGGAAGGGCTAAAATCTCTTTCAGGCTTTTATTGCTGTTCGCATTTCCACAGATTTCTTCCTTACTTCCTGTTATGTCACTGAGACAGGAGATGTGGAGATTTTCTCCAGCTGGGAGACACACAGTAAAAAAAACTTTGTCAGTAGTAGAACTAGACCCCCTGTTGTGTTGCTGTCTTGTGTTCTAGCTGATGAGATTTGTTTACCCCCATTGTTCCTGCTGTGCCACTGGGATAGACAATAGGGTGAAATCCTCCCCCTTGGTTAAAAGACAACAATAAAAACTTGACAGTAGAGCTATATATACACACACAGTACAGATGAATATATTACATAGACCTGAAATTGTATTAGAACAAAATACCTCCCTGGCTCGGTTTCATACAGTATTTCTGTATCTATGCACATATCTCAGGACTTGCCCGCTTTTGCCTGGAGATGCTGGCTTTTTGTTTAGGTTACCAAGTCTCTGAGTGGTAGGTTCAATTCTCCTGCTGCCTCCTGATTGACAGCAACGTACTCCTGTCAGGCAGAGCAGGGACCAGAATAGCTGCTGGAGGGAGGGTTGTGCTCTGCCCTATAGTCACCCTTTTGTAGGCAGATAAGAACAGTGAGAGGGGTGCACGCTTAAAACAGGCCGTCTTTTCAGTACAAGTGTTCGCTGGGGAGTGAGGGCGGACTACCCTTCTTCCTATCTTGCCTATTCTTACATATCACATGACCAGAGACAGGAAGAAGGAGAAGCTGTCTTCAATTACCAGGCTATGGAGGTCTGAGTGCAGTGGGAGGGGCAACTCAGCTCCAGAACTCTCCTTCCCCCTTTAAAGCCTCAAAGAGCCCCTTATCTACCCTACTTCCCTCGAAACCCTCTAGCCCCCTCTCCCCCCCCCCCCCCCCCCAGAACCACAAGTTGAAACTTCAAGCGGTTGCGTAGTCTTATTTTTTTTAAGTATCAAACAGGTTTATACTTACCTGCTCTGTGCAATAGAATTGCACAGAATGGTCCAGAACCTCCTTTTTTTGGGTCACCCACAGGTGCTGCTGGCTCCTCCACTTCTGAAAATGCTCCCCTAGGAAGCTTCTTGCTATGAGTCCACTCATGCGGGCTTGGTCCTGAGCCGCGTGATCTGCGTCCATAGACACAGAGAGTGCAGCTCATCCCCACCTCCCACTCCCTCATGAGGATTTGACTGACAGAAGTAGGAGCCAATGGCTCCCACTTCCTCAGCAAAGCCTGTGAGACCAGGAAGTGACAGGAGAGAGCTGCTACAGATGGGCACAGTGCTGGATTGAGTGAGGACTAAGTATAGTATAAGGGGGTGGGGGTGAGTGGACAATACTACTACCTAAACATTTTTGCCTTAATGCAAGGAGTGCATTAAAGCAAAAAAAATGTTTAGGCCTTAGAACGTCTTTCACACTGCACACTGCTTTGTTTTTTCTTATAGCCCGTGAGAGTTGAGCCTGCATGCCACTCTGGTTTTTGCAGAGCCACAACAAACTTTATTGGCACTAGGACACCCCTATGCTGTAGGTGAAAACACATGATGGAGTCTTGTCTAGTGGGGAAGTGACCTGGTCTAGTGCCAAGCAAGTTTGTTGTTGCTCAGCAAAAACCAGTGTGGTGTGCAGTCTCAACTCTCTGCTGTGTGGGAAGGCGGTGAATCCTGGAGAATATCCGCTGTTGGTTTCTGTTTCATTGCCTGGAGTGGACTGGTGTATTGGTATCCCAGACAGACAGATACCAAGGCAGTCCTCCAAAGAATAACACCACCAACATACAGTTGCAAGAAAAAGTATGTGAACCCCTTGGGATTACGTGGAGTTTTGCATGAATTGGGCATAAAATGTGCTCTGAACGTCATCTAAGTCACAACAATAGAAGAACACAGTCTGCTAAACATAATACTACACAAACATTAGATGTTGCAATGGTTTAATTGCACATAACATGTAAACATTCACAGTGCAGGGAGGAAAAAGTATGTGAACCTTTGGACTTAATAACTGGTTGACCCTCCTTTGGCAGCAATAACTTCAACCAAACGTTTCCTGTAGTTGCAGATCAGACCTGCACAGCAATCTGGAGTCATTTTGGACCACTCCTCTTCACAAAACTGTTTCAGTGTAGCAATATTCTTGGGATGTCTGGTGTGAATCGCTCTCTTAAGGTCATGCCACAGCATTTCAATCGGGTTGAGGTCAGGACTCTGACTGGGCCACTCCAGAAGGCGTATTCTGTGCTGTTTCAGCCATTGTTTTGTTGAAATACTTGTATGCTTTGGGTCACTGTCCTGTTGCATCACCCATCCTCTGCGGAGGTTCAGTTGGTGGACAGATGGTCGTACGGTTTCCTGCAAAATGTCTTGATAAACTCTGGAATTAATTTTCCCATCAATGACAACAATCCATCCAGGCCCTGAGGCAGCAAAGCACCCCCAAACCATGATGCTCCCTCCGCCATGTTTTACAGTGGGGATGAGGTTTTGATGTTGGTGTGCTGTGCCTTTTTTTCTCCACACATAGTGTTGTGTGTTCTTCCCAAACAACTCAATCTTGGTTTCATCTGTCCACAGTATATTTTGCCAGTAGTGCTATGGAACATCCAGGTGCTCTTTTGCAAACTTCAAATGTGCTGCAATATTCTTTTTGGACAGCAATGGCTTCCTCCGTGGTGTCCTCCCATGTACTCCATTCTTGTTTAATGTTTTCCTTATTGTAGATGTGTCCACAAAAATGTTAGCATGTGCCAGAGATTTCTGTAGGTCTTTAGCTGACACTCTGGGATTCTTCTTTACCTCATGCAGCATTCTGCGCTGTGCTGTTGCAGTCATTTTTACAGGACGACCAAGCCTAGGGAGAGTAGCAACAGTGCTAAACTTTCTCCATTTGTAGACAGTCTGTCTTATCGTGGACACATGAACATCAAGGCTCAAGGAGATACTTTTGTAACCCTTTCCAGCTTCATACAAGTCAACAATTCTTGATCGTAGGTCTTCTGAGAGCTCTTTTCTGCGAGGCATGGTTCACATCAGACAGTGCTTCTTGAAACCAGTAAACCCAAAACAGGTGTGTGTTTTTTAAGGGCAGGACAGCTGTCAGCAACATATCCAATATCATCACACTGATTGGAGTCAAGGTTGGCTCACTCCTGGCTCCAATTAGCTCTGAGAGAAGTCATTAAGCTAGGGCCTCACATACTTTTTCCTTCCTGCACTGTGAATGTTTACATGTTATGTGCAATTAAACCATGGCAACATCTAATGTTTGTGTTGTATTATGTTCAGCAGACTGTGTTCTTCTATTGTTGTGACTTAGATGACGTTCAGAGCACATTTTATGCCCAATTCATGCAAAACTCCACATAATCCCAAGGGTTCACATACTTTTTCTTGCAACTGTAGCTACATTTTTTCGTACCACTGATACAAATGAGGTGCCAATTTTTCCTTCTAGTGACACAACCAACACAGAGGCATTTTTTCCTTACACCAAAGCTGGGCCATTTCTTCCTTCATCAGCCCCATATATTGGCTCTGCTAAATGCTTCAGTTAGCTGCTGTGTGACACAACCATTGCCGCTATTTTGATGCATGCTAAAACTATTACAAACATTTTGGTTTGACATGCTAAGCACATTGCTATTAGCCTCTCCCCCCCTCTATCCACTGTCCCACCGCCATTTTCAGGCTCATGGATTTAAAAACATTCTCAGATATGGCTATGGAACATAATCTTACTTCAAGGCTACAGCAGAACATGAACAATAAAAAAGTGCTGCTTGAGCAGAACCAAGTTTATTTGTATGTTCTGAATGGACCATATACGTACAATAAATGATAGCTGTGTTTTCAGTACAGGTGCTATACTAGCCCTTGTTCCCGCAGTCTGTTAAAAAAGGAGAGAGGATCTGTCTTAATATCAGTGTTTCACACATCATTAAATCATCCACTCTGCTTGTAGGCAGGTGCAGTTCGGCCTCCCTGCACAGGTAGCACTGTTCGGCAGCCGCTGTGTAAAGAGAGGGAAGGGGAAGAGGGAACTCTTGTTACTCTGAGGCCTCCGTAGGTGTAATCAGGAAAACAGAGGTCCAACCGAACGCTGCTGCCTGAATGAGCTCAGTGGCCATCTTTAGTGTGGGCCACGAGTTTCCAAATGGTCAGTCCACCCCTGGTCTTAGATTTGATCTAGAGTGCTCATCATTGTATCCTACTGGCCCCTCAACATTTTATTCACTGGTCTATTAGGACCCTAGAGAAGTCCCTGGTCTCCACCACTACAGAAAGACCAGCATGAGCTTTATCAATCATTTCTTGCATAGCATACTACCAGTATAGCAGAGTATAGCATAATACCAGTGAATATTTCAGTCCAGACAAATGTTCACCTCCTTTGGACAATAAATGTCACCTAAGTAATGGTGCATGAACAGACCAGCAAATGATCCTTTGCAACATTCTTTGCATTAATATGCCTGTTTATATTACCCAAGTGTGTAAAGGAGGGGAGGTAAGAGACCTCCTGGTCTGAAACTGAGAAACATATTAGTGAGTGATCTATGTGTTAGCATGAGGTGATTTAGTGAGTGGGTCTAACAAACGTTTCTGATGATGTGGCAGTGCATACCTGGCCTACTGTATAGATTATTTTTTAACACCTTCCCTCTCACCTTCCTCCACACACATCCCTATGCATCAAAATTATTTTCAGTAATATTCATGAAATTAAGCAAATAATAATGGGCACAAGAAAAAAAAACTGAGACCGAGTTGACTGCAGCAAAACAGAAAATAACAGTGTGCTAAATAAAAAAAATACAAGGGTTAAATAGTGAAGCACACAGTGAGCCACGGCTAAAATAGGGACAATGGCGGTGTACTATAAAATAAAATTCATGGGTTTATTAATAGCAAACTACTATGAAAAACGTGAATAACAGCAATGTTCTTTGATAGTGACAGGCCTACAGGGGACTAAATTATAGTAATATGGTTCTTTAAACCAGGGCTTGAAAAAGCCGCTCGCCCGCTCGCCAAATGCGAGGAGAAATTCCTCTGTGGTGAACGGCTGCAAGCGGTGAGCACAGATGAAGCATGGAGCGACTGCACCTGTGCTCCAAGCCTCATTGTGAAGCCGAGTTTGGGTTTACAACTTCCGTTTTCCGGCTTCTGTGGCACCGCCGCCGAGGGGACAGGTGCAGGAGAGGTCCACTCTCCTCCCCTGAGAGGAGACACCCTTTCCACTGCCGCAGGGGACTCGGGTGGACAGTAAGTACTGTATACAACATGTCCTATCACTATAATGGAGTACAGGGGAGCTGGGATAGACATTACTCAGTAATGTCTATCCCAGTTCCCCTGTACTCCATTATAGTGATATGACATGTATACAGTAATGTATATCCCAGCTCCCCTGTACTCCATTATAGTGATATAACATGTATACAGTAATGTATATCCCAGCTCCCCTGTACTCCATTATAGTGATATAACATGTATACAGTAATGTATATCCCCCCTCCCCTGTACTCCATTATAGTGATATGACATGTATACAGTAATGTATATCCCAGCTCCCCTGTACTCCATTATAGGGATATGACATGTATACAGTATGTATATCCCAGCTCCCCTGTACTCCATTATAGTGATATAACATGTATACAGTAATGTATATCCCCCCCTCCCCTGTACTCCATTATAGTGATATGACATGTATACAGTAATGTATATCCCAGCTCCCCTGTACTCCATTATAGGGATATGACATGTATACAGTATGTATATCCCAGCTCCCCTGTACTCCATTATAGTGATATGACATGTATACAGTAATGTATATCCCAGCTCCCCTGTACTTCATTATAGTGATATGACATGTATACAGTAATGATTACTGTATACATGTCATATCACTATAATGGAGTACAGGGGAGCTGGGATATACATTACTGTGTACAGTTTTATATTTTGCACTATTCTAAAGAAAAATTTAATTTCATAAGCTTTAAGGGGGTGTGGTTGGGGGTAGGGTGGGATTTGGGGGCAGACAGGGGGTGGGGTTTGGGGTGGACCTGGGCAAGGTTGGGTGGGGCAACCGGTGGAGAGTAAGTTTTGTGACCGGCTAGTAGGTCTGGACTTGAAATTTTAACCCCTGCTTTAAACAATGGTGATTTAACAACAGGTAGGTAAAAACAATGATTACTCTGACAATACATAAACCCCAAAAGGGGAATCATATACAAAACACAGGCAACAAACAGTCAAATGTCACAAGAGGCAACTAATGGCCAAACATTACAAGGTGGAAAGCAAATGGGCAGATGTGACAATGAACTGGCAAATCAAGACAGTATGCGTACAACATATGGGCAATTGTGACAATAGGCAGACTGACATGCCTCCAGCATAGGATTTTATCAGATGAATTGTTCTCTCTATTGTTTTTTTTTTTCTTTGAGTTTTACCAAGTGGTCAATCAACACTGCTTCATATCTTTCTGCGGACTGTTTTAGGAGTTTTCTTTGCCCTATCAAGCTTCCATCCTCTCCCTTTTCAGTACTCTGAGAAAGAGAGTCATCAGAAAGAAGCTAGCCACCATCTTTGGCACATGTTAGTTGTGGACAACCTATGTTCCCCTCAGGCAACATCAATGGTGACTGTGGACGTACAACCATTGGCAGCTTGTTTTTTTTTTTTTCTTTACATGTACTTTGATTGTATGTTTTTTATGCCTTTCTTCTTATTTTTACTCACCCTTTTCTGTCAATAAAGCTTCAAGATTAGTACACATAGTCTGACTTATTGAAGGAGAGGATGGTTTAGCTGCATGTCTAACCCCGGGTAATGTGTAGTGAGGGCACCATGGGCACCAAAGGAAATGTTTCCAGTTTTCATAAGGCAGGGTATTATTATATAGATGGTCTTCTGACTCTGTATTAGCTCACTAACACAAAAATAGTGTGCCAGTTTGTTCAGGGTTACCAATCTCCCCTTCCTCATTACTGGAAGGGGGAGGAGGAAGAGGGGAAGGAAGAGAGGGAAGGAGGATGAAAGGAAGGAAAGAAAGAAATAAAAAAGGGAGGAAGGAAGAGAGGGAAGGAGGAACAAAGAAAGAAGGAAAAGGGGAAGGAAGAGAGGGAAGGAGGAACAAAGAAATAAGGAAAAGGGGAAGGAAGAACAAAGAAAGAAGAAAAGGGGGAAGAATAGAGGGAAGGAGGATGAAAGAAAGTAAAGAAAGAAATAAGGAAGGGGGAAGGAAGAGAGGAAAGGAGGATGAAAGGAAGGAAAGAAAGAAATAAGGAAGGGGGGAAGAAGAGAGGGAAGGAGGATGAAAGGAAGGAAAGAAAGAAATAAGGAAGGGGGGAAGAAGAGAGGGAAGGAGGATGAAAGGAAGGAAAGAAAGAAATAAGGAAGGGGGGAAGAAGAAAGGGAAGGAGGATGAAAGGAAGGAAAGAAAGAAATAAGGAAGGGGGAAGAAGAGAGGGAAGGAGGATGAAAGGAAGGAAAGAAAGAAATAAGGAAGGGGGAAGAAGAGAGGGAAGGAGGATGAAAGGAAGGAAAGAAAGAAATAAGGAAGGGGGGGGGGAAGAAAGAGAGGGAAAGAAATGCCCGTAGCGAATAGGGAAGAATGGAAATAGCGCAGGGCATACATTACTAGGCCCAGAGTGGTGTAAGGAACGGAAAGGGTTAAATTTAGCTCCAGGGGGTGGGGAATTGATTGGGGAATTATAGTATTGGCAGATGTGGAGTGTAGGAGGGGTCTGTGGTACCTTAGGGTGGGGGGGTTCTGCGGAAGGGGCGTCAGTGGAGCTGGACGTGGCAAGGACCAGAGCTTGGTGCAAGGACCGGAGCTTCATGTGAGCTGGGTCCTGTAATTTTTCCCCCTATCAGACCTGTGCAGCATGGAGGACCTTTTGGCACAGCTGCGGGTGGCAGCGGAAGAAAGAGGTATGGGCTGGTTGCAGGGCCGGGTCTCTGAGCTGTTGGGAGACCCGGGCTTGTCACCAGCTGCAGGGGGGCGGGTGCGCCTACGTGCTCGGAGGTCTAGGCCTCCGGAGCGCTTCAGTCCGGCCCCACCCCCTGTTGGAGCTTAGCGCCGCAATGGGAGCCCCCCTCGGTACCCTCCGGCCCCGCTGGCAGGGCGCTCACTTGCCTCTGCTAGCGGAGGTGCCGGGAGGAATCCCCGGCGATGGCGGAGCTGGGCGGGCGGGGTTTCGCTAAGTGACCCCTCCCCCCCACCCGCACGGCGAGGAGGACGCAGAGGGAGCTCGGCGGGCGGGGTTTCGTGAGGTAGCCCCTCCCCCCCGCCCGCACGGCGCAGAGGAGGCATAGTGAGTGCTGGTAACGGCTCCTCCGCTGACAGGGTGTCTGTCAGGGAGGGAGCTCGGCGTGGGAGGCGTTCAGCTGCGGCTGCCGGGCTGTCCCCTGATGCGGCTGGGGGGCCACCTGGACAGTCGGGAGCTGGGGCTCCAGGAAGATGGAGGAAGAGGTGCAGCGCTGGGCGGAGTGCAGCTGGGAGTGCTGCAGGACAGAGCCCAGGGACGGCGACAGGCGTGGCTGGTGCCCAGAGGCAGAGTCCGGAGCGGCACAACCCTGCGGGACCTGTGGCTCCTGGGACCGGGAGGCCATCCGGACATCGAGTGGTGGACGAGAGGTCGGAGGGCGAGCTGTCGGAACCCGATGCGGGGGCGACGGCTCGCCGCTCTTCATCGGTGGAGCGGGAGCGCGCGGCTGATGGGGCATCTCCTGGGCAGCCTGGTGAGTTATCTGTTCCTGTGTGTCTCCCTTTCTTCTGCGTTGCGGGATCTGCTGGGGGGCGGTCAGGCCGCCCCGGTGGGTGCGGCCTCGGCGGCGTTCGTTGGCGGCGTTCCCCTGTCCGGTTTAGGTGGGGGTCTCGGGGAGGTGATTTCCGGTTTGCGGGCCTTGTTGCGGCAGCTGGAGTGGGGCGGTGTTGGGACCCCTGGGCCTGCTTCTGCGTGGATCCCGCTGGCCGGTGGGGACGGGCTCGCCGTTCCTGGACAGGACAGCGGGGTGGTGCGGGGCCTGGGGGTCTCTTCTCCGCTTAGTTCTGGGACTGGGGTGGTTACCGCGGAGTCTGGGGTTATGGGCTCTGCGGTTCCTTCCGCGGTTTTGGGGGAGGGTTCGGGGGTGTCCGGACCTGTCGGCGTGGCGGACTCTGCGAAGGGGGAAGTGTATGTGTGTTTTGAGGGCCCCTTGGGTGCGCATTTGCAGTCGGACGTACGGGAACAAATTTGGAAAGGGGAGTATGTGGACATATTCACGCTCTTGCCTTTGGAGCGTTTTCCGTTCGATGGGTCCCGGGTTGATGACGGTAGACAGGAGGATGCGGAGCGGCGGCGTTTTCGGCTTATCCCCCGTACTTTTGCGAATTGGTTGCAGGCTTTCGCAATCATGGCCAGTGTCATTGGGGAGAAAGCTCCGGAGCATTGCTCGGCGTTGTTCTGTTACCTGGACGCCATTAGTGAGGCTCACAGGGTTTACGGCGGGTCTGCGTGGCTTCGGTATGATGAGCAGTTTAGGCAGCGGAGGGCTGTTCGCCCGTCGTTGCGTTGGGACCATAAGGACATTGGCCTCTGGATGCGGCTCATGGCGCCGCCGAGGGCCCCTGGTCCATTTTTTCAGGGCGGGGCCGGTGGTTCGTTTTCCCCGGGACAATTGGCCGCCAAGAGTAGGGGTTTCTGCTGGCAGTTCCAGGAGGGCACTTCTCGTTTTGGAGGGTCCTGCCGGTTTTGGCACGAGTGTTCCGGGTGCGGTGGATCCCACCCTTTCTCGTGCGGTTTCAGGCGGGGTAGAGGCCCTCCCGGAGAGCCTGCGGGTTAGAGGGACGACGCCTGTGCGGGTGGAAAGGATGGGGCCTTTCTTAAGTAGATATCCTGATCGGGCTGCGGCGGTCCTGCTGGTGGCAGGTTTTTCGGAGGGTTTTTGCATCCCCTGTACTTTGACTTTGGTCCCCCCCTTAGCTCGGAATTTGCGGTCGGCCTTGCAGCATGCTGAGGTGGTTTCGGCTAAGTTGCGGAAGGAAGTGGGGTTAGGTTGTATGGGTGGTACGTTTACTTGTGCTTCGTTTGCGGATCTGGTAGTTTCTCCCTTGGGGGTTGTGCCTAAGAAAGAGCCGAATGCGTTTTGTTTAATTCACCACCTGTCCTTCCCTAAGGGGGGGTAGGTGAATGACGCTTTAGATCCGGAGTCGTGTTCGGTGTCTTACACGTCCTTTGATGCGGCAGTGTTCTGGGTTCGTCGGTATGGGCGCGGTGCACTCATGGCGAAGTCCAACATTGAGTCGGCGTTCCGGCTGTTGCCGGTTCATCCGGACAGTTTTCGTTTTTTGGGTTGCTGTTGGCAGGGCGCGTTTTACGTTGATAGGTGTTTGCCCATGGGGTGTTCTATCTCTTGTGCGTTGTTTGAAAAGTTCAGTTCGTTCGTGGAGTGGGTGGTTCGGGATGTTTCGGGGGTGAATTCGGTCATCCATTATTTGGATGATTTTCTTTGCGTGGGTCCGCCGGCTTCCGGGGTGTGCGCGGTCTTGCTTGCTACGTTGCAGCACGTTGCTGAACGTTTTGGGATTCCTTTGACGGCTGATAAGACGGAGGGTCCGGCTTCGGTGATGACTTTCTTAGGCATCATTTTGGATTCTGGCGCAATGGAGTGCCGGCTGCCTGCAGAGAAGCTGTTGGCCCTTCAGGGTGAAATTCGCGCGGTTCAGGGGAAGCAAAAAATACAGCTGCGGCCCTTGCAGTCATTGTTGGGAAAACTTAATTTCGCTTGTCGGATCCTGCCGATGGGTCAGGTGTTCTGCCGCCGGTTGGCGGCGGCGACGGCGGGAATTGCCTCCCCTTTTCATTTCATTCGGCTGACTCGGGAGCATCGGGAGGATTTGCAGTTGGGGCACACCTTTTTGGATTCTTTCAACGGGCGGGCACTTTGGATGTCTGGCCCGGTTAGTAATTTTGACTTGGAACTGTTCACGGACGCGGCGGCTTCTGCGGGATACGGGGCCTTTTTCCGGGGTCGGTGGAGTGCGGCCTCGTGGCCGGCTTCCTGGCGGGAGGCAGGTTTTCTCAGTAACATAGCACTGTTGGAACTTTTTCCAGTGGTATTGGCGGTTGAGGTTTGGGGGGAGAATTTTCGGAATCAAAAGGTGCGTTTTCACTGTGACAATTTGGGGGTGGTTCAGGTCATCAATAGGGTCTCGGCTTCTTCCCGACCGGTGGTGGCCCTGCTTCGCCACTTAGTGTTGCGTTGCTTGCAGCTGAATGTTTTTCTGCATGCGATACATCTCCCTGGGGTTGACAACACCTTAGCTGACGCTTTGTCTCGTTTTCAATGGGACAAATTCCGAGAGTTGGCGCCGGCGGCGGAGCAACACGGGGTTCCTTGTCCCGACTGGCTATGGGAGATTGCCTTGGAGTCGTTGCGGGCTGGATCCGGCGGTCGGTGAGTGAGGCGACTTGGTCCGCTTACTCTACGGTCTGGCGGGAGTGGCTGGATCTGTTGCGATTGGCCGCTATTGATCCCTGGGGGCTGGAGGTGCGTGTGGCAGTGTTGTACTTCTTGGCGCGGAGTTTGGAGCGGGGGGTGTCGACGTCCGCGTTGGATCGCCGACTGGCGGGATTGGCTTTTTTCTTTAAGTTACAAGGGTGTCGGGATTTCACTAAGGATTTTTGGGTTCGACAGGCTCTGCGGGGTTATTGGAGGGCTCATCGTTGTAGGGATTCTCGTCGTCCGGTGTCGGAGTTGTTGGGGTCTCTGTTTGAGCATTTGCGGACTGTGTGTTCTTCGGATTTTGAGGCGGGTTTATTTCGGGCTGCCTTTGCGGTGGCCTTTTTTGGGGCGTTGCGGATTGGGGAGCTCGTTAGTCCGTCCAAGTCGGTTCTTGGGGGGTTGTTGGTGGAGGAGGTTGTTTGCTCCGGTGAATGGGTGGAGGTGCTTGTCCGTCGGTCTAAGATGGATCAATTGGGCAGGAGTGCGAAGGTGCGTTTTTTCGCCCTTCTGGGTTCACTGGTGTCCCCGGTTCAGGCGGTTCGGGAATTTTTGTCCCGTCGCCCTGAGGGGCGGGGGTCCTTTTTCAGCCACATTGATGGATCCCCTTTAACGCGTTTTCAATTTGTGGCAGTTTTTCGCCGGTGTTTGACGGCTGCTGGTTTAGATGCGTCTTTGTATGCTTCGCACTCGTTTCGGATCGGGGCTGCTACGGAGGCGGCCAGGTGGGGGCTGTCGGATGATGTGGTGAAGCGCATTGGTAGGTGGGATTCCCAGAGATTTCGCCTGTACGTTCGGCCGCATTTGTTGCGGGATTAGTGGGCGGTCCTGTGTTTTGGTTTGTTTGGGTTGTGGGAGGTAGTTGCGGTTCTGTCCCTGTGCTGTATTGTTCTGGCGGTATTGTTTCTTTTCTTTCAGGTGGAGAGGTGTGCCTGGTGTGGATCCTGGGTCACTCGTATGTGTTTTGGGGGGCCAGGCGGGCTGATGTTCGGCCCAATGGCAGGCAGCTGGGGTTGGATAGAAGGGAGGTTTGTGTCCGCTGGTTAGGTGTGCCGGGCATGTTGTGGAGTCGTGTCGTGCCAGAGGTGCGGCGTTTTGTGCAGCTGGATAGACCACCGGATGTGTTGGTGATTCATGCAGGTGGCAACGATTTGGGGGGTAGTTCCATGCGGGAGCTGGTTCGAGATGTCAAGCTGGATTTTCTTCAGTTGCGGCGGGAGTTTCCGGGGATGGTGGTGGTGTGGTCTGACATGGTCGCCCGCACTTCTTGGCGCTTGGCGCAGTCAGTGGAGCGGCTCAACAAGGCCAGAATTAAGGTCAACCGGGAGGTGGGGCGCTTTTTTAGTCGCAATGGAGGGTTGGTGGTCCGGCATGTG
The DNA here is from genome assembly GCF_062004578.1 of Staurois parvus. Lineage (NCBI taxonomy): Eukaryota > Metazoa > Chordata > Amphibia > Anura > Ranidae > Staurois > Staurois parvus. The sequence continues at coordinate 4,142,276 of NW_028317982.1, forward strand.
GAGTTGGAGGTGGATACTTGGCGGTATCTTCGCAGTGATGGAGTGCATTTGAATGCGTTGGGCACAGATTTGTGGTCCCTGGGGCTGCAGGACGGCATACTACGGGCGGTTCGTTTGTGGCGTGGCACACATGGGTAAGGGCTTACTCAGCGTGCTGTGGCGGTTGTTGGTCTTTGGAGGCGGTTCTCATCTTGGAAGGTAAAACAATGGTGTGGGACCCCATTCGTGGTATGGGGGGCCCGGTGGATATTCCCAGTTAACCAAGGTTTAACTGGAAGGTGGTGGTGCTGCACTGCGGACGGTATGGTTGTCTCCGAGCTGGTTGGTTGCGGCTGGAGGCCTAGTGTATAGGGTTGTCCGCAGGTGCATTTTGGATCGTTTGTGGGTGCCTTTGAAGACCAACAACAATTCTTTGGTTTCCGTTAAGGAACGGTTGATGTATGTTAAAATGTGAAGTTGTTAATAAAAGGCCATGTTGGCCATTTACTCCAAATGGTGTCATGTTTTTTGTAAAGTTTAGTTGGTTAAGGGGGTGTGGAGTGGTATGGATAGGTAATGGGGTAATGGTGGAAGTAGGAGTGGACAAGCCTATCTATGGTGCATTAGTCAGGAGGATGAAAGGAAGGAAATAAATAAATAAGGAACGGGAGAAGGAATAAAGGGAAAAAGGAACAAATATATAAGGAAGGGGGAAGGAATAGAGGGAAAAAGGGAAAAAGGAACAAATATATAAGGAAGGGGGAAGGAATAGAGGGAAGGAGAAAGAAAGAAAGAAAGAAGACAGGAAGGAAAGGAAAGAGAAAAGGGAAAGGAAAAGGGGAAGGAAAGGGACTGCTCATTGAAATATACTGTATCTGACATTGTTATACCTGCATACTCTGAAGGTGCTTTAGAATTTGTATGGGGGGGGGGGGGGGGAGAGGAAGTAAGGAAAGGGAGGAAAGTGAAGAAGGAATAGGGGAAGGATTGAAGGAGGGGGGAGAGGGAAGGAAGGAAGGAAGGAAGGAAGGAAGAGGAAAAAGGGGGATAGATAATTGCTCATTGAAATGTATCTGACATTGTATTACCTGCATAATCCGAGGGTGCTTTAGAGATTGAATATTGTATGTTCACAAATGATTCCTTTTCTGGCTCTATAACTTCATAGTTTTCGGTGTCATTTTCCTGAAACAAAAACATGTAACGAATGTTGTTACCTACACAAATCCTTTTTGAAGGGTTTTTGACAAGGGAGACAGTGGGGTTGATTTGCTAAAACCAAAGAGTGCAAAATCTGGTGCAGCTCTGCATGGTAGCCAATCAGCTTCTAACTTCAGCTTGTTCAATTAAGGTTTGACAATAAAAACTGGAAGCTGATTGGCTACAATATAGAGCTGCACCAGATTTTGCACTCTCTAGTTTTAGTAAATCAATCCCAGTGTGTCATGGCACAGGCATGAAGAGGGACTATATAGGAGGCCTGACAGAAGCAGCACAATAATGCATATATCTTTTGATTGCTGACCAACAATAAACTGTTTTATTGAGTAAAAGAAAAAAAGAAAAACATTCCTGAGGTTTGCTCATAGCTTGAGACTTGCCATCTAACTCAAAGTACTCAGAAAGAAACGTTATGTTTAATTGTGCATGAGATTGAATGAACGGTAGAGAGGGTTGTGACATAAAAAAAGTAATAAATCAGCTTACGATAAAGTATTTCCTGATAAACACAGATAATTATTTTCTAGATCAGACATGAGGGGAGATGGTGCATGAATTATGAAAACATAATAAAGAAATGCATTTCTCAAGAATACATCACACTCCATTCTCCAAGTCATAATTATAAACTGCTAAAGTAAAACTTTCCCAAATAAAAAAAATCAGTTATTCAAATACTATACTTACATATTCTGTAATATTCTCTTGTGATGCTGTGAAGTAGAAGACATATATTATAATTAGGACAATTATCAGTGTTCAGCCAAGATTATAATACTAATATGCTGAAGATTTTTATTTCTTATTTGTGGAACTTTCAGTCCATTTTAAAGGGTAACTCCACTTTCAAGAGAAAAAAATAGCAAATAATTAAAAAAAAATAATATAGCGTATACAATTGCGACTCAAGTCATACTGCAATTTAATGTAATTAAACATTTTATTTCCTCTTCAGTCTGCACCACTGTAATTTTCTGTAAAGTGCAATGCATTATGGCTACCTGGAGGCATTCTGTACACAGATAGTGTCCAGATTGCCCCTTGAAAATATTATTTCCTGCTTGTGTGATTGGCTTACTGATTTTCTCAGAAGTCTGCACTAAGATACAAGTCAGATTTTTGGCATCCCCTGCAACAAAAATGTAATTTTTTTCCAAAAGGAAATCACATCTAAGGAGAAGCAGACCCTGCCATTTTTCTCATTATAGTCCTGCAGGTGCAGCAGCTGATAATTATGAAGTCACTCCCATACAGATTGACTCTGCACATGGACACAGACAAAGAAACAGAGATTTATTCAGAATAACAAAAGGTGGGAATCTGCAACAAAGTTTATTAAAAATCCTTGCAATGTACATTGAACACCCTATTAGAGTGTTTTTTTTTCTCCACAAAGGTGGAGTTACTCTTTAGGTATACCAATAAAAGAGTTTTGTCATATCAGGTTGAAAAACTGCTTCTTGATCCTGTCAGAAATCTTGCAAGCTCATAACTTTCTGTGCTCTTTACCTGTGCTATACTTTTATCAGTTAGCACCATTCTCAGTTCTCTCTCTGGACCACAGAACATCTTCACTATATTATAAGGAAATGAAGAGGAGAGGTGTGCTGTAGTTCTGCCCTAAGGTGACAACTCTGCTCCTCCATTGATGGAGTAGTGTGAGTGGTGTCACCCTAGGACAAAAAGTGCAGTATTAGCATGTGAAAATAAAGTGAAAAGGCGAATAAAATTCAGCTACCGCATCTATGGAATGGTAGGCTACGTTTTTTTTTGGGTGATGGTGGTGGTGGTGGGGGGAGGGTATTAAAGGTAAAGGTACACCGATTTAGACGTAACTTTATGTTCACCCACCTAATATTATGTGGGTCCCCCGTTTTGCTGCCAACACAGCTCTGACCTGTCGAGGTTTGGACACCACTAGACCTCTGAAGGTATTATGTAGTATTTGGCACCAGGCTGTCGGTAGCATATCCTTTGAGTCCTGTAAAGTGTGAGGTGGGGCCTCCGTGGATCAGACTTGTTTTTCTAGCACATCTCACAGATGCTCGATTAAATTGAGTTATGGAGAATTTGGAGGCCAAGTCAACACCTCAAAGACACTTTCTTCCATTGCTCTCAGAACCCGGAAGATTGTGGCAATCACTGTAGTAGTGCTGACTAGTACTGTGATTGTCAGCTTCCCCAGTGGCCCGACAGCTGTGAGATATTCGTTCTTGCATTGTACTAAGCTGGACCAATATGTTTAATATGTAATTATGCAAATAAAGATCATACCTGGAGTTCAGCTTTAAAGTGACACTAAGCTCTGGTTTAAAAATGATAGCTGAATATATATTTTTAACTTCTATTGCTCTCAGCCTCCTCCAAATCTCAAAATGTTTTTTTTTCCTGCCATGGTCCAACTTCCTGTTAGAAGTTGGCTATGTTTTTTCCTCTATGGTCCCACTGTATGTAGGAATATAGCCACCCTCTCTTGTTCCCTCCTGAGGTGGACTAGGCACTATGGATTATAGGATTTGTAGTGTGCATAGAGCAGTATACGTAACAACTAATATTCACTGCTCTTTCCAAATAAATGGAAGTGAGGAGAAAAAGGAGAGGTTCAGGAGCTCATAGAGGACTTTACAATGAGAAACAGGAGAAAAAAACATTAGGAAAAGATTTAGCAAAAAAAATATTACAGGGCCATAAAATAGTGGATGTTTATGGATATACATTGTTTTAGGGATATTGCTGAGTGTCACTTTAACCACCTCCAGTCCAGACTATTTCTAACACTTTTGTTCACATGTAACAATCAGTATTTTTTGGTCGAAAATTACTTAGAACCCCCAAACACTATATTATTTTTTTAAAACAGAGGCCCTAGAGAATACATTAGTGGGTTTTGCATTTTCTTACGGCACATGGTATTTGTGCAGCAGTTTATCAAAGGCAATTTTTTGGGAAAAATACACTTTTTTTAATTTTAATACAAAAAAAACTCAATACATAACTATTTTTTTTTTGTTAAACATAAAAGATGATGTTACTCTGAATAAATAGATGCCAAACATGTCACGCTTTAAAATTACACATGCCCGTGCAACAGCGACAAACGATGTAAATTTTACTATCCATATGCAATGCTTTAAAAGACTGTACCACTTTAGATTTACAGGAGGAGGTCTGGTGCTAGAATTACTGGCCATGGTCTGATGTTCACAGTGATGTGTGGGATGATTGCTGTTTGCGTGAGTGCATGCATGACCGACGCGCACATTCACCATTGCAATCCTGGCTTTGTTCAGCTGTCGAGCCAGCCAGTGGGACGGGAGAGCCCGAGCAAGACGTGGAAGGTGGCAGGAGTGGGGAGCCGTCCCCTCCCGCTGCTTGTAATAGCAATTGAGTGGCTAGGTAGCCATTCTGATTGCTATTACAAGAAAGCCAAACGCCGGCTCTAAAAACCCCCAAAAACCCCATGCAACCCCCAAAAAACAGGGTGATGCCTGCAGCATCCCGGTATAAGCAACAAAAGTCCATCTGCGTATGGGTACATCGCTGGATGGGAATTAGTTAAGGAATACTACTCTTAGGCTGGTCAAACATGATTTTTTTTTTTTCCTTTCAACCAGCGGGTTGAATGAAAAAATAAATAATGAGTCAATTTCTCATCTACACATCCAAGGTGGGTGGGGGAATCCTTACCACTGTGGTGTTGTATTCTGCTAGTGGGGAGTCTTCCCCATCAGAATACAGTGATCAGTGTTGCCCGTTATAGCTGATGGCACTGATCATTCAGAAAAAACCCGACAGGCAGGTTGTACACAAGTCGATCAATCAAAATGTGTTTGGTTCCTGATGAACTGGCCGAATTTCTATCCATGTATGGCTGGCTTTAGACAAATGTGTTGTTTTTTTAATAGGTGTTACAGTTCCCACCAGCAAATATCAGCATGTCAAACTTTACAATTAAAAAGAAATACATAAGTCAATGCAGGTGGCATGCAGGTTTTAGAGGTTTTAGTGAAATTACTGATTAAAAATAAAATAGTGTATTATACGCTCTACGGAACTACTGCAGACTCTAACATGATATGCTGCCACAATTTCTTCCACTAGATGGCAGCAAACAGCTATGCATTTTTTAGATTGAATATTTGGACCTAGTCAATCAATGTCCAGATTGTATCTGAAGTTATGGCAGAATAAATATATGTACAGGCAATTTCAGAAAGTCATTTTCTAAAATGTGTTGCAGGTTTGGTATCATTTTATGGATAGTTTTGTTGCTGTAATTCAGTATATACCTGTTACATGTGCATACAAAATAATTTCAGATTGAATTAAAGCTGATTTGTGAGATATGAGCATTACCCAAATAGGTCCAAACACTGAACTGTTATTATTATTTTTTTGGTTTTTGCATTGTAATAAGAGATGCAAAGTCCCATTGCTGGAAACTAATATATTACTCTGCAACACGGTCCTGCAACACAAGCTGAATAATATGATTTTAGTTTTTAATAATATTTTCACTGATGTCATTACACTTCTGTTCACACTGGGTCCTACTTGTCATGCGACGTGACAGATCAAAGTCGCATGACAAGATGCACCCTATTTGCCGCTATGGAACTCTTCAAATCGGTGCAACTTGAGTCACCTAGATGCCCAGATCAAATTTGGCAGCTTCAGTATGCACCAGGCTGCCTAAAGATCAATTTCAGGTATTCATATTTTATACATATAAAACACCCTTGTAGTTAGCTAAGGGGTGCTAGACTCCAGTTGTTAGCTAGAGCTGAGTAGTAGCCTGGGAGTAATAGTTAGCAGAGATCAAATTGTGGACAGAGCTGAGAGGCTTTGCAGACCAGCCCTCTGGGATTTTCCCCTGCTCCAGAACTTTGGAGAAAGGTCTAGAAGCAGTGGGTGGATCTAAGGAGTGGCTCAAAGGAGTGGCCCATCTGGAAGGCCTGGTAGCAGCCACCGACCCACTGGCAGGACAGGAGAAGGACTGAGTGAGTAGGCCTGCACCCCCTGAGCCAGATAGGGGAAGGAGCACTCTGGTGGGAAACCAGATTAGTTTCCACCCAGAACTGTCCTACTGTCTTAAAGTGACAGACACATCCCCTGCTCAGGGATTCCTCCAGACAGCCAGATTGAGGACAGTCTGGGGTTGTACACTAGGAGAGGCTGGCTAACTTTCCAGACGAGGATCTTTTGCTGGCAGGCAACTTTCAAGCAACTTTCTCCCAGAATAGGATGATAGACAATTTAACTTCTTGGCTCCTTCTGTAATCAAAGGAGCAGTGATTGTTCTGACCTGTTCAGGGGTCTCACAGGCTGGGAGTGTGATTGCTTCCCCCTGCCCATGAAAGAAGCTTCAAGAGCTTAGAGAGGGAGATTAAAAAAAAAAAACAGCCTGACTATTTATCTGGTTCCAGCCAATCCCTGAGGAGCAGTGTCAAGCAGGGGGGTGGAATGAAGATAAATAGCTTGAGACACTCGTAAGCTGGGTTCCTTCTCCCCTGGAAGGTTCCAGAGCCAAAGGAGCTGCTGCCCTCAGGCTGCCCACAGACTGAACAGCTGCTCTTGAGGACTCAGCAGTGCCAGAACTGGACTTTGCTTGGAGCTGGTTGCAGAACCACACCACAAGAAAACTGATCTGGAGAGGGATCATCTCACTCTTTGGACCGTGTCCAGAGGAAGAAAGCAGCTGTCCTGGAAACTTTAAGTAGTGACCTTAAACTGATCCCTGTGACTGGATCATGCACTGGAATCTTCATTGGGTACCAGCAGTAGTGTATTGGCACAAGGGAACCAGATGCCAACACAGAGACTTGTCCCATGGTCTTCAGTTGTGGGGTCTTAGACTAACCAATGTTCTCTTTCCTATTGAAGTTCTGTGAGCAATGAAACTTAAAAAGACACATCTTACACTGCTTATTGGAGCCAATTTGAATTGATTATTGCCTGAGGGGACAGACAGCCTCTGTACTTGTCAGGGTAAAAACAGTTATTACTAGCAGCCCCTTTGGTAGTAGCACTACATAGTATTTTTTCTGCAGAAGTAACATCAGCAAGCAATATGCAATGATACATTTTTAAATGTATATAGATTAAGCAGTGTTCAAAAAATGATTGCAATACTTTCTTGAGCACACTAGATGGTGATGTAGAAATTCATACTAATGAACTGAAACTCAAATAAAACTTTTTACTTTCCACATGAATCATTTTTTCTTCACTACTAAGAAAGGAACATTTATTTATGTACAGTCTGCAAAGTATTAAAAGGCCTTCTAATGCTTCAATTTATTTCACTTTAAATATACATACCACTTTCATTTACAATTTATTGAAGAAATGAACAGATAGACTCCTAAATATATCCACGCAAAATGGGCTTTTTCCTTGAAAGACAAATTCACTCAGGGCTCCCGCAGCCAGTCCAGTGGTCAGGGGATTTGAGATCACCAATCTTCTTCCCTCTTCTCTTTGCAGTGTGCTTCCAGGACTGACCAGATCAAATCTGATTGATCAGCACCATCACGGTGAACCAAGCTGCTCTGTTCCAGAAAAGCTGCACAGAGAAGAAGGAGAAGAGTAGGGATTTCAAATCCCTGGACCACTGTGTTGTCATATATTATGCAGGGATGAGGAGTGATAATTGTTTTTATAATGATTGTTGTTGAGGCAAGAATTCGCAAGTTAATATGGAATGAAATACTCCCCTATCCCAGAAATGTATTTAACTGCAGCAACAAGTTTAATGGTTCTTTTCCAGAGAGATGCAGGTAATGGGCTCAGAAACAATCCATAAGACACACAAGGCAGATGACAGGGTACTTAGAATATTCATGCAACTATCAGACGCCTTCAGAGGACCCACATTCTCCTGTCATCAGAGCAAGATTGGGTACATTGAAGGCTTATGATCATTGTATTATTTCGAAATACTCTGTGGACTCTGTTCTGTACTTGGACCCAATAAATGCAAGCCTCTCTAGAGAACCAAGTTGCTGTGGCAAAAATTAATTTCTTGGATAGAGGAGTTCTACATTCCATATCGGATAGTGAACTCTTGCCTCAACAACAATAATTATAATTATCACTCCTCATCTGTGCAATAATATATGACAACACACTGAACCGGCTGTGGGAGCCCTTGCAGCTCAACATCACCTGAGGTAAGTACAGAGTAGGAACTGGGTGGGGGGTGGTAGGGGAGGGTGTACGTTGGTTCACTTTTACATTTTTTCTGCAAAGGTGAACTAACCCTTTAAATGTAGACAATGTTTTTTTTAGGGTTTTGAAAACATGGGGCATAACAGTAGAAATGATGGGTGTGCCACAGTCACACAGGTTTGCACACAGTGGTGTCAAACGGATGAAACAATCATGGAGCATGTTCGTTTACACAGATAATAACTTAGCATTGTCATCTTAACACAAAGCTCAACAAAAATGGCGGTGTTAGGATGGCGACCAAAATTGTCTCTCAATAGTTTTGTCACATTCACACAGTCTACTGGGGAAGACACGGAGCAAGAAGAAACATGGCGCATTACCATTTCTTTGGCTATCAGGCTGTATTGGGACGTGGGAGAGCTGACTCTTCTGGACTTCCTAACTAGTTGGCTGAGCTACAAGGAGAGTACCTGACTGTTACTGGTGTTTGACTGGCACATAGTGGGTGCTTGGCTCTATGCACTGTAAAGGAGTCAAAGCACTTGGTGATCATTTTGCACTAAGTGTAAGAGACTGACTGCACCAATCAAGGCTTGGAGTCATTGCGAACAGTGCAAGGAAGCACTGCTAGATCTGCTGAAAAGCAACCTAACCCGAAGTACTTTCAGGGTGGACTGGAACATAGGCTATTGCACAGAGACATTGGACTTCTCCAGAGTAGCTGTAGAGAGATATGAGGCTCCAGGTACCTTTACCAAGCTAAAGAGTGCCAGGAAGTCTTCAGGGCTGGGAATGAAGACCTTTGGCTATTCTTGTGGCCAGAGAAGAAGGACTGTAACAAGTGAACATTGTTTCCGCTTTTACCAGCCTCATATCACTGACTGCTGACAGTTTATTCTGTGAATGTTTCAGGGACTGAAAGCGGTATTAAACCCAAAACCAAAAATCTAATTTATTGCAGCTTACCAATCCTTAGATGTAGTGTCTGTATTCATTTTCTTTTTTTAGGCTTTTTCCCTCTGTTTTCACCTGTGCCAATAATACACCTCCTGTATTAGAGTGCCCCCACTCTGGATGAAGGACGGCAGCATTGTCAGTTGTGGGGGGAGGCAAGTGTTAGATGTACTATAAAATTTAAATACACTAACAAATTGAAGCCAAGCTCCAACTAATACTTTTAAATATAATAGTAAATACACCCACACACTTTACACTGTATCGCAAACCACTGTCACAGCATGAGGAAAGGATAGCTGGCAACTGTCAAAGGAAACATCTGCACTGATTATCAGTACTCTGATTATCAGTGCAGCCCCAAAAGTGCCCAACAGTGTTGCCCATCAGTGCCCAACAGTGCTTCCCATCAGTGCCCAACAGTATTGCCAATCTGTGCCCTTTAGTGCTGCCAGTCAGTGCCCTTCAGTGTTACCTATTAGTGCCCATCAGTGCAGCATCATCTGTGCCTCCTCATCAATGCCCACCAGTGCCGCCTCATCAGTGCTGTCTTATCTGTGCAGCCTATCAGTGCAGCCTCATCAACACACATCAGTGAAGGAGAAAAATTACCTGTTTGCAAAAATTATATAATAAAAACAAACAATTTTTGCTCTCTTTTCGTTTATAGTTAAAAAAAACTATTGGTGAATCAATACCTCCAAAAGAATGCTATATTTGTGTGAAAAAAATGATAAAAATGTGATACAGGTACAGTGTTGCATGACTGCACAATTATCATTCAAAATGTGACAGTGCTGAAAGCTGAAAATTGACCTGGGCAGGAAGGGGGTAAAAGTGCCCAGTAAGCAAATGGTTAAGTATTTAATAGCTTGCTGATCAGCATGTGTATATTAATGTCCTGGTCAGAAAGTAGTTATATCAGGATCATGGCTGCAGCAATTGGGTGGCTTTACAAAAGCGTACACATGCAAACATGTACCAGACTTTTAAAGCCTTTCCTATAGACAGTTTCAGGTACTATAGTTTGTCGCCATTTCACAGGCATACACAATTTTTAATCTTAACATGTTTGGTATCTGTTTACTCAATGCAACATCATATCTTATATTGTGTAAAAAAAATTGGATATTATGTTGTGTTTGTGTGCATTAAAAGTAATTTAAGTGTACAGTATTTTTTCCTTAACATTTGTTTGATAAATGGATGTGCAAAATGGAGCCATTTTATTCTCTATGGCCTCTGCTTTCAGAAAATACATTGTATAATGTCTGGGGGTTCTAAGTAATTTTCTAGCAAATAAATGCTGATTTTAACATGTATGCTAAATATTGCCTCGGTAGGCAAGCTGTTAAATATGCCATTTTATACTCTGTTAATTTCTTCTTCTAATTTCTTGAAGAATTATTATTGAATCGGAGTACTCAAGAAAATCCAAACCTTCAATGGATTGTGATTTGGCCCACTGCACATATGAAGAACTTGACATGTTATATGCCTTACCTGAGTTGGGCCATGATTCCCACGATTCACTGTAATGGGGAAAATGAACTATTATCATTGATCATGAACTAAAGAATTATAAATCATCTTAAACAACATCATCATCATCAATCAATTAAAAAAAAAAAACATGACAGATTTAAAAAAAATACATCTCTTTTTGTAATTCTTGAAAAACGGTCACATAGCCTTAGAGCAACCAAAAACATCCAAATTAACACAAAAGAATCAAACATATAACCTAATTGATGGCAGTTAAACAACACGGACAGATCATAATTCAGGCGTTTGGCCTAGAATATACTTCAAGTGGCATATTGGCATAATGTGTAAACAAATACGCAGTGGTAACATGCATACCTATGTACTTCTGCAGGGTTAAAGGATTTTTTGGGGCTAGGGGCAGTGGCATAGGGATGGGAGTACTGGGTGTGCAAACCACACCCGGGTACCATTCGCCAGAGGGGTGACACCATCAAGCCCCGCAAATATTTTACGGTGTAGTAGGTGCAGTCGCTTCCCCACCACTTCTTCTCCCATGGGCACACTGTGACAGGAGAGAGGCACTGCTGTGGGCTGCATGTTCTAGATCTCACTCATCCCGCTTCTCTCTCTGTCAGAACTGGAGCAACTGTGACAGGCAGAGCTGGTTTTCTGTGGCCCCCTTCTCCGGTCAACAGCCTCGAGATTAAAGACACACAGAGTGGACTGTTTGTGGATTCTTTTTCCTCACCCTTCTTCTGTCAACAGTTGGGGGAGATTAATAAAGCAGCGGCAGGACCGAGCAGCTTGCAAAGGGTGACACTGAGTTGCAGGCAATCAGTGAGCAGTAATAATATGCAGTAACCTCTAGCAATCAAAGGGTGAGAGGTAATGATGTACAGTAACCTCTAGCAACCAATTGGGGAGTGGTTATCATGTGCAGTAACCTCTAGCAACCAATGTGTGAGTGGTAATAATGTGCAGCAACCTCTAGCAACCAATGGGTGAGCGGTTATCATGTGCAGCAACCTCTAGCAACCAATGGGTGAGTGGTAATGATGTGCAGTAACCTCTAGCAACCAATCAGTGAACCTGGACTAATCAGTGAGTGTGGACCAATTCTTTTTGTTCTTTTGGCTGTGATTGACAGCAGCAGGAGCCAATGGGTCTTGCTGTTGTCTCCATGTCCAGTGAGGAGATAGAGAGCAGAGAGGCTCACTGCTCTCGGACTCAACACTGGATCGAGATCAGGCTCAGGTAAGTATGAGGTGGGGCTGAGGCAGTGGCATAGCTATGGGGGTGTTGGTTGTGCTGGCCGCATCTGGGTGACACCTGCCAGAGGGGTGACACCATCAAACCCTGCAAATGTTTTTGTGGTGTAGTGGGTGCAGTCTGGTTTGGTGTACGTGCCATGACCGTGAGCTTCCGGGCCGAAAAGAACCTACCCAGGGCACTACAGTAATTATAGGTGCTGGCTCCAGCACCGCTTTTCAAATTTTTGGGCAGTGACAAACTGGTGACATGTCAATTAAGGCGCTTGGAGGATATTGTGGACACATGCAGCGTATGGATACTCAGCTGCAGTGTCAGCCAGAAGTGTGCACACAGAAGTGGCTCCATGGGACCCTGAAATGGGACAGAGCTATCCTAAAGCAGTTACTACTGGAGAGTCCATTTTTTTTCTCCAGCATTCTTGAGTTGTGGAATTTCATCAAGCCCATAGCAGGCTTCATAGACCAGGAACAGTCCACCTCTGAACCATAGGGGAGTGCCGTTTTCTGGTGCAATGAAGGGTTAGGTGAGTGTAATTTTTTTCCTCGCCCCTAGACAAAACAAGCAACAAAACAAGCAGTTGACCCATGCAGTGTGAGCACAGCCCGACTGGATGGGAAAACTTTTTTGCCCACAGATGAGCTTTAAGAGTGGTTTTGATGCACAAATATAGGAAGGAAAATTGTGTTGCACTGTATGAAATGTGCAAAAAGAATTTTAAAAAAGTCCCAAAAGTCCACTGTGAATTCCTATTAAATCTAAACAGAACCTGATAAAATGAAGTACCAGCATACCAATCCTTCACCGTCACCAACAATACACTGCACCCTTACCAGTGAAATATTTACCAGGCCCCTTACTATACAAATGTGTGGTGCATTAATATATCTGTACCTGGTATTCCTCTTTCAGCTATTAAGGTTGCAGAGTGCACTCCACCATAATATATAATAATAGCCTTTGGGTTTATAAGCACTTAGAGCTCAGCAAATCAAGCAAATGTATTTGCAAATTGGAGAAATCAGACAACATCAGCAAATCTTATAATTTTGGTTGTCAAATTGCAGAATTTCAATTCTCCTGAATGTAAATATATGCATTGTTTTTCCGATAAGAAGAAAAAGCCTCCCTTTTGTAAATCAGTATTTAGCTGCAAAGTGCATGTTTTACACCGATCCTATATCTATAGAAAAATGGGTCTATTAATATGGCAGAAAATGTGACTTTCACAAACGTTTGCTGATAAAAAATGAATCACTCACACCTGAATGGTTCTAAACCAGGGAAAAGTCACATTCTCTGCTCCTGAATAGAACCCTAAATGTCAAAATAGTAAATAAAAAGCCAAACAGGTAAGATACAGATAAGCTTGGCATTAAGACTATTACAGAGATTACATGGCTGCTGAAATGTTTCCTTATCAGAGAATCATGAGACCAATAATGGTGTAATTCACAGAAGCAGACTTCAGTTAAGCCTAGATTTGTTGAAACACAGGGGTTGATTTACTAAAGGCAAGTATATGGTGCACTTGAAGTGCACTTGCTCCAGAGCTTAGTAAATGATGTGAAGCTTCACTTTGCAAAGAATACCCAATCACATACAAAGAAAATAAAAACAGAACATTTTTGCTTGCACATGACTGGATGATAGAAAATCAGCAGAGCTTCCCCTCAGATCTTGAGCACCTTCACTTGCTGTGCACCGACTATTTGCCTTGAATAAATCAATCGCACAATGTAAGTTTTGGCCTATGACACTAAGTTTTAAAAGGTTTCAAGGTTACTTCTTGTTCCATTAGTTTAACAAATGTCACTCCTTTGTAAGTATGCATAATGGTTTCCAGAGCAGTAGGTCGCTCGCTGATCAGAGTGTGCCTACAGGTAACCAAATACACATTATCAATGGTCCATGAAATATGTAAAGACAGGAGGACACTTGCAAATATTGCTAGTCATGACATTGATACTAGATGGACATGGCCAAAAGATTATTATATGTTTTGTGCACATACTCAAAAAATGAGTAGATCCCTTTGGGACATGAAAAAAAACCCACCAGCTGAAGGGTTCTCCTAACTTTCTAAACAAAGGGCCAGTTTACTGTGCTTCAAACTTTAGTGGGGCTCAACCATGGCCAGTAGGAATAGAAAATGTCCCATCTTTGGTATTAAGGGAAATAATAATGCCCTATTATTGATGTCAGTGCGATGAATAGTGCCCCGTCATTGATATCAGTGGAAGGAATAATGCCCCATCATTGATATCAGTGGAAGGAATAGTGCCCCATCATTGGTATCAGTGGAAGGAATAATGCCCCATCATTGATATCAGTGGAAGGAATAGTGCCCCATCATTGATATCAGTGGAAGGAATAGTGCCCCATCATTGGTATCAGTGGAAGGAGTAGTGCCCCATCATTGATATCAGTGGAAGGAATAGTGCCCCATCATTGATATCAGTGGAAGGAATAATTCCCCATCATTGATATCAGTGGAAGGAGTAGTGCCCCATCATTGGTATCAGTGGAAGGAATAATGCCCCATCATTGGTATCAGTGGAAGGAATAATGCCCCATCATTGATATCAATGGAAGGAATAGTGCCCCACCATTGATATCAGTGGAAGGAATAGTGCCCCATCATTGGTATCAGTGGAAGGAATAATGCCCCATCATTGATATCAGTGGAAAGAATAGTGCCCCATCATTGGTATCAGTGGAAGGAGTAGTGCCCCATCATTGGTATCAGTGGAAGGAATAGTGCCCCATCATTGATATCAGTGGAAGGAATAGTGCCCCATCATTGGTATCAGTGGAAGGAATAATGCCCCATCATTGATATCAGTGGAAGGAATAATGCCCCATCATTGGTATCAGTGGAAGGAATAATGCCCCATCATTGATATCAATGGAAGGAATAGTGCCCCACCATTGATATCAGTGGAAGGAATAGTGCCCCATCATTGGTAGTGGAAGGAGTAGTGCCCCATCATTGGTATCAGTGGAAGGAATAATGCCCCATCATTGATATCAGTGGAAGGAATAGTGCCCCATCATTGATATCAGTGGAAGGAATAGTGCCCCATCATTGGTATCAGTGGAAGGAATAATGCCCCATCATTGATATCAATGGAAGGAATAGTGCCTCACCATTGATATCAGTGGAAGGAATAGTGCCCCATCATTGGTATCAGTGGAAGGAATAATGCCCCATCATTGATATCAGTGGAAGGAATAGTGCCCCATCATTGGTATCAGTGGAAGGAGTAGTGCCCCATCATTGGTATCAGTGGAAGGAATAGTGCCCCATCATTGATATCAGTGGAAAGAATAGTGCCCCATCATTGGTAGTGGAAGGAGTAGTGCCCCATCATTGGTATCAGTGGAAGGAATAGTGCCCCATCATTGATATCAGTGGAAGGAGTAGTGCCCCATCATTGATATCAGTGGAAGGAGTAGTGCCCCATCATTGGTATCAGTGGAAGGAATAATGCCCCATCATTGGTATCAGTGGAAGGAATAATGCCCCATCATTGATATCAATGGAAGGAATAGTGCCCCACCATTGATATCAGTGGAAGGAATAGTGCCCCATCATTGGTAGTGGAAGGAGTAGTGCCCCATCATTGGTATCAGTGGAAGGAATAGTGCCCCATCATTGATATCAGTGGAAGGAATAGTACCCCATCATTGGTATCAGTGGAAGGAATAATGCCCCATCATTGATATCAGTGGAAGGAATAATGCCCCATCATTGGTATCAGTGGAAGGAATAATGCCCCATCATTGATATCAATGGAAGGAATAGTGCCCCACCATTGATATCAGTGGAAGGAATAATGCCCCACCATTGATATCAGTGGAAGGAGTAGTGCCCCATCATTGGTAGTGGAAGGAATAGTGCCCCATCATTGATATCAGTGGAAGAAATAGTGCCCCATCATTGATATCAGTGGAAGGAATAATTCCCCATCATTGATATCAGTGGAAGGAATAGTGCCCCATCATTGGTATCAGTGGAAGGAATAGTGCCCCATCATTGGTATCAGTGGAAGGAATAATGCCCCACCATTGATATCAGTGGAAGGAATAGTGCCCCATCATTGGTATCAGTGGAAGGAATAGTGCCCCATCATTGGTATCAATGGAAGGAATAATGCCCCACCATTGATATCAGTGGAAGGAATAGTGCCCCATCATTGGTATCAGTGGAAGGAATAGTGCCCCATCATTGATATCAGTGGAAGGAATATCAGTGGGAGGAATATTGCCCCAAGGGCTGGATAAAGGTTTGCAAAGGGCTGCATTGAGCCCCTGGACCGCAGTTTGGAGACCACTGCTCTACAGATTGTTAGGGGTTTCTTGAGCAAAGAGCAATTTTTGCCTCTCAGATAAGTTCCCACTGACACCATTGATCTTTATAGCTATCTGTAACAGGGTAATTCTTCCCAATGACCACAAGTGTAAGGAGCATTCTTCCCCCTGAACATCACACTAATATACCATGAGTTGTCAATATAGTCATTTTTAGCAGGGGTCCGCCGAGACCAGAAAGGTATTTCAAGAGTTCCTCTGTGTAAGGTTGAGAAAGGCTGAACTAGACAGTAGGTGATACAGAGACAAAACACATTAGATACCAGAGAGATATGGGCACAAAATAAATAAAGCCAATGAGATTGGGAAGTGTTCTTGCTTATGGGCTCTTGAAGCATAAGAAGAAAAAACATCTTAATGTTGTAAAGGGGAGAGGAAAATGCTATTACCACCTTCAATTACAGGAAACAAGCTCAGAGCCATACTTATTCTTTTATTACAGGTACTTATATAGCGCTGTCAATTTACGCAGTGCTTTACACACACACACAGTATATTCACATCAGTCCCTAACAGTCAAGGGGCGTACAATCTAAGATCCTTAACCGCTTCAAGTCCAGACACTTTCACCCCCTTCCTGTCCAGGCCAATTTTCAGCATTCAGCGCTATCACACTTTGAATGACAATTGCGCTGTCCTGCAACACTGCACCCATATGAATTTTTTAGCATTTTTTTGAGACAGATAAAGCTTTATTTTGGTGGTATTTATTCACCACTGGGATTTTTATTTTTTTTTGCTAATATAAATGAAAAAGTTCAAAAATTTTGAAAAAAAGTGTTTTTCTTATAAAAGTTTGCAAATAAATAATCTTTCTTCATAAATCTTGGCCAAAATGTATTCAGTTATCTTTTTAGTAAAAAAATAAATAACCCAAAATAGTTTATAACCAAAAATTATAATTTTTTTCAATTTTTGTTTACATTTTTATTTAATTTTTTTATATTATTTATGTTTTTTTTTTTACATACTGTCACCCTAGCAGTACAGTGTCACCATGGTGACACTGTACTACTTGTGGGGGATGATGAAGATTTTTTTTTTTTTTACGCTGATTGCTTTTACACCCATAAAGGCTGTAAAAGCAATCATTTCTTCTTCTCTCTGGCTGCATTCTTGCAGCCATTGAGAAATACTGTGTGAGCTATGATTGGTCACAGATTGTCACATGGTACAAGGCTGTTGTGAATAGCTTTGTACCATGTGACCTCTGTGATTATTCACAGATTTCACATGTAGTAAGCAATGATTTCAGGAAGTGACATCTTGCTTACTACTCTTCATGTGATCACTGATTGGCCAATCAGTGATCACATGACCGGTACCTCGCACAGAGGTCTCGTACAACGATTGGTGTTCCACTGTTTCCGAAGGACACAGCGGCAACGGATCGCGGTGCTGTGTGCTCCCAGGGAGCGCACACTAGCAGGGGGCGGGGAGGCCGTTTATAAACTGCCACCCGCCCTTGCACTGCCACATACTAGGGCCAATTTACATGGGATTCAATTAACCTACCAGTATGTCTTTGGAGTGTGGGAGGAAACCGGAATACCCAGAGGCACATGGAGATCATGCAAACTCCAGGCAGGTGGTGCCGTGGCTGAGATTCAAACCAATGACCCTAGTACTGCCAGGTGGAAGTGCTAACCACTTAGCCACTGTTTGTTAAAACTTGTTTAAATCCCAAACAAAAAAATTATATATTGCAATTTCCTAATCTTCAGATGTAGTGGCTCCATTCGTTTTCTGCTGGTTCACACCAGATGCAATTTACTTTTTTTTCTGCATCAAAAATGCACACACAGTGTATTCCATGTATTCCAATGGCCCTAGTCCGCACCAGTATAGTTAGTTCCAGTCAGTGTCCAGTGCAGAAAGGAAAAAGTAGAACAAGCTGCATTTTTCTGCACAGAACTGTACTGTCTGGAACACAGAAAAGCGCATCAAAAAATGCACCGAAATGGAGTGTGGTGTGAACTGTAAGCAAAAATCCAGGACACAGCCAGAGTGCACTTTTGTGATGTAAACTGGCCCTCGGGCTCTTTTTTTTTTATTTTCATCTGGTGCCCAGGGCAGTAACATACCTCCTATCTCCACTTTATGGAGAAGCAATGGAGCCACCCCCCAATGAAGCACCAGCAAATTTAGATGGACTTGACTAACAAATTGTAGCTGAACTCCAGCTAACATCTTTCAGGGCTCGTTTACACTTGCATTGGTTAGTAACACACATTAAAGTTCCTACCACTTTAACATGCATTTTTATGTGTTTTTGATGCTTTTTGTATGCTTTTTTGAAGCTGTAAATACGCTTGGCACATGCACTGTGTGTGTTGGTTTTCTGTTTTTCCCAATACATGTAATACAAAGCAAAGCGAACTGTGAAGCTCCCCTCTACCGCTGCAGGTGCAGTTAGGGAGCGCTGGCATCTATGGAGGCTTTGGCGATGTGGTGAAGCACCAAGACAGCAATATGGGGTAGAATTTCTGAAGCAAAGCACAGCACAGCACATCAAACTCAACATTGTGTACGGGACTGAAAGGTAGCCATTTTAATTAGTGATAGCTGCTTTGATTAGCATTCAGAGTGCTTCAAAAACATGGGTCATATGACACATTTTGAAGCAAGTGTAGATAAGACCTTAAGTAGTTACAGCAATTGGTTTTCTTTTGGGATAAAGGTTTTACATGAATGAATAAATTAAATAAATAAATAAAAGATGATCATTGTAAGCATCCCTGTCAGTGCTAAATGGTTTGTCTCTCAACTCTCAAACTGCCACTTTTGCTGGAAAACTTGGTCTGTTAAAGGAAGTTAAAATAAAGGAAAATATCCTACAAAAGAAAACAAATGAAGCCACCACATTTAAGGATTGACAGGCTGTAATATATTCTGCTTTTTTCTGCTTTTGGACATTTTACTTTAAAGTGCTACTAAACCTAGGACCCTGCATTTGCTATATCTGGTCTCCCACAGTACACAGAACATAGACGTGCAATAATTTTAGTAAATATAAATTGCTAAATACCTTTCCTCATCGGCAGTATATAGCAGTCTTGCGATTTGTATCAGTGTCCAGCCCAACACTGGTTAAAGCTTGTAGGAGGAGTTTTCTTTCTGTTCTAGGAGGATGCAGAACCCCTGACCTCTGTCTGGACATATACAGGCTGATTTTACTGCTGTGGGTTTAGTAACACTTTAAGTATCTTATTAGACACAGTGGAGGTTATTTACTAAAGCTAGAGAGTGCAAAATCTGGTGCAACTCTGCACAGAAACAATACAGCTTCCAGGTTTAATTGCCAAAGGTTAATTGCTTAATTGAGTGTTCTTGCATGGCAGGACCACTTACTGTTATCTCACATATATATTCTTATTGTTATAGCCAAATTTATCACTCTAACTCCTCCCACAGTTTTTACACTACATAGACAGTAATATACCGAAATGTGCGGATTGTTCCCGATTGGTGTGCTATTACTTTGTGGAACGTTTCGCCGAATGGTTCATGAAATATCTGCGTTTTTGTGGTGAAATTAGTCCCATAGGAATGAATGGCAGAATGTTCAAAACTAGAGTGGGATCTGACAAAAGCTAGAGTGTGAGCTGAAAAATCAGGACATGATTTCTAAACTGCCATCACTCCCTAATTTTCAAGCCCACCTACACAAATCTTATATCAAAATGTCCAGCTACCCCTGCTGCCACTACAAATGTCCACAGCTAAGCCATAGTCCTGATAAGTTTTCACAATATGACCATTTGTTTGCAACTCACGCCGCCCATTGACATGCATTGAAACTCCACTCTAGCCACCTCAAATTTGAAGGACAATTTCTAAACTGCGACTGTGACTCAAGCCACTCCACCCAGTTACTCCGCCCACTCCAGTTGTAGACTACTGGTGGAGGCAAGAACACTTCACACAATTTCCCCATAAATTGTAGCTTTTCTAGTTATATTTATGTAGAGGCTGGAGCAGTGTCTAGGCCAGGGGTGGGCAAACTTTTTGACTTGAGGGCCGCAATGGGTTCATATATTGGACCCGGGGGCCGGACCAAGAGTAGATGAATGATGTGTATGTGTCATCCATAGTAAGTATAGTAATATTCCCCCATAGTAAGCATAGTAATTAATCCCCCATATAGTAATTCATCTCCCATAGTAATTCATCCCCCATATAGTAATTCATCCCCCATATAGTAATTCGTCCCCCATATAGTAATTCGTCCCCCATATAGCAATTCATCCCCCTTATAGCAATTCATCCCCCATATAGTAATTCATCCCCCATATAGTAATTCATCCCCCATATAGTAATTCATCCCCCATAGTAATTCATCCCCCATAGTAATTCATCCCCCACATAGTAATTCATCCCCCATATAGTAATTCATCCCCCATAGTAATTCATCCCCCACATAGTAATTCATCCCCCACATAGTAATTCATCCCCCATATTAATTCATCCCCCATATTAATTCATCCCCCATATTAATTCATCCCCCATATAGTAATTCATCCCCCATATAGTAAGTCCCCCATATAGTAAGTCCCCCATATAGTAATTCATTCCCCATATAGTAAGTCCCCCATATAGTAATTCATTCCCCATATAGTAAGTCCCCCATATAGTAATTCATTCCCCATATAGTAAGTCCCCCATATAGTAATTCATTCCCCATATAGTAAGTCCTCCATATAGTAATTCATCCCCCATATAGTAATTCATTCCCCATATAGTAAGTCCCCCATATAGTAATTCATTCCCCATATAGTAAGTCCCCCATATAGTAATTCATCCCCCATATAGTAAGTCCCCCATATAGTAATTCATTCCCCATATAGTAAGTCCCCCATATAGTAATTCATTCCCCATATAGTAAGTCCCCCATATAGTAATTCATCCCCCATATAGTAAGTCCCCCATATAGTAATTCATTCCCCATATAGTAAGTCCCCCATATAGTAATTCATCCCCCATATAGTAAGTCCTCCATATAGTAATTCATTCCCCATATAGTAAGCCCCCCCTGTGTCAATTCACTTACCTTTGCTCCTCCGCGCGTTCCTCTCGTATTCCCGCGCCGTTCTGGTCTTCAGGGAGGACTGTGAGAGAAGAGTTCGTCACGCTGCCCCGCCTACATCCTGGCTGCCCCGCCTACATCCTGACAGCTGCAGAGTCCTGACGCCCGAGAGGAGGGAGGGGGCGGCCATCCTAGAGGGGGGGCGGCCATCCGAGAGGAGGAGAGGAGGAGAGGAGGTCGCCCGCCCGCCCGAGAGGAGGGAGGGGAGCGGGCGCCCGGCACACAGGAGAGCCGCATCTATTGTAAAGAGCCGCGGCTTGCCGACCACTGGCCTTGCGGGAGCCTAGCTCCGCGGGCCGGATTAAAAGGTCCGCCGGGCCGTAGTTTGCCCATTGCTGGTCTAGGCAGTACAACTATCATGGTGCTAATTCCAAACCTTTATGCCTCTCTCCACACACATCCATGCATACAGTATATACTGGCATGCACAACAACTGGAAAGTACCATGAATTTGTAGACAATATGAACATGGTGTGGTAAGATTGTATAGAAAATGCAGAGAAGTCTGTAAAATATAACAAATTACATTTATGACTTACAATGCAAATGTAAGAGCGAGAAAATACATTTTGTGGCATAGTTTTGACATAAAACAAGTAACAATGGTAAGAGATATAATTCAATGGTTATTTTCTTTTTAAAAATAACATATACAGACAGTATTTTTAAGAGCCGATTCAACATATTTTATGCTGAATGTTCATAAGAAACAAAGAGGTCATACAAACCATGTATTGACACAACATATAGTAGAGTTATAAAAATGAAAAGGGAACAGCCACAAAAGAAGGGACAAAAAAAAAAAAAAAAAAAAAAAGAAGAGGAAACATATAGTAAAGCCCCTAATTTGTAAAGTGCATGTCCATCCAAAACCTTTTCTTTTAGTTTTAGACAGAGCGGGAAAGGATTTGAACCCCAGTTGTTTTTTTTTCATTGCTATCTCGAACTCTGGTAGGCTACATGTACACTAACCTACTCTGACCACCGCCGCAGGAAAATGCCAAACATGGCAAAACATGTGTAAACAGCAGTCAAAACATTTCTATCCTGAACGCAATTCTTCCTCATTTAGGTTTAACCTCACCTAAATGCGGCAGCTCCTAAACTCTGCTAAAAGCCTATGTGTACATGGAGAAATTGGGGTTGATTTACTAAAGGCAAATAGACCGTGGACTCCAAGTTCACTGCAAGTGCACTGAAAATGCAGTTGCTCCTGCCCCTGCATTGGCGTATCATGAGATTGTTGTATTATAAAAACAAAAACTTCTTTAATAAAAATATTGAAATAGAAAATGCAGTTGCTTTAGATCTGAGAAAAACATACAAGGAAAATAAAAAAAACTAAATTTTTGCTTGCAAATGATTGGATGAAAAAAATCAGCAGAGCTTCGCCTCATTTTAAAGATTCCCCTCTGATCTAAAGCAACTGCACTTGCAGTGCACAGCCTATTTGCCTTTAGTAAATCAACCCATCAGGCTTTTATGGAGTTGAGCTGATGAGCTTTGGCAAAAAAATGTCAAAAGCTCAAACTCAAGTTTAGGAGCTGCCAGTGTACATGAAGTCTTAGACAGATTTCCCCTTATTTACTATTAGCATGATGCTGGTTTTACCAGATAGGAACACTGGCACTAAATGGGAAGCCCACCTTTCAAGGTATCACAGACTCCAGGAACCAATGGGTATCCCATTTTTATGTGCTAGTGTATATTGGATGAGAATCCCAACTCTTTGTGACATAAGCTGCTGATTGAGGACATAGCAAACACAGAGAGCTACGTATTTGCTCATGCTTTTGAAGCCCCTACCTGGTGCTAAAGGTCATATGGCGTTGTATTAATATAATGAATATAATTAATATAATGTTTGCTT
Source organism: Staurois parvus (assembly GCF_062004578.1). NCBI lineage: Eukaryota > Metazoa > Chordata > Amphibia > Anura > Ranidae > Staurois > Staurois parvus. Next base: position 4,165,691 of record NW_028317982.1, read on the forward strand.
TCTAAGGAAGAACCTAACTCCGGAAGCTGTGCCACAAAAAAAGCAGGCAGAGGACAAAGGACTAGTATTGTCTGTGGTCTCCCTGCAGCTGACCATTCGTCATTATTCCCTTACAATTTCTCTGTATGGAAGCCACCATCTTGGAGGAGGAGCAGGACTTTGCTTCCTTATGTCAGACAGAGAACAGTGAGCAGCCCAAATCTCATTCCAAATCTCCTGAGATTAGCAGTCAGGGGTAGCAGAGCCTTAGATCTTGTACAGTTGATATACAAGTAGGCAGTTATAGGCAAATAAGTGCCTGGGTATACTCACATACCGGGAAGTACACAGATTTTTTTTCTGGAGGAATTCCAGAAAAAAAAATGTTTTTTTTTTTCAGGGTACTGCCTATGCACAATTTACACTTATATACATCCCCTGTATCATAGCAAATTTTTACTTTTTGAGATCAGCTTGGGTGTTAAAAATTAGTTTAAATAGAATAGATAAAAATGATTAAAAACAAAAAAAAAATAAAATCATATAATTCACAATTAACTCTACACTGATAACCTGCCTGTAAAGGTTTTTAAAGTGTTGCTTATGAAGAATTTTAGGTACTATAGTTTGTAACCATTTCACAGGCAAACACAGTTTTGAGTCTTGACATGTTTGGTATCTATTTACTCGATGGAACATCATCGTTTATATTTTATGAAAACATTGAAGTATTATTTTTTGTTTGTGTGCACTAAAATTAATTTTAGTGTATTTTTTCCTGCAAATTTGTGCTTGACAAATGGCTACGCAAATATTGTGTGACATAAAAACAATTGCCATATCCACCCTTTTATTCTCCAGGGCCTCTGCTTTTAGAAAATATATAATGTTTGCGGGTTCTAAGTAATTTTCTAGCAAAAAAATAGATTTTAACATGCGTGTGAAATATTAAAATATTGCCCCGGACAGCAAGTGGTTATTTATATTAAAAGCAGTAAAAAAAAATGGTATGGGAGTATTGGATGGTTGAGTGGATTAGGTTAATGGCTAGTAAAGTGGGTTTTCAAATATTAATGTGTCTCTATAAGGTCCATTTCAACAGACTTCCACAGACAGTAAACTTTATCTGTTCTGCCTATTCTAAACAGATGTTTTCACAGCTGGCTGGAGTTCTTTAACATGCAGACAGCAAACGTGTAATATGCTTTATTCTTGCCCCTGTCAATTCCTGTATCTAACAATTTATTACAGTTAGCAAGGTAGAAAATCACAAGGTCATCTACTGTGTGGTTAGGCAAGATATTGAGTTACTCGTTTCCTTTCCTGATAACATCAGCTTACTCAAATTCTGTTAAAATCTGACTTTATTCACCTTTGGCTATCAAAACCAACAAATGTTCAAGATATAAAATGTATGATTGTATCCTAAAAGGAAGTAAAGCACTTAGATTCATTTATCTTGATTGGTTTTACCATTTAACATTTTTACGCCTCAACAGTTTAGGAAGAATGAAGCCAGAACTTCTGATCTGCATACTTGTTCTAGGTCTGTGCCTCAGAAAGGATAAAAGCCATTTGATCAGCATTTTCAGAAGGAGATCTTAGCAATGGCAGCTTTCATATACTCCCAGAACAGGTTTCTTCAAAGTAGCAACTCCAGGCAACAAGCAAAGTCAGTCAGTTTACTACTCATGCTTTCAATGGAGCAAGGACCGTGCTGGGAGCTGGTGCTTCCTGAAGCTGCCATTTTTGCCCTCCCCCCTTCATAATGGCAAAAATGGCAGTCTTATGTGGTAGTAGTACTATCTGTGTATGCACACACAGGCCGTCAGCTCATTCGGCAGTACTGTGCTCAATGACACTGAGCCCGCACTGTTAACCAGCTGAAGAGGCTTGGCCATTCTGCCTGCCTGGGTGACAGGTGCAATGGTTGCGTGGAGAGTTCAGTAACGCTCAGACTCATCACTACTTACTCACAGTGAAGACAGAGTATCCAGTATGGACTTTCCAGCTTCAGTACTGCCCCCCACTGTGCCTCCATGGTGTCACAGCCCTGCATGGAGCACTACACCTATGCTGAGCTCCATTCAATTTACTGTTAATTTTTATGTAATTTATGGAACTTCTCCAACTTGTCATTTGTACTGTGCGGTAGCACTGCAGCCTCTTTATAATTGATTCTCTTTTGTGCAAACCCTTCATTTTTGCACGAGGGCTAACAATGCAGCTGTTATTGGAGGATCTGATTTTAATTTCTTAGCATGTTCACAAAGGGGGTCATAAGTACAACATCAATGATGGGATGAAATACATAAACCCCAACAGGAAAAGTCCTGAAGGGGCTGCTGTGAATTGACCCAGGTCTCCCTTGTTAGTACAGAGGCTACCTGCCACAGACACCTCTCCAAGTACAGCAATAACACAGGCTCAGTCTAGGGAATATCTTTTTGTGGATTTTCTTTGCAGAATCTTGGACAGGAGGGGATTTAAGGGTTCACGATACTCTAAAACAATAGCAGAAATCAACAGGACACATTTATTACAAAATTCTCTTGAAACAGCTTTGACTGGAGGTACTAGGGAATGGCCAGTTATTCTCTGATTCTGTAAGGGCAGTCCCAGTCCATCCAGTAACTTCTGGCACTCAATTCCCTCTAGCACATGCACACCTGAGAATCTAAGACCAGACCTTACTCACAATGTCCTTGGACAGCTGTCTGCCACCCGGCTTCTACACAACCTTACTCAGTGAGGGAAACAAAGATCCTTCTCCAGACCATACTCCAAGATGATGCCCTCCAGCAAAAATCCTTTTAGCCTGTCTTCTCCAGGTCCTCAGCCCTGCACCTGCTGAGGCTCTTAACTGCAACTCTTGTTACACACTAGCACCCTCCCTACGGCAGTAGTACCAGGAGAACTGGAACCCTCCCTGGAGAGGAAAAAAAGACTCTCTGCCTAGGCCTCCCAAACATTTATGACCTCCCTGGCCTCCTTATAGGCACCACATTCCCAGGGATTGGCCGGTTTCTGATAAATATTCATAAATCAGTGGCTTGCCCTCCTATTTTATTTTTTGGAAGCTTCCTCCAGAAGCAGACAAGAGTAATCAACCACTGAATAGACTGGAAAAACACTGAAAAAAAAAACACTGGAAAAACAAAAAAAGTACAGAAAAAAATGAAATTTAGCCTATCTTTTGACAGAGAACATCTGTGTGACTTTTTTTTATTTAAAATATTCTTAAAGTAAAGATCATTGTGGGAGGTGTAGAGTCTGTAAAGGCCACTCGCAAGTATGCTTAATTTCTTACAACCTCCCTTTTGGACTAAATATAAAAGAGGCTTTCTAGTTTCCTTATCTATTTCTAATGACTGTTAGTTTGGATATTGTAAGCCCTCATGAGCAGGGCCTGCCTAACCCACTAAAATTGTATTGTAACTGTACTGTCTCCCTTTATATTGTAAAGCACTGCACAAAGTGTTGGTGCTATATAAATCCTATATAATAATAATAATACTCTCCCCCCCCCCCAACCACCCTGTAGCAAGCAATGGGACCCCTAGAGGAAGCTCCAAGGGCCTATTCACAGGAGTGCATTTTTGGGTGAGAAAACAAAAATCCTGCTTACAGCATCTTTGATGTGTGTGTTACATAGAGTTTACTGTTAAAGAACGTAAAGTACCCCTAAAAGGCAATGCTCATATAGTCCATGGCACCTAAACTGCAAAGCTGTGAACCAATCTGTATTCTTTTACAAAACAGCACTATATTGATATCTAGTAGAATCTAGTTTGCCCAGTTTACATGTTCATGCAGCACTTTACTGAGGATAGTGGAGCTAGTGGCGTATTTTGTTTTTGTGCTACCCTAGGCAACACAAAAATCGGGCACCCTTGGGTGCCCTCCCTCCCACACACAAATAAAAAGGAGAGAGGAAGATCCGGGAATGACAGTGAGACACCTTCCAGCAGCCCCAAGCCTGTCATGGATGTCTCATCTCCTCTACACCGTCCTCAGGGGCTCCTGCAGTGCAGTGAGGATCGGTAAGTCAAGTCTGACACCATCGAGCAACCCGCAGCCTCTTGTGGATCCCAGCCCTTGCTGTGCCTCAACTGCTCCCCATCCTCAGTCACCATCCTTACGGCAGATACGCCCCTGCAGTATACAGTATGTGCAGTTAGAGAATCTCCTTATTGCAAAGGCACTCCAGACAACCATGCTGTACAACTACCACTAGTCTCAGCACAACTCTGGGTGCACAGGTAGAAAAAACAAACAAGGGTGCACTCTCATCGTACATTACCGTGGTATACCACGTGTTTAATAAATAGACAAGTAGATATATACTCACAAATCAATGATAAAAACAGTGTGTGTGGTCCACAACAACAGTCACAAATCGCTGTGTATAATGTGTGGATAAGCTGACGCGTTTCGGGAGCTGAACCCCCTTCCTCAGAGCTCTGGGTGCACAGATATAGACAGTGCTGTGGTCCCTCAGGGAATGCAGATAAACCAGCATGACTGCAATAGATGTGAGATTTCAGCAATCTGCTCTTCCTTGCTAGCTCTGCCACAATGCACAACTGATATAATAAATACTGAAATTAGCCAAGAAGAAACAGGACAGCACTCTGAATAGTGCTGATAACCTCCTTTTTAATCAATAGATAAAAATGTATAAAATGCTACTACAATTCATAGATGTGATCACTTGCATTTCTGCAGGCTAAAGCTTCACCAATGCCAACAAGTCTTTTGTAGGATGCAGAGATGTCCCCCCTGAGATGTTGACAGCAAGAAGGACAGCCTTATGAATGACCCAATGCCATTGATGAGGCTTTAGTCTGCAGATATGCACGTGATTAATTCTGTGCATTGTTTTTGCAAGTTCTACATTTTTATCTATTCAGTTAAAGGGTGATTATCTATGCGATCCAATACACATTTTCTTGTCTGATACTTTTATGATACTTCTTTACAAATCCAAAGCAAGGTGCTTATTACTAATATAAGAGTTGGTCATCAGAGACAAGCATATGTCCCTTTTATGCCCATTTAGCCAACTGCGCATATAGAATTTCTGGCTCATTGAAATGAAATATCTTTGGGGGGGGGGGCCTTTTGGAGGTTACAGACTGCTTTTTAGCATTTATAAAGTATGAATGGTAGGTACAGCAATTATGAAAAAAAGCAGCTGGTGTGCAGTAATACAGCCTGAAATCAGCCTTACATAAACCAAAGGAGCTTTTAATGCTAAAAGGTTATCTGAGGATTTGAATGGTCTCAGCGACAACATATAAAGAGCATACTTTCAGCTTAGTTATTATGAACTTTCAAGCTGAAAACAGCACAAGGAAACTTTTAACGCCATATGAATACTTTCAAAACTTTACGTCTGATCAATATTTATTTTTATTACTCTTTAATATAGTTTTTTCGTGCTCTGAGCACTGACATATTATTTACATTGAGCTCAGAGGGCCATTTTCTAAGGATGTGTACCTTCAGTGATTAGGATATACAAAAGAAACTGGTGATTATAATGATACAAATAATAAACTTATGTTACAGGTGGGAAGAGACTGGAGATTTATAAAGCAAAATAAAGCGGTGTCATTGGCAAAGTATATCTTCCAGACAGCAGTAATATTTACAGGGGTTCTAATCCTTCCCATTCAAAAAGTGTTTTGGCTGTAGATTATATTAATCTATTAGCATTTGCTAGTGCAGGATGTAGTGTACAGCATGGAGCACATTAATGCAGAAGAAACATATGTCCAAAACTTTAAGAAAATATTTTGCCCACTTATATCTAGTCAATTAAATTAAATTTATATTAAAGGGTCAGTACCCCCAAAACTGATATTTAGAATATTGGTAGATACTGGAGCATTAAACCAAGGCCTTAGGTAGCCTGCCTGGTGTTCCAGCAGAACAAGTCACTCAATATTTAGGGCGACTTGCTCTAGTCAACGTCATCAGCCAAGGACACGGTGATATCCAATTTGGGGCTGTGTGCATAGTTACATCCCAAAATCACTCTGCAGAGACCCGAAATAAAAGAGAAAGTGTTGTGGGACTTCTGCAGCTATTCTCAAGTAAGTGAACAGAACTCTTACTGGCCATAAACAAAAGGCAGACACTGACTAATGACCACCAGTGGGGGCACTGACCAGCAATAGGGCACAAACCACAAAGCAGTAATGGAGGCGCAGAGCACTGAACAGCAAAGGGGCACTGATGAGCAATGGGGTCACTGACCACTGACCAACAGAGGTGCACCAACCATTGATCAGCAATAGGGGCATTGACCAACACTGGGGGACAGGTCACTGACCAGCACCATTTATGGAGGCACTCACCACCGAGCACCAACATAAAAGGGCACTGCACAGTCCTAAATATGCATTCTACATTGTCTTCATTGTTGCACTGCATATGCTATGCTGCACATTTCATAGTCCTGACTGCTGCTCTGTATACACTATAGGGTTGATTTACTAAAACTGGAAAGTGCAAAATCTGGTGCAGCTGTGCATAGAAACCAAATAGCTTCCATTTTTTTTTGTCAAGCTTAATTGAACAAACCAAAGTTAGAAGCTGACTGGCTAGAGGAATTTAGAGGGAAAGCTGGTTTCTCTATGGCTTCTGGGTTCCTAAGGGCTCGTTCACACTTGGCTGTTTTACCAACGCTTACCAAATGCCCCTATAGTGTTTGGCAAGCGTTGGTCTGGCGTTTGCGGAGCATTTTTTTAACGCTCGGCAAACGCTCCGCAAACGCCGCATGCGCGGTTTAGCGGAAGTTGCTAGGCGTTTGCCGAGCGTTAATAATGCCCCACAAATGCCTATAATGCAGTTTGAGTTTTGTTACCGCTCCGCAAACGCCCCGCAACTGCGTCACAATCGCACCGCAAACGCCGGCCGGGCATTTGCGGAGCGGCACCATAGACGAGAATAGGAGGCTTCAACGCCTCCTGACTCGACCAGAGGCGTCCGTTTTGCCGCGACGCAAACGCTCCCGTTAGAACAGCACCATGTGCTGTAATGTGCAGAATTGGCAGAGGCGTTTGGGAAGCAGTAAAAACGCTTCCCGAGCACCTCTCTGCCGCCTGCACACAATGCTAGTGTGAACGTAGCCTAAAGGTAGCATTCTCCTGACAGCCATCTTGGGTCAACCGAGACTTTATAAGTCTCTGCCCCCAGGTCTTGGTGCTCATTTGCAAAGTGACAAGAGTAGGGAAAGACCACTTGTCTGTTAGTGATTAGTGGCATGGAAAGGTTTCAGATGACTAGGGACAGGCCAGCTCTCAAGTTGTATTGTCAAAGCCTAATTGAACAAGCTGTAGTTAGAAGCTGATTGGCTACCATGCACAGCTGCACCAGTTTTAGTAAATCTCTCCCTGTGTCTTTACTGCTGCTGCACCACGCTGCACCACGCTGCACCTACTCACATACACTTTAGGCCTCATGCACACTGCTGCTCATAAACGTGAGTTCAAGAGCTTTCGGCATTTTTTGCCAAAGCCCCTGAACCCAACCCAATACAAATCTATGTGCCCATGCACACATAGACTTATGTCAGAGTTTAACAGCAGCAGAGTTTACAGCCAGTTAAACGCCCCTCTCTTGAACGCAGAAGAATCACATTCAGGAGAGGAATGTTTTGGTCAAAAACGCAAAACTCAGCGTTTATTCATTTCAATGTCAAGTACTCTGGCCAACGAAACGAATAAACGTCCAAACGGTAAATGCGGGTAAATGTCCTGCTGTGTTTAGCCTTTTTCTGCTGCCAGTGTACATGGAGCCTTATTCTTCATTTGGCTGTTGTAAAAAAATAAAACCATTGCCCAGAATTAAAAATCTCCTCTGTATCTAAGAATTACATGACATGCCCCTTTGTAAAGTGTTACTAAAGTCAATACATTATTTTTAATGGCATTGCACAGAACAGCCCTAATCCTCTGTTTCTCATGTCCCCCATCAGAGATCTTGGCTCCTCCTCTTTGTCTGTCCCTATAGCAAGCTGTTTGCTATGGAGGCATACAGTGGGGGAGATTTACTTATTTATTAATTTCAGGCACTTATATAGCGCTGTCAATTTTATGCAGCACTTTTACATATATATTGTACATTCACATCAGTCCCTAACCCTCAAGGGGCATACAATCTAAGGTTCCTAACTTACATTCATACACATACTAGGGCCAATTTAGACAGGAGCCAATTAACCTACCAGCATGTCTTTGGAGTGTGGGAGGAAACTGAAGTACCAGGAGGAAACCCATGCAGGCACAGGGAGAGCATACAAACGCCAGGCAGGTGATGCTGTGGTTAGGATTTGAACCAGTGACCCTGGTGCTGCCAGATGGAAGTACTAACCATTTAGCCACTGTGCTGCCCGCATTTACTTAAGTTGGTTCACTCAGAATCTGTTGCACCTGTGCATGGGAGCCAATCAGCTTCTAACCTCAGCTTGTTCAATTAAGCTTTTGTAATAAAACCTGGAAGCTGATTGGTTTCCATGCAGAAGTGCACAAGATTCTGAGTGAACCAGCATTTTTCGCAGCATTTTGCGTTTTGCAGAAATGCACTACAGTCTATTTAGCATAATTTCCTATAGGACACGTTCATATCGCCGCGTTTTCACCCAGTGCAGTTTTTGGAAATGGTCAGGGACCTTTTTAAATGCAAAAATTGTGTTTTTGGTTCTATAGACTTCAACGGAAACGCTGCAGAAATGCATGCAGTGCATTTTTGCTGCGTTATTGATTCATTTTTGCCACTTTTTATGTGGTTTGCATTTTAAATCTGCCTAGCAACAAGAAGAAAAATGCAAAATGTATCAAAAACGCAGCAAAAACGCATGTGCAGAAATGCAAAATGCACCGCAAAATGCACTGTAGAAACAGATAAAATGCAAACTGCATAGGTGTGAACCTAGCCTTACACAGCGGGACTTAGCCCCACCCCCCACTTCCTCCTCACTGCATTTGATTGACTGCAGAAAGAGCCAATGGCACCTGCTGAGTGCTGTGTGAAGAGGAAGAGAGGGGAGAATAGATGCAGCCATGCACAGGACTGGATCGATTCTCCCCTCTTTCCTTTTCACACGGAGAGAGGACAGGGAAACAGAAAACATTTTTTGCCTTAATGCAAGGAATGCATTAAGGTAAAAAAAAAAGGTTTTAGCTTTAGTATCACTTTAAAGTGTTACCAAACCCAGGACCCTGCATTCACTATATCTGGTCTCCCACAGTACACACAACATGGAGATACAATTAGTTTAGTAAATATAAACTGCTAAATACCTTTTCTCATCAGCAGTTAGAGCAGTCTTGTGACTTCAGCTGAGCACTGGTTAAAGCTTGTAGAAGGAGTTTTCTTTCTGCTCTAGGAGGATGTAAAACCCCTGACCCTCTGTCTGGGCAGTGCTGATTGGCCCTGTGCTGATCACATGCACTCTCCCAAGAAAAAAAAAAAACCTCTCTAGCAATACGCACTAAACTGAGGATGTGCAGAAGGGCTACGGGTTCAGTCTGTCTTATCAGTGTGGACATTTGAACAAGAGGGACAGAAAAGTCAAGATCAAACAGCCTTTTTACGCAATGCAGAGGATTAATCCCTTAGGTTCCACAGTGAGTATAACAAGCATTCTTTACTGCATGTATAGACTGATTTTACTGTTGAGGGTTTAGTAACACTTTAAGTCATAAATGGGAAAAATCGTATATATTTGGCTAAGTGTACCACCCTTGGAGTATTAGAAAACTGGGAGATTGCTGCTAAAATAGGCATTACTGGAAGGCACCATACAATAGTGACATTTTTTAAGATCTATAAATCATAGTGTGTTTGAGCCATAATGAACAATGTGAAACCAAGGATCCATTGAGTGATTGTTAATTGTCACTAGAACAGGTCGGTGATCTACAGTATCTTGGAAAACCTTATATTGTTAGATATCTATAAAGAATGTTGAATGCTTCATCTTCCACTTCCTTTCTCACTGGCCGGGTATTCTTTGCATGATTTGCTGACCTTGGTGGTTTCCTGCTTCTACATGTAAATGATGCAGTATTTGGCCAGTGCTGTCACATGTACACAGTACACACAATACGTAGCGGTTATTGTTATTCTTCACCATTTATAGTTTGTAAATTCCTCTTACAGTGCTCTTATGAATCATGTGCACAGACAAACTTTCAATCCATTGTCACTGCTCCTTATTATGAGCAGGTCCCCTAGACTCCAGGACAGCTGGCTAGAGGATGTCCGATATTGGAACATTGGAGCACAATACATGTTTCATGGATAAATCAAATGTTCCTTTTGTCTTAGTTCCCGTCACAACTCACCGTTCGTATTTCACCCTCTTTACTTTAATTGGGCACCATACAACTATCGTTTCCTGGTTAGTCCAATAGACCCAACTGCAGAGGTCTTCAACAATTAAATCGGAGGCACATAGCAAAATACACTATCGAAATACTCATTTGAAAATTGTCTTTGGTGAAGGGTCACATTTGTTCAGGTCATGGTACGTCTAGTTGTAGTTAGTCATATTTACCTGGATTTGTTCTGTAATGATGAAGAAGCTTTGTAATATATCTAAACTTTGTAATTTATCTAATCTTCAGTTCTAATGAGTGTCAGGAACATACTCAGCATTTATATCCACACAGGTATTACCAACACCTTACTCTAATCACCATAGTAAGGCAGATGTTGTTATCCAAGAACAGGATGGGAGGTGTGAAAATTGTGGAATCACGATGTTCTAGTTACATAAATGAAAACAGTATTAAACCCCAAATCAAAAATGTAATATATTGCAGTTTACCAATTATTAGATGTGATGGCTGTATTAGTTTTCTTTTTTTTAAGGTTTTCCCCTCTAGTTTCACCCAGTGATCTGGCCAATAGCACTCCCCCTGTAGTAAAGTGCCAACACTTTGAATGAAGGAACAACAGAGACACCCTTGGAAATCAGCATTGTTAATTTTGAAAGAGGGGAGTATTTGATGTACCAGCAGATTTAAATACACAAGCAAATTGAATCTGAACTCCAGAAACCACTTTATAAGCAGTTACAGCAAAACGTTTTTTTTTCTTTTTAGGATGGTTTTACATAAATAAATAAAAGCTGATCTTTGTAAGCACCCTGTCAATTGTTTTGCCTTAACCCTCTAACTGCAGCTATCACATCTAAGAAATGTTAGCTATTATAACACGTTTGCTTTTGAGTTTAATACTGCTTTAATTTCATCCTTGACATGGGAAATGGGATTATGGGAAATGGGATTATGTAACAATTTTCACATCTCCTATCCTGTTGTTGGACAGCGTCTGCCCTACCATGGAGAAGAGTAAAGTGTCAGTGCCACCTGCCTAGATATAAAAACTGGGTATGTTTCTGATACTCATTAGAACTGAAGAAATTGCATAGATAAACTATGAAGCTTCTTCATCATCACTGGGATCTCAGTGGCCATTTTGGGAAATCCAGTGTCTGATTGGACACTGAATTCTACAGAGATTTGATCAGCCATTTTGAACCCAGAGAGACTATATATAGCCCCTGCTGGGTCATTCTGGGTGCCTGTAGTGTGAGGAATATCTAGATAAGGACAGTGCACATAGTGGCTAGGAAGAGATAGGCCCATTGCAGAGGAAGGTTCCTGATGAGTAGGCATGGTCTGGAGGACCCCTGGAGATTACTGCACGTTTAGAGAAGGACCCTGTTGCAGCCAACATCTGGTGTTATGCATTCGTGCATTCTGTACAGCCAGAACCAAACCCTATTAAGAGGCTACTTTATTCCAGCCAAGGTGACCTGTTTTCGAAGAACTTTTCAAGCACACTGCTGCCTGTAAGTTCTGTATATTGATTGCCTTGTTATGAAAATGTAAACTGCCTTATTGTACATATGGATATTTGGGACTGTTACTGCATTGCTGTAGTGTTCATTAATTATATATAACCAGAAATTTCCCAGAAGATGTTGCCCCACCTGATTCTTTTAAATCACTACCACTCAGTTAACCCAACCCTCACTCCTCTGACAGTGAAAATGGATTTACCACTTTTTCTGTCAGAGTTAAGGAATATTGTTGTGTCATCCTTTTGCCTCCAGCATGCTGATTGAATGGGAAAGGGGCAGCAGCAGAAGTAAGATGTCACCTATCTACTCACTCTGCTCTCTCCTCAGGTCAGTTTGTTGTTTTAAAATAAATTTGCATGCAGCTCACCTGATTGCCTCCCAATATTGCCCTTTCCTTTTCAAATCTGAGTTCTTCTGTACAGGGAATTAACCTATGTATAATGATGTAATAATTAATGCAGAGCTGGATTCGTCCGTGTCTCTATTATCTGCCTGGAGTTTAAGATAAGTGTGTACATCATGCTTGCTAATTCATCATCAACTCTTCACACTCTGCTCTCTATTCATACACAAGATATGTTGTGCATATGAGTGTCACTGTTAGTGGGCAAAAATATGTTGCAGTAAAAAAAAAGAAGATATATATAGTCTAAACAAAAGAAAAATATAATAAATAAAGGCTTTAAAGAAAGAATGCAACAAGAGGAGAAGGCAAAAAAAGAAATGTTGCATCTTGGGGAGCTTGGGCTACATCACTCCCTAACAGTCTGGGAAGGCCCCTCCACCTAGGAGTAGATGAAAAAATAAGATCAAGGACTTAACACTAAAAGAAGGTGGTATGTAGGACTCTATTCACGGTTCCAATATTTAGCAAAAATGAGTCAATTTCTCAAAGGTCAGTACTTTTGAGACTTGGTGCTTTACTGCAGCAAAGGGAACGGTTGAAATCTGTATTGAAACTCAGTACACTGTGCAGGACATATGTCCAGCAAGGTGTCGTAAGGGTCTTAAGGAAAAGATTTAACCATGTAGAGCATTTGGTCCAAAAGCACCCAACTTTAGGACAGTCCCACCAAATGTGTTTGAAAGAGTCGTCTGCTTGGCAACCTTGCAAACACAGAGGAGAACACGTGGAGATCACCCATGAAATACACAAGGGGACAAACTACCAGCAGAGGAGAACCTTATAATTCACCTCTAAAGCCAGCATATGGGTGTAACTTTTAGCTGTGTTCATCCACATCGGCATACTGTATTCATTTTTTTACTGTATTTGCTTATACAGCAAACTCATCACAAATAAACCTTAAGTGCACTTTCCCCCCAAACATGTCAACAGTAGTAAAGGAAACAGAATATCTTGCATTGTGAGGTAAAACATTGACATACATATTTAAACAAAAAGTATTTCAATTTGTCATCACAGATACCAAGAAATTAAAAGAAAACAGACTTTTGAGGTATCTACCACATCAAACATATATAATAATATTAACTAATTTTTGTAATATAAAAATGATAATAAGAATTGAATAATGCTTAACCATTTACAGTACACCCTCTGACCGTATAGCCCCACCCACCATGTGCTATTAACATTGTATTCAGAATTGAGTACCTTCAAAACTTGTGTATGTCATATAGTAATTCTCTTCTACATTGATACATAGCAGGCAGCGGTATGAAGAATGCTCTATGTGGTTTGCTACTATGAAGACTGTTTCTTCAGGAAGATGGTCAATCTGTATAGTATATGTGCAAATGATAGAAATGCCAATCTCAAAGCTACCCAGGAGTTCCCCAGGGACAAGGCTCACCAGGGGAGACCAGACAACCATTGATTCCAAAATGTAATTATCTCTTCAAGTGGAACAATTATCTAAAAAATAATAAATCTCAAATGATTGGGGCAGTAGTTATATCCTATATTAAACCAGCTCAAAACCTTCCTCAATCATTTAAGTACCATGTTAGAAAGGCAGCGTCCATCATACCACTCAAAATCATAATGTTCAGGCCTGCAAACATCACCAATCACAAATCCTCACCATATAATGCCACAGTAAATATTTCATGTCTTGAATTATGTCCAAATAAAATAGGTGACTGAAGCCCAAGCAGGCACAGATCCAAAAGCTGCAGCTGTTATCCCGGTACCATGCTTTGTTGCTAGCAATTGGCTTTTATGTAACAGTGATCTGGATGGCTGTAAACTTTTACAGTGCTGGGAAAGACCCATCCCTCCCACAACCTTCCATGGTGGTTCACAGGCTCTCTCTTTCATCTGGGGAGCACAGTAAGTAGTCAGTAGTAAGTAGAATGAAGCCAGAAGCAACAAAGATTCCATCATTTCAGGTTTCAGGGCTGTCATTCCCTGACTGTTACAGCCAAGAAAGTAGCTGACCAAACACAATCTGTGTTTGATTAGCTGCTTTGAAAGGGCAGTGGAGAGATCAGGAGTCTAATAGACTCTGAACTGATCACCTATAAAGGCTTTTAAATTGTCACCTATGGACAGTTTTAGGCAGTATAGTTTGTCACCATCAAAATTTAATTTTCTCCTGAAGATTTGCGTTTGATGATTGGCTTTGCAAATGCCATGTCTCACAAAATTTCAAAAGTTACCATTTTATTCTCCATAGTCTCTGCTTTTAGAAAATGTATACTGTTTGGGGGTGCCGAGTAATTTTCTAGCAAAAAACTGATTTTAACATGTATGTGAATAATGTCAAAATTGCTCTGGACATCTAGTGGTCAATGTTCTCCAGCCTCAAAGAGCAGAACCATTCTATAAGAAGAATGTCTGCCTCACACTCACAGTATGCAGTCACAGTCCATAGGAGGGGCACCTACACTGATTTTTAAGACCTTTTAAAATCCGAATATTAAATACAATTTCTTAATTTTAGTATGTTTATGGTGTGCTGGGTACATCAAACGTCTGGGGTTTTTTTTGTTTAAAAAATCCACCTTATGTTGTTGGGATGTGGTACCCTGAATTGAATTTTATCTTGCACTTACTATAAGGACATCACAGACCACTGGAAAAGAAGGTAAGGAACACCTTTCTATAGGGAAACTTGTTACTTTGACAGCTTTTAAATCTTTAGAGAGATTTCCCCTCACTTCCTGTTGAGTAGCAGCTGATTTAACAGTTTCACAACAACATAATTCTTGCAATTTCATATGATAAGTTTACCTTTGGGAACATGTTACATGTTCCACCCGTGTTTTTCTTTTTTTTACATACTGACCAATTACTTCCCTATTGGAAGACTTTACCAAAATAAAGTCTTATGTTGGAAAAAGGCAGCACTAATCAGTACAGTCATTAACTCAGTACATCTTAACAGTAAACACAAACATGTTGTGTATTCACCAGATAATATAATAATATTAATGATTAATAAGCGTAATTTGCCATTTACAGTACAACTATGAAAGCAAAAATTGAAAATAGACTATGCTGTCGCTATTGTTTCTTTGGGACACCGGCTGTCTAATGCTTGTAAGTTGCAGAAAGGGTTGTCGACCCAGGCCCTACTCTATCCAAAACAAAAGAACTAACTAGCCATACATTTTGCATAATGCATTCATTTTTGATTTTGCATTAATTACATTCATCAAAACCTTGTTCTTTGGATGACCTTAGGTTAGGAATATAAAAGCAATCTATGTAGACATTGTGTAGCAGTTGATGAATGCTTTAACAGTTTAAAAATCAAAAAGAAAAGTGTATCGCACATGATAGAGGTTATGTCTAAGTTCAAGATAAATACAAAGCTGCATTATTTAAACTTTGGTATTTAAACTTTTAAACTGTTTTTATTGTAAGTTTGTAACATGAATATACCGTATATCTGAAGTTATTAATAATTAAAACTGCATAAGGAGTTTAGAGACACCCAGCATACGCATACTAGCAAAGTGTTCTCATACCTTGAATAACTAATTTGGAAACATGGCAGATGTTTGTGAATGCCACAAATAATTATTTACCATTTCCATCTACACAACAATATACTATCTATCTATCTATCTATCTATCTATCTATCTATCTATCTATCTATCTATCTATCTATCCCAATAATATAGCATTTTTAGCATACAACGCATCAAAGACAGCAGCATAAGTAGGACAGTCATTGTTCCAGTACAGTGTATTTATTGGAGCCCCCAGGCATTATGCCATATACCTGTGTATGTCATAATTTTTCTTCCTTTAGCCTTTTTATGTTGTTAATTGATCTCTGTACACTTAATGCACTTTATTAAAGTTATGTGTGCTCTGCCTTGAGTGTCTTGGGCATATACTGTACTTAATGTGTATGCAATAAATGATTGATTACATATTCTTTACATGAGAAAAAGCTTCAGAAGATTAATTTATTAGTGGTCTCATGTTTCAGTAGGTCACAGCCACTTTTTTTCTTTTAATGAAACTGAAACATTGGACCACTATTGAATGATTCTTTTGCAGGAATTCTCGTGTAAGGTTCCCTGTATTGAAATATTAACTCTTTTTTGTGAGAACACCCAGGTGGCTACATCAGACCACCTAACTACAATATATATATATATAAAGATACACATTTTTTTTAAAATTATCTACTTATACTCTTGTCATAGTCATTTCACTGCCTCTTTTTTCGTCTTTTAGGAACTGTACACAATGAGGCAGCCGTCTCATAAGGCAGTCGTTTATACATGCTGACTGCACGTTCACAATTATTTTTCTTGTATTGCCTAAAAATGTATGCCACACAGTATTTATATTTCAGGGCATTTTTATATATTTCAAGGGATTTAATAAAAGTCTGGCATTCTGGCATTCTGATCTAGAATCTGCTTTTTTAAAAAAAAAAACAAAATCGAAACTCAGTGTCTATATCAGCCTTTCTTAACCTTTTTAATTCAGTGCCAAGGAGCCTCTTCCTATAATTACTAGATCATGGCACATCAGCATGAACAGGAAGTTGAGACATAAGAACAAATAAATGAACAAGGAATGTGGTGTACTTAGCATATTTGACACCATAAGAATCAGAAGTTACCTATTGCTAAAGGAATCGCTAGCAATGGAACAGCGGTTGAGAAAGATTGGTCTATAGCAGCCTTTCTCAACCTTTTCAGCACAGAGGAACCCTTGAAATATGTTTCCAGGCTCAGGGAACCCCAGCTAAAACTTACTATATCTACAACTCATGATACATTATTGTGATGGTCAGGGGGAAGAATGCTCCTTACACTTGTGGTCACTGGGAAGAATTACCCCCTTACAGATAGCTAAAATGGTCAGTGATGTCATTGGGAAATAATGTAAAATACACCTGATGTAAGGTGCTTTTTCATTACGTGATTTTCCCTATCTATCATGAACAATTGAGTACTGTCTGTGATAATTGTTTATTTGCACTAACATACAATTTTGAGGACAAGCTTTCGGGGAATGTCCCCTTCATCAGGTCTAAGCAGTACTGAAACAAAGATTTAGCAGAATGTTATAAGAGATGTAGGGGATGGGGAAAAAAAAAAAAACACTCAGATAAGACACAGCAAAAGCAAAGTCTGGGGGGGGGGGGGGAGACAACACTAGCAGAGGCAGTCATGCTTGAGCTTATAGTCATAAAAATGTCGGATAATGATTGAGGAATCCCATGTCCAAATTCAGGCCGTTATCTCTTGTGTCAAATAGAATTATCATTCTTAGTTCCAGAATAACTTAGTTCAAAAAGAAGAACTAAGAATGATAATTCTATTTGACACAAGAGATAACGGCCTGAATTTGGACATGGGATTCCTCAATCATTATCCATATTATGACTATCAGCTCAAGCATGACTGCCTCTGCTAGTGTTGTCTCCCCCCCAGACTTTGCTTTTGCTGTGTCTTATCTGTTTGTTTGTTTTTTCTTTCTTTTTTTTTTTTGCAGCCTCTTTTTACAATTTTTGTTATGTGTGTTAAGGCTTACACCACAAAGAAAGAAAAAGAGAAGTGTAAAAATAAATCTGTTATCCCTGATTTTGTAACACTTGAACTTACTGCTGGTCAGTTTACTACACCTTGCAATTGTACTACCAACTTTGATTAATAAAGCTAAAAATAAGAAAGCATAAAAATGTAATACAAGCAATATGAAAACGTTTTTCTTTTTAAAAATGTGATAAAAAAAAACTAACTAAGGAGTGTAGGGAGAACAAGGGTCCAACTAGGGATAAAAATATATGTAAACACTCCGCAGCGAAAAAAAGTCCCAAAATTATAAATGTGCTCAAATCCCAGAAACAGTGCTCAAAATAATCTTCAAAAGTGCTCACACCATCCGTGACTGACAATCCAATCCCCACTCACCAGATGGAGTGGACTCTTTGCTGGATTGGCTAAAGAGTCAAACAAGCTGGAAAGATGGGGTGCATCCTCCCCAGATATATCTGTACTTGATATCCTCCAAAAGTGATCCCCATGTATAGATGGCAATAGAAAAAAATTAAAAAAACACAAATAGTGAAATACTGTATGAACTATTTATTATTTAAAATTGTTGCTCTTAATGCACTCACATGGTACAATATGTATTCACGCTTCTATGTAAATAAACTTCTGAGGCTCGAAAGCATAGCTTATAGTAACAAAACAACTTCATATAGATTGCTCCTTCAGAAGTGGACTGGCAGCAGTTGGCAAAAAATCAATATCCCCTCAAAGAAAGCAGGAAATGGCTCCAGAGCACCACAAACCAGCGTGCACTCCACTCACCGGACGTGATGTCACTACGCATCCACCGGAACTGGAAGTACGTCGACGCGTTTCTTTAATAATGCCCTGGAGGAGGGGCAAAACATGTTGACATATTTCTGGTTCGGGTGGATGCGTAGTGACGTCACATCCGTTGAGTGGAGTGCGCGCTGGTTTGCTGCGCTCCGAAGCCATTTCCTGCTTTCTCTGAGGTGATATTGATTTGTGAGTTGTGTTAAATGCTTGTTTTTATCTAGAGGCTCAGAAAATAAAGATATACTTAACCAATCCTTTCAGCGCAACACCCGTTCCCACCTCTCCTGCCCCAAAACGCTCGCGATCTTGTAAATGGGCTGAGTCTGACGTCATCACACCGATAGACCAGCTATGGATATAAGGGCGCAGGAACAGTCCACCGCTGGACATGGGGGGAGTGTTGTTTTCTAGAGGATCGGCGGAATGAGTTTTACCCTAAGCCCCTAGGCAAAACGAGCACTTAACCCATACAGTATGGGAAAATAACATTTTAATTGTATGTTTTTTACATATAAGCATAATAAATTAGGAACATAAAGAAAACTGCTATACAAGGACAAAACTGGAGGAGGGGGGATCATTTGCCCCAGACTCCACCAGTCTCATCCGATCTTCTTCCCCAGCGCCCAGTCTTTTCAATATAAGAAGTGCTAGAGCTGCAGTGGAAAAAGAACGGATGAGACATTCCTTCCTCTCCTGATGACAGCTGTCAAGTAACCAATAATGCAGTTTGGCAGCTTCACTCTGGGGCACTGAATGACCTTGTCTCAGCACTGCCACTATACATTTCCTTTCTAATTGTTACACGCAGTGACCTACAACAACCAAACAGAATCCCTCTTGAACATGTCTGATTTCAGCAAAATAAATAGGACAGGAAATAATGGTAAATCTCTCCAGATGCTGATTACATGGGGAAAAAAAAGTTAGAAGTTCTGATGATAGTTAGAGTTAGACCTAGAAGTTCCAGTGATATTTTATTTATGTCTGTGTTTTCATGTCTATTTACTAACTGCACCCCTCATTTCTGCTACCAGTGTCACTGGGACAGGAAGTGTAGGAACATTTCCCCAATGGGAGTAACAGACACAAATAAAAACCTGAAAAAAGTCAATGTTTCTCCATGCTATCAAAAAATATCCCAAAAAGTTGAAACTGGAGACAGGCTTTACGAATTTGCATTTAGTAATAAGAGTTTATATACTGAATATGTTTGGAGATATATCATTTGGATTCTAGAACCATATATGTAGGAGCTGTATGTGACCTTTGCAGGGACTTCTGCGGATATATTATATCTATGACACAGATGTGATTTCTGACAACCAAACATCCTTATATGTGATAGTATCCATTACATTGATCATATCTTACTGCTTACGTTGTTCAAAAGAAAAAAAAAATGGCCTTATCAAGGACCCACAGTCTTACAGTTTTCTGTTGCTTCTGTTGATACGTTGAGTCATTCTTATATGTACTTAGCCCTTTTCACATTATTGTAGTATCTTTTTTAAAATGAACTATACACACATTGATTGCATTCACTATATGTTAATCACTTGACCTCCGGAAGGTTTTACCCCCTTCATGACCAGAGCATTTTTTTGTTATTTAGCACTGTGCTACTTTAACTGGCAATTGCTTGGTCATGCAACACTGTAACCGAATGAAAGTTATATCATTTTTTTCCACACAAATAGAGCTTTCTTCTGGTGGTTTTTGATCATCACTTAGTTTTTATTTTAAATTGTATAAAGAAAAAAGACCAAAAGATATTGGAAAAAAAACAATATGTTCTACTTTCTGTTATAAAACATATCCAATGAAATCAAATTTCTGAATAAATGTGGCCCAAAATGTATTTTGCTACATGCCTTTGGTAAAAAATCCCAATAAGTGTATATTAATTTGTGTGTGTGAAAGTTATAGTGTCTACAAACTATGGTGTACATATACTGGAATTTACGCAGCTATGACGCTACACTGGTACACTGCCTGTGATAGTGGGGGGGGGGGGCAATCAGGCATTACCAGACACTGGCTGGGAGGGTCACTAACTGACTAACTGACATTGATGTTGCAAGTGACACTAATAAAGTAATCAATTATAATACTGCACACTGTACTAATGACACTGGCTAGGAAGGGGTTAACATCATGGGGCAATCAAAGGGTTAACTGTGTGCCTGACAAGTGTAATATGTGTAATCTGGCTGTTTTTTCTCCCTGCTTTTCAGGGAAAAGAAACCGCCAGATTGCTATTCTATTTACACAGAGTCCTGTGTGCTTGTAGACACAGGACTCTGTTCTGTGATTGGCCACAGCCGATCAGTAGGTTTCAGTCAAAATCATTGGCTGTAACTTGCTAACAGACTTGTGGTGTGGCAAACAGCACTGATTGGCAGTGGGTGTGCACTTGCCTTAAACCCAGAAGAAGAAAGACAATGCACATGTATGTTGCCGTGTCTGCACCTGCCGTCTGTTTGCAGTGTATTTACTATGAGCAGGTTGGCAAGTGGTTAAAGTAGAACTATATTCAAAACTTTTTTTTCCATTTTGCTTTGAGTAAGGGAGAGTTATAACCCCTGCCATTTTTTTTATTTTTTTATTTTTGCTATCTGGGTCTCATTGGGGAGCTTTACCATCACTTCTTGTCCCATAGCCGAAACAGGAATTGAGAGGAAATCCGTACAAATTAAGTGAATCCCTTGGGATCTCACAGGTAACCAGAGTTCCTTGTTGGGAGGTTTCCCTTTATTACATTTCTAGGGACAACCCAAAATGTTTTCTTTTATTTTTGATGATAATGGTAAACAGGACAAATAGAGAGGGTGAATTTCCCTAACAGGGGCACAGACAGCAATCAAAAACCTGACAGGAGTTCTAATCCTCCTACATTCTGTATATAATTATAAAAAGTTTTGCCTATTTTAAAGTTTATTTAAACACTTATCCCAGACTTAAAGCCCCTATTGTTTAATTTTTTACTTATCAGAGTCCAACTGGGGATTTTAATCTTCACTTCTTGTTCTGGAGACACAGCAGGAATCTCTACAGTGAGGGGAATTCTCATCTTAGACTTTCATTACCAGAACAGATGTTTCCATTGGAAGGCCTATGCTCACTTGCCATTCTAGCGAAAATTGTAAAGTTGTGGATTTCCCTTCACTTTCTGTTCAATGGTCATTAGAATAAATGGGGAAGGTCAAACTACAAAATGGCAGTACAGAAAGCAATAAAAACCCAACATCAGTTCTATCCCTCCCAACTATATTGAAATCTACGTTGGTGGCTTTGGGGTGCGCGAGTAAATCTGTAAGTCTGACAAGCTGACTGCTGGCTGTCAGATGGGAAGCTGCACTGGTTTGTTTCCACACACCCTCATTACCCCTACCATATTTCCCAGACTCTGCATACATGTTGGTGGACCTGGAAGGTGCAGGGCAGATGCTGCTGGGTAGAGGGGAGGGAGATCAGCTAACAAAGGGAATTCTCCCTTTCCTGCTACTGACCTGGAAGTGACATGTAAAACATCACTTGTGGGTCCCTGTGTCACTTTCCTTAGCCAGTATGACTAATGCATTCAGTTAGCTTCACTGGAGGACAGGTGAGACATCAGGGGTCTTTTAAACCCCCAATGCCTACTTCTAGAGAACCTGTCACCAAAAATGCATAAGAATAGGGGACTTTCTGTCACCTATGTGATTTAAAAAAAAGAAGTAAAAAAAAAATTAAAGTGTAAAAAATTTAATTTACACACAAGCACTTAAGCCCCCCCCCAAATTTTTAAGCCCACCCCCACATAAACGCATACACACAACGTAAATGCACATGTAACGGGCACTTTTGCATGAAAACATTGATTCCAATACACGTTACATATTATTGCACATACCAGAGTAAATGCCATAATTCTAGGCTCATTGTTCATTGTTTACTGACGACCTGTAGGAGGTTTTGGTACTGAAGGTTGTTGCCATTTCACAGGTGCATGCAAATTTAAGGTTTGATATGTTGGATATCTATTTACTTGGTGCAACTTCATCTTTTAAAAAAAATGGGCAATCCATTGCATTTTTGTGCCATAAAATTATCTTTAGTGTATTTTCTACTGAAATGTTTTGTTTCCTAAACCATTGCACTGATATTATGTGACATAAAAAATTGGTACTACCACTATTTTATTCTTTAGGATGTCTGCTTTCAGAAAACATGTTATTGTCAGGTCTAAAATAATTTTTATACTTATAAATAAAAAAACTCTGGCAGAGAAAGGGTTAAACAAAAACTGTACTGAAAAAATGTGGCTGTTGCTATGTCTTCCTTCTGAAAATTTTAGTTGTCCAGCTACAGTAGCTTACTAATCCTCTGGTTTTAATACTTCATGAGTCACTAATCAGGAATGAGTATGAAGATTAGGGTCCAAAGACAGTCAGACAATTGTCGTGAGCCAGCCAACTAGCATTTTTTGAAGGCGGTCAGCAATAGCATACCTCTATTGGTATTACATATACAGAGCGGTGGAGTTATCACTTGCCCTCTGTTATCAGAAACTGCTTGAATCTTAGCCACAAAAATAATTTTTTTCTAATCAGTCAGAAGTGATTAAAACCATAATTAACACTTGTTTTGACTTTAACACACATTAAAGAGTCTACCACTTCAACATGCTTTTTCGATTTGGTTTTGATGCTTCGATGATGCTTCAATGATTTTTGAAGCTTTGGTGAAGCTTGGCAAATGCCCTGTGTATGTGCTGATTTTTGATTTGTTTTAAAGGGGCCCAGTAGAACCCCAGTTCAGTAGTAGTACCCCCAATCAGTAACAGTATTACCCCCACTCAGCAGATCCCTAGCTCACTGGTATTCTTGTTCAGCAGAACAGAGTCTATACCTCTTTTAATACAAGAGAGGATTTTGCTCGCTTTAGAAACCACAGCTTGGCATTGCATGCCATTATTAAGCTTGTGATCTACCAGAACTCCCAGATCCTTCTCCACCATTGATTCCCCCAGTTGTACCCCCCCTAGTATGTATGATGCATGCAAATTCTTAGCCCCCAAGTGCATAACCTTACATTTATCAACATTAAACCTCATTTGCCACATAGTTGCCCAATTAAACAGTGCATTGAGGTCGGCTTGTAAATTGGAGACATCCTGTAAGGACGTTATTCCACTGCACAGCTTGGTGTCATCTGCAAATACTGAAATGGTATTTTTAATCCCAGACCCTATATTGTTTATAAATATATTAAAAAGTAAGGGTCTCAACACTGAACCTTGGGGTACACCACTGACAACCCTAGACCATTCAGAGTATGAATCATTAACCACTAGTCTCTGAATACGATCTTTTAGTCAGTTTACTATCCATTTACAGATGGATTTTTCCAAGCCTTTAGACTTTACCTTACACATTAGCCGTATTTGGGGAACTGTGTCAAACGCTTTTGCAAAATCCAAGTATACGACGTCCACCGCCACCCCTCTGTCCAAGGGCTTGCTCACCTCCTCATAAAAAGAAATCAGATTTGTTTGACAACTTCTGTCTTTCATGAATCCATGCTGTCTGTTGCTTAAAATATTTCTTTTCCAGTAAAAACTCATCTATGTGGTCTTTTATTAAACTCTCCAGTATCTTCCCAACTGTAGAAGTTAAACTAACAGGTCTATAAGTACTTGGTAAAGATTTTGACCCCTTTTTAAATATTGAGATCACATTGACCTTACACAGATTCAGTGGTATTATGCAAGTAATTAAAGAGTCCCTAAAAATTAGAAACAATGGCTTTGAAATGACAGAGCTCAATTCTATAAGGACTCGTGGGTGTATGCCATCCAGTCAAGGTGTTTTATTCACCTTAATTCTGTCTAAATATTTCTGGATCATATCAATTGTGAGCTAATGTGGATCATCTGGAGCTGTGTCAATACCATGCCCATTATGGATAAGAGCTCCCCCATGCTCCTTTGTCCCCAGTCACCCACTCTAGATTATTTTGGGCCTACATGCTCGGACCGGACCTTTTTATTATTAATATATTTGAAGAATTTTTTGGGGTTGGTCCTGCAATCTTTTGCAATCCGTCATTCGTTTTCAATTTTCGTGGCCTTTATTTCCTTTTTGCATATTCTGTTATATTCTTTGTAATGTTTAAATGATGATAGTGTTCCTTCATCTTATATTTAATAAAATAAGTTTTTTTATTATCTATAGCTTTTTTAACTTTGGCCGTAAGCCACACAGGTTTGATTTTTAGCCTTTTAAACTTGTTTCCCATGGGAATATATTTTGCAGTGTGTTCACATACAGTCTTTTTGAAGAACTCCCATTTCTGTGTTGTGTTCATCGATGCCAATATTCCCTCCCAGTCTAAGGCTTGGAGAGCAGCTCCTTTAAAGATGGGTGTTTTTATTTCTCCTGTATTTGCTTGATGTTTACAGCTAACAATAAATGAAATCATGTTATGGTCACTGCTACCCAGATGTTCTTATATATGGACATTCGTAATAAGCTTTGCATGGTTTGAGATTACCAGGTCCAGCAGAGCATCATTCCTAGTTGGGGCCTCTAGGAACTGTACCATAAAATTGTCCTGTAGTAGGTTTATAAATTTTTGCCCTTTAACTGTTCCTGCAGTACCAATACTCCAGTCAATGTCTGGGTAGTTAAAATCCCCCGTTATTATCACTGTCCCAGCCCTTGCAGCCCTTTCGATCTGTGCAAGGAGCTTAGTATCCACCTCCTCATTAACACTGGGAGGCCTATAACAAACTTCCAATGATTACCTTTGTACAGTAGTATGCACCCCCATGTGCAGTTCCACCCATAATGCTTCAGCCTCATCACACTCTCCATCAACTAGGTCCTCTTTCACACTCAATCTGAAATAATTTCTGACATAGAGACAGACACCACAGCCTTTCCTTTTTACTCTGTCTCACCGAAAGAGAACATAGCCAGGAATATTAATGGCCCAGTCATGTGGAGAATGAAGCCAAGATTCAGCAATACCAATTAAATCATAGTTCTGTTCATACACCAAAGCTTCCAACTCACCTATTTTGCTTGGCAGACTTCTGGTATTGGTGAACAAACACTTTAATTCATTGACACCTTGTGCACATGTATTTTGCATATTTTTTATTTTCATACAGATGGTACCAATTCCAATGGTTGTTTGTAACATGGGGACCTTCTTACCATCTGCCAGAGCCTACCCCCCATCTTTCCCCATTCCACCCACCAATAAGGACTGACCCCTGTCTGATCTGTTTGCTCCATTATAATCTAATTCTCCCTCCCATCAATCATATTTAAATGCTCCAACAGCCTCCCAATAAATCTCTCCCCCAGCACAGCAGACTCCCTTCCATTTATGTGCAAGCCATCTCTAGCCAGGAGAGGAGTGACCATTTGGAAACTCGGGTACTGCCCGAGGGCCCGGGGTCAGTAGGGGGCCCCATGAGATGCCCCTGGTACCTTTTTCATTGGCTTTTTTGAGTTTGGGCAAGGACACAGGGACCCCATGATCCCCTATTACCCGGGGGCCCCATGAGTTGTCAGTCCGCCCCTGTCTCTAGCATATAGGCTGCACCCCAATGAAAAGTAAGCCCAGTTCTCTAGAAACCCAAATCTTTCCCTCTTACACCAGGTCTTTAGCCATGCATTGAGTTCTCTAATCTTCCCCTTTATTTCCGGAGTTGCGCATGGCACAGGTAATATTTCAGAGAATATCACCTTGGACGTCCTTCCCTTCAACTTGCAGCCTAGTTCTTTTAATTGATTCTTAAGGAGCCTCCACCTTCCATGTATTCTGTCATTGGTTCCAACGTGGACCAAGACAGCTCTCTCAAGCCCAGCCCCTTAATTTATCAACCCGGTCTACCACATGCCAAACCCTGGCACCAGGGAGACAGCAAACCATTCTGTTGAGGCGATCTTGATGACAAATTATTCTATCAGTTCTTCTGATTATTGAATCCCCTATTACCACCAACTGTCTAGGCCTTCTTGCACTACCCTCACCACCCTTCACAGGTGGTCTGACCTCCTGGCTGTTAGGGATAGCAGTGACATCCAGGGCTGCCACCCCTGAGCTTGCCACCCCCACATCTTCACCCAACTTGGCAAATCTGTTTGAGTGCACAAACCCAGGGCCAGCCATCCTTTTCTGTGAGCCCCTACCTCTCACTCTCATTACAGTAACCCATCTTCCTACCTGACAATTGTGATTAGCCCCTCTACCCTCCACATCAATCTCATTAGCTACCTGCTCAGGGAGCAGAACGCCCCTTTCAAGGTTGTTGGTTCTGCCCAGTGTTGCAACTTGCTCTTCCAGATCTGTAACGCGAGCTTCCAGAAGGGCAACCCGCTCACATCTGTCGCAGCGTTATCCATCCTGGAGCTGTTGCTTCATTGTTGCATACATGCGGCACACTGTGCCCTGCACAAAACCTTCCACCCTGCTAGCAAACATTTCCCAGTTACAATATTAATATTACTAATAGGAATTATCAGTTGTCACTTACAGGTTAGTAGACTCCAGTTATAATTTCCTGTTTTAAACCCTGTTTTTTTAACTCCACTTAATCAAATGTCCACTTAGTCAAAGGTCCAGCAAGCAAAATACAGGCAAGCGCAGAGTGAGCTCTACAGAAAGTTACCGCCGGTTTACATCTATGCGGCCGTGCGGGCATTTGAATGGACTCCCGTGCTCATGACACACAGGGAAGAAGTCCCTGCACTTCTTTGGAAAACGTAGCCCGCATGGAAACCTCGGTTCCCAGTACGGTTGCGTTATCCAGTGCGGGCGGCGTGCCATTAGAAATAATGTCACTCGCCCGCGCATCCGCATTTCTCTGTACGGGTGGTGCGGCTGCATGGCTTTTCGTGCAGATCCGCAGCGGCACCACCCGTACAGATGTGAACCTAGGGTCATATAGTACCTGTAGCATCTGTGACCAATTAACTCCTCCCCTTAATCAAAAGTGATTTAAAAAAGTAAAAGCTTCTAGCAAGACCCAAAGAAAAAAGTAAAACAACTACAAGCACCAGCAATCACCAGTAGTCAAAAGTAAAATTGTTTTTCACTTTCCACTCAAATTTTTCACTCTTTTCAGCTATCAGCCAGCAAAACGTGCCAAACACAAATGTGTGCTCTACAGAAAGTTATATAGTACCTGCAGCACCTGTGACCAATTAACCCCTCCCCTTGAGTAGCAGACTGAAAGAAGGCAGGGAAATATTGGTACTGGTGGCATTTTATGGCACTTATTTTTGCAGATTAACCAGTTGCCGCCCAGCCTTTAGCCAGATAGTGGCCGGGCGAACAGCTCGTCCCTCCAGGTGGACGCCATGTGGCGTCTTTTCAGGAACGCACATTGCGCATGCCTGCAGGGCCGCGCTGCAGCGCAATCTGTCACCGGCCGTGTAACACAGACACAGCCGATGACAAATCTGTGTACCAGCCCCATTGCCAGTACCATGTGACCTGCTGTGACCAATCGCAGCAGTTCACATAACGGTTGTATACAATGGATGGCTTCCTTTCATGCCATCCACAAGTGTGTTTAGCTGTGAATGGTCACAGCGATCACATGCACAAGCTGGGCCAATCACAGCCCAGCTGTGTCATGTGATTAGCTGTGGTCAAATCACAGCTAAGCACAAAAAAAAACCCCTGAATAAATCGATTTAATTCAAGTAAATGCTTTCTTATAGCAAAGTAATGCTTTGCTATAAGCAAACTGTGTAAAAAAAAATACTGATCACTTCCCCAAAGTAGTACAATGTTACTATGGTAACAATGTACTACTTTGGTCATAGTGAAATATGAAAAAAAATCTTAAAAAAGACAAAAATTTAATAAAACATTTAAAATAATCTATTTCTTCCCCCTCTCTCTCTCTTCCCTCTCTTTCTCTCTCTCTCCCTCTCTCTTTTCTCTCTCTCTCTCTTTCCTTCTCTCTTCTCTCTCTCTCTCTCTTACCTCTCTCTCTTTCTCTTCCCTCTCTCTTCCCTCTCTCTCTCTCTCTGTCTGTCTCTCTCTCTCTCCCCTCTCTCTCTCTTCACCCCATCCCCTCTCTCTCTTCCCCCTCTATCTCTCTTACCACTCTCTCTCCTTCTCTCTTTTCTCTCCCCCCCCCCTCTCTCTCTTCTCTCTCTGCTCTCTCTCTGTTCTCTCTCTCTTCCCTCTCTTTGTTCTCTCTCTTTTTCCCTCTCTCTCCCCCTCTCTCTTTCTCTATCTCTTCCCTCTCTCTATACCCCCCTCTCTCTCCTCTCTTTTCCCACTCTCCCCCTCTCTCTTCCCTCTCTCCCTCTCTTTTTCTCTTTCTACCTCTCTCTCTTCTCTCTCTGTTCTCTCTGTCTTCCTTCTCTCTCTCTCTCTCCCCCTCTCTGCTCTCTCTCTCTTCCCCCTATCTCTCCTCTTCACTCTCCCTCTCCCTCTCTTTCTCTCTTCCCTCTCTCTTTCTCTCTTCCCTCTCTCTCCCTCTATCTTTTTCTCTTTTTCTCTTTCTCTCTCTCTCTCTTTTCTCCCTCTCTTCCCTCTCTCTGTTCTCTATCTTCCCTCTCTCTGCTCTCTCTCTCTGTTTTCTATCTCTCGTCCCCCTCCCCTTCTCCCTCTCTCTCTCCTCTCTCTCTCCCCCTCTCTCTTCTCTTCCCCCCCCCTCCCCCCTCTCTCCCCACTTTCTGTTCTCTCCCCCCTCTCTCTCTTCCCTCTCATTTTCTTTCCTCTCTCTCTCTTCCCCCTCTCTCTCTTCCCTCTCCCTGTTCTCTCTTTCTTTCTCTCTGTTCTCTATCTCTCTTTCCCTCTCTCCCCCCACTCTTCTCTCTCTTCCCCCTTTCTACCCCCCCTCTCTCTCCCTCTCTCCCTCCTCTCTTCTCTCTCTCCCTCTCCCCCCCCCTCTCCCCCTCTCTTCCCTCTCTCTCCCTCTCTCTTCTTCTCCCTCTCCCTCGCTCTGCCCCCCCTCTCTCCCTCTCTCTTTTTCTCTTTTCCCACCTCTCTTCTCTCGCCTCTCTCTCTCTCTCTCTCTCTTCCCTCTCTCTGTTTTCTCTCTCTTCCCTCTCCCTGTTCTCTCTCTCTTTCTCTCTGTTCACTATCTCTCTTTCCTCTTTCCCTCTCCCCCCCCCACTCTTCTCTCTCTTCCCCCTTTCTACCCCCCTCTCTCTCCCTCCTCTCTTCTCTCTCTCCCTCCCCCCCTCTCTCCCCCCTCTATTCTCCCCCCACTTTCTCTCTTCCCTATCTCCCTCTCCCCATTTCTCTCTCTCTCCCTCTCTCTCTTCCCCCTCTTCTCGCTCTCTTCCCTCTCTCTCTCTTCACTACCCCCCCTCTCCCCCCTCCCTCCCCCCCCTCTCTCTTCTCTCTCCCCCCTCTCTCTCTTCTCCCCCCCCCCTCTCTCCCTTTTCTTTCTCTTCCCTCTCTCTTCCCCCCTCTTCCTCAGATTGTATTGGACCCCCCTCTCCAAGGGCTGCTGATCTCCATGCAGCAGGAAGAGGGGAGGGGGGAGGTGTGTGCAGTCCCATACAAT
This sequence comes from Staurois parvus, assembly GCF_062004578.1. NCBI lineage: Eukaryota > Metazoa > Chordata > Amphibia > Anura > Ranidae > Staurois > Staurois parvus. The sequence goes on from NW_028317982.1 coordinate 4,195,859, forward strand.
CTGAAAGTGTGTAATCTGCTGGATGGATGACAACACAGCTCATCTCCTCCAGACTCATTCCTCTCTGCCACTTCTCTCCCTGCTCCAGGCTGTCCCCTGGTCCTGGCTCGTCAGCTGCTGGAGGGAGAGATACATGGCTGCAGCTCTGCAACTACACTCCCCCACACTCCACCACATCGATCTTCTTGCTGTCCACCTCTGCTCAAAAGGTCCCTTCTTCTGGGGGGGGGGGGGTGGCGCTGCCCCCCTAAAAATTGCCACCCTAGGCAAACGCCCTGTTTGCCTTGCGGTAGATACACCCCTGGGGACTGCCACTGACAAAATGCGTATGGCTTGTAGGTGCTGTTAAAGTAGATGTAAACCCTTAATTATATCTCTGAACTGTCCTTTGGAGGGACTGTTTCTTTTTTGAGTCCTTCTGTGTCTCTTTCCTTCTTAGTTGTCCCTCTTTTTTGGCCTGGTGTACAGACATATACTAATAAAATGTAATATATATCAAAAGTATTATACTGCATTAACCTCCTTAGCGATATTCCCGAGTGTTGCTCGGGGTAAAATTTCTATACCAAGAGCGGTAACCCCCGAGCTACACTTGGGCTTACCATGCGGCGTTGCTCTGGGGGTCCCTACAGCACTTACCTTGTCCTTCGCTCCCGCGATGTGTCCCCTGCACCATCCCCGGCCATCTCCTCCGGCCGATGCCGGCATCTGGCTTCTGTGTTCCGGTCCCTGTGACGTCGGGACGTACAGGCGCCGGAACCGGCGGGAAATTTGAAATTTTTTAAAAATGTCATTTTTGCTGTCATTGCTGTTTCAATGCATTTCACATACATTTTGTCCCTACTGCTTTGTCCTGTGCCCTGCCTGCATTTTGACTGTTCTTTCTGCCTGGAAACTTAGAAAAGTCCATGGCGTCCAAAAAGCGTCCCTTTACGTCAAAAGCGGTTTTAGACCAGCTAGAGAACAGCGATAGTAAATCAGAACCACTTGCAGAATTGAGTGATAATGATTTGTGGGGGAAATTCGTCATCAGACACTGAAAACGATTTTGCGACTTTGCTCAGCAATGTGCAAATTTGCCTCTGTATTTCAAATTTCAGTGTTTTTGGTTTGATTATATTATTGAATTAAATTTATTATTATTATATTATTATTTTTTATGATTATTTATTAAATTATAATTTATGATTTTGTGTTTCAAATTTTATCCTACCCGGGATGTTTAATAGACTCTTGTTTGTACAGATTTCAGTGAGTTATTCCTAAAAATTACAGCCTACAATAAAAAACTACATATTTCCATGCAAATAAATGGTACCACTTTCAGCACAAAAAATCGGAAAGAATCATACTGCCAAGGAGGTTAAACCTCTCACCCAACCTCTAAATTATTGCATTTATTTTGACAATCTGGTATGGCCAGAAAAGTAGTGGTCAAATCTGTATAACCAATAGTGTTTTGCTTTTTAATTCTTCATGGTCCACATAATTGAAGGCATGCTAAGTATGTGGGTACATCAAGCTACACTATATCCCTCTTTCCCAGTTGGGAGGCATGCATTAAGTGTTACACATGGAGCGAAATTCAACCACTTCAGCAGAGACCGGCTGATTTTTGCTCAGTGTGTGGCCTGCTTGTTCGACAGAAGTTGATTGGTAGATCACTACTGTAAAGCTTTCATTCGATCAGCTTCATTCGATCAGTATATTCTGACAGTGGAGGAATTCTGTTGAAGGAAACATGGTGAAGGAAACATTTCCCTCTTTACGATCAGATTACTTGCACTTTCTGCTGGTAAGTTAAATGTTGTCTTGCACTATCCCCCCTAGTCAACAGAGGGAGAACTAAAGCTGGAAAAGCCAATGGATTCCTATTCGGAACGCTGAGTATCACAGGATTTGGAGTCCAGGAAGTAAGCTATATTGCGGAGCTTAAATACACTTTGCACTAGGCATCTAGGCTCTCTCACTGTGAGCTGAGGGAAGTGATAAGAGCATATCTGCTACATACTAAGTCAAATACAAAAAATTGCAGCGCTTGAGTGTATAATACAGGGAATTAACATGAATAGCAGATTAAAATGTTCATATTTCAACATGCACCAGATTCCACATTCTTAAATTGTTGTAAACAGTAATCAGATAAGTAATGAAGATCTATCCGACTAATCAAGGTGCATATAGTGATGGTGATGTTAAAATCATAAGTTCTGTGATGTATCCAAAAAAATCTGTGACTTCCGTGATAGGGGAATGACTGTATAATGCACTAACCAGATAGCGCAAGTACATGCGCATTGGAGTATAATGACCTACTCCTGGTCACAGCCAGATGGTCCTCAGCGTGAAGCCCTCAGGAACACCAGTGCACCACTCTTGCCGTCTCCTACCACCAGGGGGAGTGCGCCTCTTTACAGTAACACGAAATCACTTTATATCCTCTATCGCCAGGATTGGTGTACTTTCTTATCAGGAGATCATCTCAGGGGCTCAGCAATAAGACCCAAAAGAAAGAAATCATTTAGCCACTGTGCTGCCCGCATGGATGAAAGGATGAAAAAGAGAGGTACAGGAGCTCACAGAGGACACTGATTATCTCTGGCTTATATAAATTCTGATTCGCTGACTTCTGACAGTTCCGGCAACCTAGCTGCCCGACAATGGCTCTTCCACAGACCAACAACCGAGAACGTCCACACCTATTCCCTGTGCTCTATTCTCTGTACTTATCATGCACCTGGACAAGGCTCCAGCAGCGATAAAGTCCCAAGCGCTTAGTACATGCCTCCACACATACTACATCACCAGACGGACATTCCGCCGCTCTGAGGAACCTTCATAGTCATTCCCCTATCACGGAAGTCACGGATTTTTTTGGATACATCACAGAACTTATGATTTTAACATCACCATCACTATATGCACCTTGATTAGTCGGATAGATCTTCATTACTTATCTGATTACTGTTTACAACAATTTAAGAATGTGGAATCTGGTGCATGTTGAAATATGAACATTTTAATCTGCTATTCATGTTAATTCCCTGTATTATACACTCAAGCGCTGCAATTTTTTGTATTTGACTTTTGATGAAGGGGGTATACGAGGTTTACCTATATGCTAGCAGCTTGAATCCTATCATATCCAGCGCTCGTTCCTCTCTTCATATATTATATCTGCTACATACTGACTGCACTGCTGAGAGGCCAGATCAGCACAGACTTTATCTGTGACCTGAGAGTGGAGACAGCACAGTGCAGACTGCAGTGATCGCATCTGCACTGCTGCTGCAGGGAGAACAGAGCGTACTCTCACCCTTTTCTTCCCACTGCTGATCACTTGAAGTATTCTGTGAGGAGACAGAGGGGGCCCCTTTCTACAGCAAGAGTTCTTAGCTGCACCACAGGGACTGGTGAGAGGGCACAGTCCATTGTTCACACTGCTAGCAGGAGCTGAGTTACTGGAGGCAGGATATTAAACATACTGCACCTATAATGCACCTGTTCTGCACCTATACTGCACCTTTGCTGCATTTGTACAGCAAGCTGGTTTATAGAAACTTTCAGTAAGTGGACCCACACTTCTCAAAGTGCCCCAATGATAGCCAGCATAAAGGACTGCCCCTCCTGTAAACCCATCCTGTAAGTTCCCTCTGTTCTCCCTTTTCCTTCATTTCTATGGACAGTGCATATCCGTATCTTGTTAAAGGTTATATGTGATTGTATTGGTTGGACATCTATTTTAACAAACTATACCTAAATTCTTTGAATTGAACATTTCTCATTTTACACCTAAAATCCTGGAAAACATGTTAAAAAGGAGCTTAAATCTCTACTGAAACTGCAATTTTACATATTTACCTGTCTAAAAAATAATGCATATAAAATGAAAATCTGTACAAAAAACCCCCCAAAAAATAAAACAAAACTATATATACTGTATAGAGGCAAGACCTCGAAATGCATCTGCCAGTTGGATGTCTAAAAATCCCATTACAGATATCATCCAGTGTGATTGGACCTTGCTGTACTTCATATGATGTGCCTTTGACATTTTATCCTTTGTGAGTATATTACCATTTTTTATACAATACATTAATTTTTAAAGGTAATGCTCGAGGCCTGTATGCCCTCTGTTTGTTTCTTTGCATGCAGTTAATTTGGATTCAATTGAGGGCAGCAAGGCGTGCATCTTTTAGGCATCCCATGTGTGCTTCTAGCTTCTGTGGAGCCTATCGTCCAGTGCAGGAGTATATGTTTATGCTACTTTTTGTATAAAATCAAGTACCTAGACATGCAGACTGCTTCTATAAACATTTGTGAAAGAATGGGTCGCTCTCAGGAGCTCAGTGAATTTAAGTGTGGTACTGTGATAGGTTGCCACCTGTGCAATAAGTCCACCAGTGAATTTTCCTTGCTACTAAATATTCCACAGTCAACTGTTAGTGGTATTATAACAAAGTGGAAGCAACTGGGAACAACAGCAATTCAGCCATGAAGTGGTAGGCCACGTAAAATGACAGAGAAGGGTCAGCGCATGCTGAAGTGCACAGTGCACAGAAGTCGCCAACTGTCTACAGAGTCAATAACTAAAGACCTCCAAACTTCCTGTGGCCTTCAGATTAGCACTACAGTGTAGAGAGCTTCATGGAATGGGTTTCCATGGCCGAGAAGCTGTATCCAAGCCTTACATCACCAAGTGCAATGCAAAGCGTTGGATGCAGTGGTGTAAAGCACGATGCCACTGGAGAGCAGTGGAGACGTGTTCTCTGGAGTGACGAATCACGCTTCTCTGTCTGGTCAATATGATGGACATGTCTGGGTTTGGCGATTGCCAGGAGACCGGTACTTTCCTGACTGAATTGTGCCAAGTGTAAAGTTTGGTGGAGAAGGGATTATGGTGTGGGGTTATTTTTCAGGGGTTGGGCTTTGCCCCTTAGTTCCAGTGAAGGGAACGCTTACCAAGACATTTTGGACAATTTAATGCTCCCAACTTTGTGGGAACAGTTTGGGGATGGCCGCTTTCTGTTCCAGCATGACTGCACACCAGTGCACAAAGCAAGGTCCAAAAAGACATGGATGAGCGAATTTGGGGTGAGGAACTTGACTGGCCTGCGCAGAGACCTGACCTCAACCCGATAGAACACCTTTGGAATGAATTAGAGCAGAGACTGCGAGCCAGGCCTTCTCATCTGACATCAGTGCCTGACCTCACAAAATGTGCTTCTGGAAGAATGGTCAAACATTCCCATAGAGACACTCATAAACCTTGTGGACGACCTTCCCAGAAGAGTTGAAGCTGTTATAGCTGCAAAGGGTGGGCCAACTCAATATTAAACGCTACAGACTAAGACTGGGATACCATTACAGTTCATGTGTGTGTAAAGGCAGGTGTCCCAATACTTTTGGCAATATAGTATATACATACATATCAACAAAAACTGTTAAAATCACTTAAAAAAACCAAAACAACTAAAAAAAAAACATATTATGTGCTTATTTTTCTTAAAATGGATGACCAGTTAATCTGCAGTAAAAGACCAGCTAATAAGCAAAAAATGCATGATGGGAGGACGAGCCATCCCCAGCAACATAATGAACAAATACATTCACACAGTTCTGGCAGTCTTAGACAGGAGGAACTGTAAGTTTTAATGCCTCTCTAATAGAAGAACAGAATGGGTGAGATTTACTAAAACTCGTGCACACAAAATCTGGTGCATAGTAACCAGTCAGCTTCCTTTTTTAGCTTGTTCAATTAAAGAGCTAGTAAACCCCTACATATATCCATGAAGTGACTGACCTGAGGTGATACACAGGGTTTAAACAAATCCTCCTACATAAGTTGTATCTGTTTATCTTCAGTATTCTCTTTTCTACATCCTTTCAAAGTACTGAATTAATAAAGCTTGTCCTAGAGTTCAGAGAAAAGTGGGCAGAGAGCTGAAATTACACTCTGTGGAGCTCAGTGAGGAGAGTTCTGTGAGCTGATTGGAGAAGAGACACACCCCCCTCCACATAGTTCATAGGAACAGAGCTGAGGCTGTCAATTAGCAGAAGGTCCCTCCCCTGTCACTATTTTTCTCTTGGTGTCAGGAAATCTTTTCAGACTTGATTCATGCTGATAGTACAGAAACAAAGCAGCAGACAGAAATGCCACTTAGTACTCCTAATTGAGACAAGTACACACTATAGAGGGATATGCTTTGTTCATATTCCATGTCTGAGGTTTGCAACCACTTTAAGCTGTGACATTAAAACCTAGAACCTGATTGATGACTATGCACAGCTGTACCAGATTCTGTGTGCACCAGTTTTAGTAACTCTTGTGAGGGAAAATGGAACAGCTATTTTATATACGGTATCAAACATTTAGTTTTGATTAAGTGGATATATATTTTGTTATTAGAAGTCCTATTGTGTAACATCTATATTTATTGTGTTAGAATGCTATTTACACCTCCAGCTGGGAAGATTGCTATCTAAAGAAGCTATGGCAAGTAACATTCTTGTGTGAATGTCCATTTACATTTCAATGAACTCCACCAAAGACACAGATGGAACTTCAAAGAATGATTAGGTAGCTAGGTACCACCCATTTTAGGACATATAAATTGTATTAGTTTTCCAAGACAGTTAGGGCATTACTTTGAATCCACACTATGTATTTGTTCTGCTCTCCCTGCATGGTGGTCTACCTACCTGCTTGTATAATAAACACATATACTTTTCAATCTGGCTTCAGCAGTCAAAATGTTACTGAAACCCATGAGTTTTGGGTTTCCTCAACACTCTCCCCCAATGTGTCAGATTTTTAAAGGCAAGGCAAGCATAAACTAAAATAAATATCATGTAATAAATCACAAAATTGGTTCAGATGATAAAACACACATCAAAGGATACTTATAACCCACATCCTGATAAATACTGCGTTTTATAATGGGGCTCAGAATGACATAAAGCTGGGAAACACTGAGGGCTTGTTTATACCTGATGCAGTCAAACATGTTTTCAAAGGCAGTACGAACACAGTAATGAACCTAGTTCAAACCGTTGATGTGCTTTCATGTGCATTTAATAAAAGTTTTTTTTTGTGCATAAACGTACCAGAACTCATGTAAATGCACATGAACGTCCCAAAAACACAGATAAATGCAACTCTGTAAAAATATAAAAAATAATGCTAAAAAGTGCACCACAAACAGTTGTACCATGAAAACAAACACACTGAAAACATACCGCAAATGCATTACAAATGCATGCAAATACGCCTGTGGAATCTCATAGTAAACATGAAGATTGTGGTGTAAATGAGCCCTGATAGATTACTTCTTGGGAGATGAAAACCTGTTCTGTAGTTTCTCTGCTTTATGCAAAACTGCTCCTTGTTCTGATTGGGGTTCTCCTTTACATGAAGAGTTTTTCTTGAGGATATAAGATAGGGATGTTAAATAAAAGGATGATTCATACCTTCGGTACATGCTGGGAATTAGCCGGATTTTCTGCTACACCTGTCAGAAACAAAACAGCCCTTTAAGTTCAGTTTTCTAGTTGGATTCACATGACATTCAATGCTATCATCTATGATAAATGTGTTGGATGAAGGTTATATATTTACCATCAAGCAATGACCGCTACAAATATGCGAGAATGTGAGAGAAAGCACCTGACTTTGTTCTAGTATGTGTGTGACCAGAGAATGCTGAGCGTCAACACCTATTTCCTCTTGGTATACAGCTTTCCGACCACACAAACACGAACCCACAAAGCCGGCCACTTGTAAAATATACTGCATGTTGCAAAAGCAGCCTCTATCTAAAGCTGTTGATAACACAGTAGCTGATTATTGAAACCTTACAAGTGTGTTAGGCGAAGAACATTTCCAAAATGACTTTTATTAATTTATTACTATATTACTGTATTTATTCATTTTTTTAAGGGGAGAGTCAAGAGTCAGGTCAAAATGCCTAACCATGCTGAAAATATGTGCAAATATTTTGTTGTAGCAAATGCTTGTACTAGCTGAGATCTGCCTGTTCAATATTCAAATGATTCCCTTCCCTCCCCCAGCAAACCACACAACCGCAATAGTTATTTTTTGGCATGAGTCACCGCCGCTGTCTGCTGAGATGCAGAATGGGGTTAAGTAACTAAGGGCTAGGTAACTTCGTGGTACCCCAACATCCTTGGTATTTTCTTATTTGGTGCTGCTGATCCAGAACTTTATTGATGGATGGGACTATAAATATATATTTCTTAAATTAAAATCACAAAGTTTGAAATATACTGTATATATAATTATTTGAGATAAATAATAATCACAAAGTTTGAATTATATATATTTTATATATTTTATTTTTATATATCACTATAAGTGGATTTATGTGTAAAAATATGGTTTGATTATGTTATGTGTTTATCACATATCATGAGCATATATTGATTTTAGGAGCTCTGCGTTTATAGATATATCACTAAGTTGCACAATTTGAGTTTTGTGTTAAAGGCTGGCGATCCACAAAAGCACTTTATTGAGTATTTAGTTTGGCTCACAAGTGTTACACATATATTTTTTTATGATCCTAAACTTTGCCATAGTGGCTGAAAAATAGATTCAAATATGTAGGAAATCAAGGGATCTACCTCTTAGTTACTATTACAGCTACAGTATGTGGACCTAAAAACAGTAAAATAATTTTCATACAATAATGGTTGCGTAAGAGTTTTATATATAGTTTGTTTCTTTTTTTTTTCATATATTCGAACTTCCATGGCAGCCCTATAAAATAGATATTTTCATAGTAGGGGTTTCTATTAGTAGTTTTCTGTTTTGGGCTCTGAAAGTGTTAAATAGTTTTCTGTAATGTATTTCTTAGAGTGAGGGCTTTGAGGTCTGCCTACAACAATGGTTTCTGTTCTTGGATTTTGAGGGCAAGATCCTTGTTAAAGACCTCAGCTGTTTTTTTTTTAATACCTTTAGGGGCCGAACACGTAATTCTAGGAAGGGGTACGCCACACAGAAAGGGGGAACATGTCTGAAGCTGAATCTGTGGATAGAGGACTTGTACACGTAGATGTACAAGAACACAAGGGAGGCAATGGTGGTATTGAAGGTGCCACTAAGAGAAAAGTGATATTTTGGAAGAGGTGGTTGTTAAAACACAGTCCCAAAATCTTCTTTGTACAGGGATCAAGTTGGTGTTGGTGGATCACTAGCAAAAAACAGGAGTATAGAGGAAGGAGGGAGGAGTAGAAGAAGGAGGAGGAGGAGGAAGGGGCATGCATCAGAGAGGGGGAGAAGCAAGAGAGGAGGGGAGCTTTACACAAATGGGAGTATCCACTTGATGTGTAATCACACAAGCACAGAATGGGGGGAAGGCCCAGCCCCAAGAAACAGAGTATAGAACACACATCATTGTACTGGGCAGCTATGTGTGACTATGGTAACATATGTTTTCTGTGACCAATCACAGTGATTACATGTCAATTGTAAACAAACAGTGGATTGTCATTGATAGCCATTGTGTTCTATTTTGATCACATCTGACCTGTACCATGTGATTGCTGTGGCCAATCACAGCTATCACAGTAGTACACAATTACACATGAATGGATGACATTCACAGTGTAAAAATGGTCAACACTGTAATAAGAAATCACAGTGTAAAAAGAAAACAATATTGATTACTTCCCCAGAGCAGTACAGTGTCTATGATGATGCTGTACTATTTTGGTAACAGAATGTAAAAAAAATGTAAAAAAAATTGTAAAAAACATTGTCAAAATATATAGCATTATAGTAATATATTGTTGTATTTTTTTGTACATACTGTCACCAGTCAGTGTCCCTAATCACCACCACAACAGTCATATGATGGCACTCTACTGCTCTGGTGACAGCATGTAAAAAAATGTGAAAAAAAATTATTTAATTTCTTAATCTTCCAAAAGATTACAACTTCAAAAACTCACCAGGTCTCTTACTAAAAAGAGGTTACTTTGGGGGTATTTCTACTGTCCCTGGATTTGTAGGGTCGCAGGAAATGAGATCAGCCATAAGTACATCAGGGAGAATCAATTTTCAAATATATAATACCATAGTTTGTCGACTACATAACTTTTACAAAGAGTAAATAATATACACTGATTTGGTCTAAATTTATGAAGAATGATTTATTTGTAAAATTTTTCATCATTTCTGGAATTTTTTTTCATTTCTATAGCAAAAAAAATAAAATGCCCAGTGGTCATTAAATACCACCAAAAGAACAATCTGTCTAAGAAATGATCAAAATTTAATTTGGGTACAGTGTTGCATAACTGAGTAATTGTCATTCAATGTGTGACAGCACTGAAAGGTGAAAATCGGCATGGGAAGGAAGGGGGTGTAAGAGTCCACTAATGAACTGGTTAAAATCATTAACCTTTCCAAGGTGAACCTCTCAACTGCTCAGATTATCCTTTGTAAGGGTCTCAGTTTTTGCCTGGCTATGAAGGGCTCATGGTTTAAATCAGTTATATATATTTATAAGCAAAACATATTTTTATTTGCCCGCAAGTCAGTTTTGAAAGCATTGCATCTAGGAGCAGTAGTCAAGATGATTCTCTTGATGGACTGATTAAAGATTGGTCGCAACTCTCAAGAGAGGAATATAAAGCTTTGAGAGATTTGGTTTCCTTATGGGAGGAAGGACATGTAGAGGATATTGAAGTGGATTTGATTGGCATAGCTCTAGAGCTGATTGAAGAAATTCAGAGATGTGAGAATGGAGAGGAATATATTGCCATGTCCAACTTGGGTGATGTGGGTTTAAGTATTAAATTTACTACTTTCTCCCCTTGCCAGCAATAGCTAAAATATGATCATTTCTGGCAACAGTTACCAGTGAATTGAGAACGGAAAACTTTGACAAGATAGCACATGACAACCTGATGGGTGAGGAACTTGTTGCTTTGGAAAAATGTACGAACTGTCATGACATTGTGATCAAACGTGCCTACAAGGGGGAAACCTTTTTATTATGGATCGACACAAATATGTGTTTGTACGCAGGTGCAGTCTACTTTCTCTATGGCAGGTGGTTCTCATCCTCAGCAGTAATGGAGGTGGAGAAAGAAGTCGAGAGATACCTAGTTCTTGTATGGATTCCTTGGTCACCGGGAGGCAGCTATCCAATTGGATGCCGGAACCCTATGTGACTCTAGCGGCCATCTTAGGTTAGACAGAGTCTATTTAGGACCCTGGCGTCTAGGTTTGGCACGCATTTTGTGAGTGGCTAGAGGTCACATGTCTGTCAGGGACAGTACTTAGCATCAGGGAAGGGTACCAGAGGAGTAGGGAAAGTGCAGGGACACGTCATCCTTCCTAAAAGCCTTCCCATTTGGGTGCAGACCAGCCAGGTCATACTCAACTCCTCCAGACAGACCCTGTCGGCACCTTTGGTCCACCACTCTACCTCTGTTTTGCTGTTACAACTCGTGAGAAAGGTTTGCCTTTCCACCAGGCCTGTTTGTTGGTTGCTGGACTTCTGTTATAAATTCCTATTATTGCCCCTGAACTCTGTGTAGTTTTGTTCGCCGCACCATGCTGCAACTACCCACAAAAATTAAAAAAAAATATGGAATGGTACACCAGGATACCAACCACCAATTTAGAGATCCGAAGACTCTCTGGCAAGCTTGAGAAGGGCATTATAAATAAAAAGACCATGACCTTTCTGAAGGTCTTAAATCCATGCTACCGGTGTTTTATGGGCTTCCAAAAGTCCACAAATCTGTGATTGACTGCTCTCCTTCCCCCTGGGAGACACATTATCTCAGGGAGCAGGTCTCCCACAGAGAAAGTCAACGAATATATATTGACAGACTGTTACAAGATTTTGTGGTAGCTTTGCTCTCTTATGTTGGGGACATCTGCTCTTCTTGAAAGACTTAAAATATCTGTTGATACCAGATTATGTCATTTTGGTTACATTGGATGCAGAGGCACTTTATTCCTATATCCAACACAAGAAGGGTTTAGAGTTTTATTGTCAATTTACTCAAGTTTCTTTTGGAAAATAACAAATTCTTTATTGATGATAAATGCACTTTATTTGATCACTTTGAACAGGAGGCTTCTGCCCTCAAGAAGAGGTTTTTGAGGAGGAAGTATAAATGAAAATGGCCAAAGCTTATAAAAAGAGTTTATGAAATCAGTGGGGAAGATTCGGTATATGGCAGGCAACAGGTTCAGGACAATCAAACACTTCTTTGTACACAGTATACTACTTCTTCCAAAGACATTCTCAACATTTGCCAAAAGCACTGACACTTGCTGACAGATGATGAATGGTTGAAAGATTTTGTTTTGGAGAAACCTACAGTTATTTCTGCAGGGCTCTCTAAAGGAATAGGTCAAATTTGGTGTATCCAAGTGAGGAAGGTGCAATTATTGTCCTTTCTTGATTGAGGGCAGTGCTCTAACCAGGGGTGGACTGACAACTTATGGGGCCCCCGGGCAATAGGGGATCATGGGGCCCCTGTGTCCTTGCCCAAACTCAAAAAAGCCTATGAAAAAGGTACCAGGGGCATCTCATGGGGCCCCCTACTGACCCCGGGCCCTCGGGCAGTGCCCGAATTTTTAAATGGTCAGTCCGCTCCTGGCTCTAACACTTTCCAATGGGTGGAAACCTAAATTTAGAAATGTTACCTGTGACATAATAGGGGTTGTCTATAACATGTGAGTCCTTCCACTTTGGGAAGAGCCACCACATGGTCAGGCAAAGATCATATTTATGACATATAAACCTAAAATTTGGATGGTGAAGAGGGCTCCTGATGGTATTCACAAGATGGAATATAATAAGAAAAATTTACAGCAACAATCCAAGTGGATCTGGGACTTATGTGCAACCCACTCTCCAGGTTTGAATGAAAGCCTTAGCTTTAATCCATGTTTGTAATTCCTTTGTATATAATCTAGAGTAGAAACAATTTATATTTAAATGTAAATGTATTTAATTTTTCCCAATGTATATATAATTTATTTATATGAATATAAAATACTTTTACTTTAATTGTATTTTATATATATATATATATATATATATATATATATATATATATATATATGAGATGTTTTTTTGCAGCCGACAGTCTACTGCCAATTTTTGTATTTTTGCACTTTATGATTTTTGGGTCTCTTGAAATTTAAAGGTATAAATATTCTACTTGAATATCAGTGTCTGGTGCCTGTTGTTTCCCATATTCCACTTTGTTTCTCCTTTCTGTGTCCTTTCTGGGTTAAGCCTGCCATTTGGACTGGTAATGCTCCCTTTTAGCCACTTGGGGGAGCATGTATTTTGGCCTGTAATGGCATCATGCACGCATGTGCATCATGACATTTTCATATGTTGTGACTTTTTTTGCACTTCTGGTGTACAGATATGCTGTTGTCACACTGTCAATTAGCCTTTGATGGGCTTTTCCTGGTGGGAAGGACTGGGTGAGACAGTGGAATACCCTGTTTTTCAGGGGAAAAGAGAGCGAGACCATGTTTGCCATTCCAGCCCCTATTCGCACTATCTTTACTACTTGATATTTAAGGATGGGGTACATTACTTTGGGCTGGGCAGACTTTGAAGAAATGGGGATACCCAGCCCCCCGTTATACTTACCTGAGCCAGCGGCTCTCTTCACTCTCTCTCTCCTTTCAGGACAGAGAGGCAGCTCCTTTGGCTCCTCCTGCTGCCAATCAAATCCAGTAACAAGGGAACAGGAGGGGGCCAGACCATGCTGTCTTTATCTATAGACGCAGGTAGTGTGGCTCGGGATTAAGCCTGCATGAGTGCCCCTATAGGAAGTGGCTTCCTCTGGGGTCACTTGCAGAAGATGTGGGGCCACTTGCAGAAGATGTGCTCCATCTTTACTACTTGGCTTGTTATTTATTGATGGTGTATATTACTTTGGGCTGAGCATTCTCTAAGAAAGTTGGGATACCCAGCCCCCCTTATACTTACCTTAGCCAGATCTTGATCCAGTGATGTGCCCGAGAGCAGCGTCTCTCTTCACTGTCTATCTCTCTATTCCTCTGGGGCCACTTGCAGTAGATGTGGAGCCAGGAGCGCCAGCAGGGTTCCCTAGATGAGGAAGTTCGGGGCTGCTGATGTCTATTATTTAAAAAAAAAGCAAGAAAGTTAACAATCACTTTAAATTCACCTGAAGACCTGAGATTACTGTGCAAATTATGTACAGTATATGGTGTTTCAGTGATCTGTGTAGGAACTTGTGTGTGGACATTTCTATACCATGTATTGGTCGTAACCATTCCAGGAGCTACACACATGCTGTATGCCACTTGTACCAGACTGCTTTTGGGCCAGTCATAGGAGATATCTGAGATGGTCAATTTTTTCATACTTTGAACCCATCCTGGGAGTAATGTGACTTCCAACAGCAGAAATTGGAGATACACTGTTTGCCTTTAATTTTAGACCTTTTTTGTCCTCTGTGGTTGCCAACATATGCCTGGGTGACCCCAGTGGCTCACAAGTCTGCAGTTCTGTTCTGCTGATCCCTGGTGGCAACTAAGGACAAGTGATAATACATTGGACTTTGCATTGTTTTCAGCAATGACTGTTTATGAAGCTTGCACATTATAGTGTGAAATTTATGTTCCTACATGCTATACACCCCTGAGGAAGGAGAAAAAAATTATATTTCTAAACACATTGTGTGTTCTGTATAATGACATTTGTTAAATAGTTGACTAACAGATGTGGGAGTATTGTAATTTGATGTATGTAATCTATACATAAATCAAACAGCCGTCACATCACTATTTTAGTATGTTTTTACCTTATTTTTTTTATCAATGAAGATTGTATAAGGTTCTATGCAACATTGTTCCTTTTTTTTGTAATTCCCTTTGTGGTAACCCGTAAAGGTCAACCAATGAGGGTTTAGTTTTATATATATATATATATATATATATATATATATATGGTAGTGGGATGATGGCAACTGGTAATCTTGCTACTAGATTTGGTCCTATACCATTATTAAAGGCTAAACCCACCTGGAGATCTGATCTGAGGATACTGAGTAAGTCACATATATGCTGTCTGGGATGGGGGGGGGGGGTCCCTGTGAAAGTCAATGTATGGGCATTCCTTTATCTCAGATTACAGGCTATATTTGCCCTAAGACTGTTTTATAAGGTATACCTTTATTTTTCACCTGTGTTTTGTGTCTTGTATTAGAATTATCTACAGGTACAGTATTTCTTTTTTTTCTTCCTTTTTATACACAGTGCTCAGCATAAATGAGTACACCCCTTTTGAAAAGCAAGATTTCAATCAATATCTCAATGAACACAAGAACAATTTCCAAAATTTTGAAAAGCTGTGTTTTATAGAACATTTGTTTAGCTCATTACATGAAAGTAAGGTTAATAATATAACTTAGAATACAACATTTTCAGTTTTACTCAAATTAATTGATACAAAAATGAATACACCTCACAACAAAAACTACTCCATCTAGTATTTTGTATGACCGCCATGATTTGTAAGGACAGCACCAAGTCTTCTAGGCATGGAAAGAGGTTGGTGACATATTGCAACATATATTTTTTTGCATTCTTCAAGAACAACCTCTTTTAGCGCTTGGATACTGGATGAAGAGTGATGCTCAACTTGTCTCTTCAGAATTCCCCATGGGTGTTCGATTGGGTTCAGATCAGGAGACATACTTGGCCACTGAATCGCTTTCATCCTGTCCTTCTTCAAAAATGCAACAGTGGCCTTAGATGTATGTTTTGGGTCATTGTCATGGTGGAAAAGTGCACGAAGACCAAGGGCACAGAGTGATGGTAGCATCTTCTCTTTCAATATATAGCAGTACATCTGTGAATTCATTATACCATCAATGAAATGCAGCTCCCCAGCACCATCAGTACTCGTGCAGCCCTACAGAAGGACACTGCCACCACTATGTTTCTCTGAAGGCACCATTCATTTTTCTTTGTACTCCTCACCTTTAAGATGCCATACAGTTTTAAGCCATCAGTTCCAAAAACATTTATCCTGGTCTCATCACACCAGAGTACAGAGTCCTAGTAGTCTTCTTCTTTTTCAGCATGGGCCCTGGCAAATTCTAGGCAGGCTTTTTTGTACATGGGCTTTAGGAGAGGCTTCCTTCATGGATGACACCCATGCATGCCATTCCTCTGTAGTGTACGCTGTATTGTGTCACGGGAAACAATCACCCCAGTTTGGCTTTCTACTTCTTTAGCTATCTGCAGTGAACTTGCATGGTGATTTTCTTCAACCCTTCTCATCAGAAGACGCTCCTGTCCAGGTGGTAACTTCTGTGGATGGCCTGGATGTCTCTGTGAGATGGTTGCAGTTCCATCTTTGTTAAATTTTTGTATCACTTTTGCTACAGTATTCTGACTGATAAGTAAAGCTTTTCTAATCTTGTTGTAGCCTTCACCTTTCTTGTGTACAGAAATTATTTTCTTTCTTGGGCCTTGTGACATTTCTCTTCCATGTGGTGCCATTGCTGACAGCATGAAATGGGAAGGGGTTTTCTTTGTTAAGTAACGTCCCTTTTATAATCAACTGTCTGTTGGAAACCTGTTTAATGAATAATTAGACTCATCTGTAGTTGAATTCTTGTTAATTAGGATTTTGTTGTCTAAAATTTGGGTCCTAAGACTTTCATTGGGGTGTATTCATTTCTGCAACATGGTCTTGAAGGAATTTGACAGGAAAAATACTTTTGTGTGTGCAAATTAACAAATCTTGTTTGCAATCAATGGCCCGCATTATTGGGAGTGTTTTGTAGTATAGTTTCCTTTAGGGAAATGTTGATTCTGAAAGCAAAGTAAAGGTTTTCTGATAAATCTGTTGGAGTATACGTATTTATGCTGAGCACTGTGTATTCGAACTTCTGTGGTATCCCTATAAAGTAGATATTTTTATAGGAGTGGTTTCTAGTCGTAGTTTTCTGCTACAGGCTTCGAAAGTGTTCTAGTTTTCTGTAATTTATCCCTTAAGGTTGTGGGCTTTGAGATCTGTCTACAATATTGGTATCTAAGCTGTGTAGTTGCTAGCTTATGGTCAATCTTTTTTTTTATTTTGTGTGTAGTCGGCAGAATCATCTTTTATTTTTTTACAGGCTTGCTTTAGTCTACTTTGGTGCACTTACTGACAGGCTGATTTTAAAGCAACAGTGTAGAAATAGTATTGCTCCTCTAGTGTTTGTCAATATTTGTATCAATGTTTGCATCCAAACTTATTCTCTCTCCATACAAATCCATGCAAAAAAAGTAGCTCAAAGCAGACTGAGGCAGCTTTGGAGGAAGTCAAATACCGGTTTTGAAGGAGATCGGGTCAAGAGCATCTTTTAATGGCTATTCATTAGCATTGCAAGAAGAATGCACCTGAAAGGAAGCTGCATTTGCCCATTGACACAGGCTTAAAGGCATTGGCACAGGCCCATAAACTTTCCATGCACCTCCAGACTGGATTGTATTTCCCTATGATGAACAACATAATTTGACTAATTTGGCCATTAATTGACTATTGTGAGAGGGCTGTGGAGGTGTCTATTATCCATATAGTTAGAGGGATCATAGAGATTATGCAAGTTGAATAGCCAAACTCAGGGATGGGAATAAGGGGTTATCACCAGTCCTCCTGTACAGGGAAGCTGGGTAAATCAAATGTTGGCAGGGAAGGTGATTGACAGCTAAAAACTGGCTTATTCTCCTTTCCCTGGCTTTTAGCTGATACAGAGAAACCGTACAGGGGATCAGTTCTAGTAATTGCCTCCCCCATCACCCTCCCTCAGGCCCAGCTGTGTTCTCCCACCCATGCAGTGCTGCCGACTTCACTCCTTTCCTTCACACTGCAAGCTGCAAGCACACCAAACTTGCCTATATACCTATAAGGTTCACAGGGGTTGCAATTGTGAGCCAGCCACATGCTGCAGGGGGCCATACACCCACCGCCATACACCAGGTTAGGAGGAGCGATGGGGTGGCTGTATATAGAGGAATCGATCTCTCCATGTTCTTCCTGTAGTTGCTGAATACCTGCTTCTCTTCCTCTCACTCCTGAAGGCATTCAGCAGCTGCAGGTTAAAAATGGAGAGATTGATTCCTTTATATGCAGCCACCCCCGCCTCTCCTCCTATACAGCTTCTTTCTTCTCCTCCCCATGCTCTCTGCCCCCTGTGCTCCTCAGCACCCCCTGCTCTCCGACCCCGCCCCTCCCCCACAGCTCTGCCAGATTTCTTTCTCCCCTCTCCCGCTGGCTGCTGCAGGGAATCTGTTAGGATGGAGAGTGGGGAAGTGGCCAGTAAATATTTGATTTACTAGCCCTGTTATTTTCTGAATTTACAGTCAGTGGTTGGTACCGAGCTATTCCTGTCCATTGATTCTGTGTAGCTGAGGATGCAGAGAAGGAGATTGAGGGCTAATAGGCTCGGAGTTCATGGGTTCTTGCACCAGAAGGTTCAGGATGGAGAGTGGGGGGAGGTTCTGGTAAATATGTCACCCTTTTCTTTCCTGAATGAACACAATGAGTGATTGGTAACAATAAGTCACTGTGTTCATTCATATCTGAAGCACAGTAAACTGGGCTTTTTTTTTTAGGAGGGGCTGTCAGGTTGGCTGTATGGGGCCTCACGTTTTCTAACAGCAGCCACACTATGTGCTGTACATTGATGACTTTCACTTCCAGAAATGTAATAGTTTTTGCAGCTCTCTATTATTCTTTTTTAATCAGAATTTTCTTTGGTCTTCTGTCAAAAGCCACTTGATGTTCCGTGCGGTCGATGCCAGTGGGGTCCTTCTCCAGATGCCTGGTGGTGGACTAGATGTTCTTTTACTGTCTACTTTGAGCTTTGACATCTCTTGATGAATTTTTGAAGCCTCTAAGAACTCCTGATGCACAGATCTCCAGCAAGTCTGCTGTTAAATGTTTGTAGAGAGGGATTCTGATTCTAAATCATGGTAGGATTAGCAGTTCCCTTTTGAATGTCAAGAAGATAGGGTTTATTTACTAAAGGCAAATATACTGTTTGCTTTGCAAGGGAGGTTGCGCTTTGCATGGGAATTTTCCTAAGAGCTTAGTGAATGAGGTGAAGCTCTGCTGACATCCATCAACCAATCATGCAAAAGCAAAAATGCTCTGTTTCTATTTTCCTTGCACATGATTTTGTTTTCTTTGAAAAGTGAAATGGCACCACATTCATTAAGCTGTGGAGAAAATTCCCATGCAAAGTGCAACTTTCCTTGCAAAGTGAACAGTCTCTATGCCTCTAGTAAACCAATCCCAATCCCACTGTCAAGCTATGCAGGTTTCTTCAGATGTTTTTTTATCACAGCAGTATCAGATCCCACATGGTACAACACTCTAAAATGTAAATGCTATAGTTATAAAAAGCTTACTGCTACCAATGCACAGGTGCAAATTATGACCTCCTTGCAGTACTGAGATGGAGCCTGAAAACAGACATACAGCAGTTTTATTTCTATGCCTGTGCAGGTGTCCCTGTTGGCATAAAGAAACTTAAATTGATAAGATAAAGAAGAATAATTACAGCAGACGTGCAACTAATTAGCAGTTTCCAATGTGATTAATAGGAAGATCAAGCTATAAATAAATAAATGAATCAATTAATAAATAAATAGACATATTTATAGGGAAAAGATTTGGGGGATTTGTTTCATGCTGTGATGGCTAGTTATTATAATCCATTAAAACCTATTGCGATGAAATCCACTGTAAGATGTAATGCCATAAAGCAATAAAATAAAAGGAGATATTCTAGGAAAAAGGGATACTGCCCACTCTGATAATAATCTTAGCAAACTATAAGGCGAACTTGAAATGAAACCTTAATGGTTTTATTTTTTTAGCTAGTATTTATAATCATGCTTTATATAATATTATAATATATATTATATACTTTTTCTTTCACAGGAATTTTACTAGTTTGGTTGTCAAATGGTGCAGCATCAAATAACAGACTACTGTAGAAACAGAGTTTAAATTCCACAATACACATCTTATTTGTATTTGTAAACAGACACAGGTTATGGTGACATATTAAAATCAGCAGAGAAATGACATTTAAAGGCTTGAGGGAATCCAGGTATGGAAGTCCTGCATCCTGAAACTCTTTGTTCATAGTTTTTCAGCATCTAAAAAATGAAAACAAAGAATTTAAAGCAGTATGGAGAAATGACTATAACATGACTTATGCAAAACAAGAATATATACTGTGAAGTATATACAGAGTGGGTCCATGACACATGATCTGCACAGAGTGCAGGGCTTTCTGCTAAGGAAGCTTAGAACTAACTCTGCACTTATTGACCTTTTTTTGCCGACACTGAAATCCAAAATGGCACTCTATAGGTCTTCACTAGGAATGAGGCAAGGAAAGGGGATCCATTTTTTTACTCACCTGGACAAATGTCCACTCTGACCTGCCAGATTGAGAGAGACTGGGAATGGAGATTAGTAAATCATGTGAATAATGTTATGTTAGTAGTATATAATTTTGAACTACATTTTACCTAGCTAGAAATCTTTTTCATGACTAAAATTTTGCTCATGCTCCCAAGCTGGAACTCTCGGCTTGCATTTGTGACTTTCTGTGGGTTTTTGTTTTTATCTGTTTAAAGATGGCCCCATACATAGATTGAAATTCAGACTGTTCAGCAGGGACTGGATCAAATTCGATTCATAAATCAGCAAACTGATTATATCCAAGTCAATCCATTGATAGACACTAGCAGTAATCATTGTGCTCTGTCAACCAGGAAGGCTCCTCACCCACTAGCAAAATACAATAGCGGTGCGGGAGGCATTCCCCCATCAACACACATTGTGTTGATGGGGAAATCAAGCTATTTTCTTTCCTTCGACCCGTGGTGAAAGGAAATAAAAATGAGTCGTCGATGGGCTCCCTAAGACACCTTCGTTTAAACAACTATCAGTGCATATTGACTTATTGCAATCAAATATAAGATAACCAGAAAGAGAAGATGACAGTTCGGATAACAGGTTGTAGGGCACCAAAGGATTGATTTACTTATTATCATTTTAGATCTGTCCTCTGGAGCAATTTCTTTCTTTCACTAGAAACCATCAGTCTTCCTAGTTGATAATGACTACCTCCCTTCAACCCACTTCCTCCTCTGAGCTCAGACTGCCATGGAACCCTGGGGTGGTGTTATCATGCATCCCAAATTCAGAGTTTTGCACAGCATCTCTCTGGATCAACTTTTCCTCTTCAAGACCCTGCCACCCGGTGACACTATAACTGCAATCCAGTAATCAGAAGAAGGAATGGATGGTGGATCCCTATCAAAATTCTGATCCTGTGAGGCTAGAAGAATGGAGAATGCTTAGGCAATGTCACATGCATGGATGGGCTCTGCTGCTACTAATCTGGAATTCTATGAAAAAGTTGTTTTATTGATTTATTTGTCACACTAAACTGTGCTAATCAATGTACGGATAGAAACAATACAAAATTAGTTAGCAATGGCAGCTCCTAATGTTCCATCTAATTAGTTGCCAAGCCCTTATGTATACCATAGAGTGAGAACAAGTACCTCCATCCCACATTTGGGGATACATAAACATTGTAATTGACAGAAATGAAAACAGTATTTATAGTGACAAATTGTGCATTGTGTTCTTGGGAAAGAATATAGTAATGGATCTTAAAGTGATACTAAATGCTTATTGTTTTTATTTTAAAATAACAAACATGTCATACTTACCTGCTCTGTGTAATGGTTTGGCACAGAGCAGCCCCAGTCCTCCTCTTCTTGTGTCCCCCACCTGTTCCCAGCAGCCAAACAGAGCACTGTGGAAGCAATAAAAGGTCAGCATATGTTGCTGGAGAGGAAGTTAAGTGACCCTTTTACTTTGCATGGGAAAAGTAAAGGGCCACTTTAACTAGTTGCAAGCTTTGGGCATACTACACACACCCAAAAAAACTTCATCATTGTACACAGGGCATGTGTAGCATGTCATGTTTCTGTGCCCTGCTTCTGGGACTCCTCTTCCCAGTATACTGTGATTTTCGGCTGTGATTAATCAGAGCTGGCATTACAGTGTACTCAGAGAAGAAGTCTGCAGCTGTAGCTGTCAAAAAAACTGAATCAGTGTTTATAAACAACACTACTAAAGACAGTGATTATGCAAAGGTACAATGTAAAATATTGTTACATTTGTATCTTTCTGTTCATTCATCTGCAGGGGTGAATTTAGATCTGCAGATGTTAGTTAAAGCAACCTAACAATTAAAAACATGGTTCTTTTTTTTTAAATAAAATTTTCTTCTGTTTAACCCATTAAAGTGGAATTTTAGTCAGAAAATTAAGCTCTGCTAGATCACTTCAGGCTGGCCCCATTTGCAGGCACAGCAATGTACAAAATTACAAATATGTGCCTATACTGTTTAACTGCTTGCCCGCCGCCCTATAGTAGAAGTACAACTACAGGGTGGCAGGGCTGCACAACATCACGTATATACAGTATATGTGATTTGCATTTCCAGGTAGGGGGCGTGCGTGCGTGTGCGTGCCGCCCTACCCATGCCACCAGAGATGTCAATCACCGGGTCCCGGCCGGTGATTCCCCACAGCTCCCGGCGATCGTCGGGGAAAGCTGACAAGGGAGAGACCTGTGTGTAAGCAACACAGGTCTCTCTCTTGTCAGCAAGGACATGCTGCTTTGTATTTCTCTGTACAGCAGAGAAATATAAAGCAGCATGTCTCCATTGTAAAACAGCATGTTTTAATGTGAAACACACACAGCACACAGTTAACCCTTTGATCGCCTCAGATGTTAACCCCTTCCTGCCCAGTGTCATTAGTACAGTGTCATTGCTTTTTATTAGCACTGATCACTGGATTAGTGTCACTGGGGATGTCAGTGGCTATTAGTCAGTTCCCACCCAGTGTCAGAATGCCCCCCGCAGTCCCGCTGTAAGTCGCTGATCGCACCCATTACTAGTATATTAGAAAAATTAAAATAAAAATTCCAGTATATATCTCGCTATTTGTAGACGCTATAACTTTGTAAACAAATTAATTTACATGTATTGGGATTTTTTTAGCAAAGACATGCAGCAGAAATTTATGAACAAATGTGATTTTTTAATGGACATGTTTAATAGCAAAAAGTTAAAAATATTGGGTTTTTTTTGTCAAAATTGTGGGTCTTTTTTTGTTTATAGCGCAAAAAATAAAAAATGCAGAGGTGATCAAATAACACTGAAATAAAGTTCTATTTGTGGGGAAAAAAAGGACAGAAATTTCATTTAGGTGCAGCATTACATGACTGCTCAATTGTCAGTTAAAATAATGCAGTGCCGTATTGCAAAAAATGGCCTTGTCAGGAAGGGGGGTAAATCCTCTGGAGGGCAAGTAGTTAAAATCCAGTAATATACTGTCTCATTTTATTATTATTATTATTATACAGTATTTATAAAGCGCCAATAGTTCGCTCAGCGCTGTACATTACAAAGGGAGACAGAACATGTGACAGAACAATACCAATACAATGCAAAACATGAGGGGATCAAGGGCCCTGCTCTTTCGAGCTTACAATCTAGGAGGGAGGGGGTGGTGGCACAGGAGGAGATAGCTGTGGGGGATGGAGTGGTAGGAAGAGTGGAGGAGGGAGGCAAGTTAGCAGGGGGTGGGGTAGGCTTCCCTGAAGAGATGGGTTTTCAGGGTGCGCCTAAAGGAGAGGAGAGTAGGTGATAATCTGATGGGTTGGGGCAGGGAGTTCCAGAGGATGGGTGACACCCTGGAGAAGTCCTTGAGGCGGGCATGGGAGGAGGAGACCAGGGAACTAGAGAGAAGGAGGTCTTGTGAGGAGCGGAGTGTGCGTGCTGGGCGGTACTTGGATATTAGGTCAGTGATGTAGTTCGGGGCAGTATGGTGGACAGCTTTGTACGTCAGCGTTAGGATTTTGAATTTGATCCGTTGCGCAATCGGAAGCCAGTGGAGGGATTGGCAGAGGGGGGTGGCGGAGACAGAGCGGTTGGAAAGGTGAATGAGTCTGGCAGCCGTGTTCAGGATGGACTGAAGAGGGGATAGCCAGCGGCGAGGCAGGCCAGTGAGGAGTTAGTTGCAGTAGTCGAGTCGTGATATGATGAGGGAGTGGATGAGCTGTTTAGTGGTTTCTGGGGTTAGGAACGTGCGGATTTTGGCGATGTTGCGGAGGTGGAGTCTGCACGAGTTTGTTAAAGATTGGACTTGGGGCTGGAAGGATAGGTTGGAGTCCAGAATGACACCCAGTACTCTGGCCTGCAGGGCGGGTTTGATGGTAGCGTTGTTGGATGTGACGGAGAAATCAATGGGGGGTGGTGTCCGGGCTGGGGGAAGACAAGAAACTCGGTTTTGGAGAGGTTCAATTTAAGGAAGTGGAGCGACATCCAGTCTGATATGTCGCTCAGTAGGTGTGTGATTCGGGCTGAGACCAAGGGGGTGAGGTGGGGGGTTGAGAGATAGATTTGTGTGTCGTCGGCATAGAGGTGGTAGTTGAAGCCGTGAGAGTGTATGAGTTGGCCAAGGGAGGAGGTATAGATGGAGAAGAGAAGGGGCCCGAGGACAGAGCCTTGAGGGACCCCAACAGAGAGGGGGAGTGAGGGGGAGGTGGTAGCATTATAGGTAACGCTGAAAGAGCGTTGTGACAGGTAGGATGAGATCCAGGAGAGAGCAGAATCTCTGAGGCCGAGGGAGTGTAGTTTTTTGAGGAGGAGGGGGTGGTCGACTGTGTCGAAGGCCGCAGAGAGGTCAAGGAGTAGGAGCACTGAATAGTGTCCATTAGCTTTGGCGGTTAGCAGGTCGTTGGAGAGTTTGAGTAAGGCAGTTTCGGTGGAGTGTATGGGGGTGATGTGTGCATGTTTCAGAGGGGAGGGGAAAGTGCCTGAGGAGAGGGAGAGATTGAAGATGTGGGTGAGGGAGCGTAGGATGGAGGAGGAGGAAGGTCGTAGGAGTTGTGAGGGGATAGGGTCGAGGGGGCAGGTGGTGAGGCAGGCATCAGAGAGGGTCTTGGAGACTTCCTCGATGGTAGTAAGGTCAAAGGTGTGGAGTGTTGGGGGAGCTTCAGTATGAGGAATGTAGGGTGGGGTGGAAGAGGAGGTCAGAGCAGTGGTGGGGCCGTGGGAGAGGGGTGATGAGGGGGTAGCTGAGTGAGGGTGAAGGGGGTTGGAGAGAGTTTGAGCAGCGACGAAGTCCCTGCGGGTTATGTCGAGGGGGAGGGGGGATAAGGGGGTAGCTGTGTGAGAGGGGACAGGTTGAGAGGGCGTGTGAGTTGCGGCAATGTCCTTGCGAATTGTGTCAATTTTGTTTTTGAAGTGATTGGCAATCTCAAGGGCAGTGAGTGAGGTGCTGGGTGGAGGTGGGGGTGGAGAGAGTAGAGAGTTGAAGGCAGAGAAGAGTCGGCGAGAATTGGAGGAGAGGGCCTTGATGAGGGTCAAGAAGTAGGCCTGTTTGGCAGCATGGAGGGAGGAGGTGTAGGTGCGGAAGGCAGATTTGTAGCGGGTGAAGGCTTGTTTGGATTTGGTTTTGCGCCATAGTCGCTCTAGGGCACGACTTTGTCGTTTGAGGGTTTTGGTGTGATCAGTCTGCCAGGGCTGGAGCGGTCGGGGTCTGGTGTTGCGTGTGGTTAAAGGCGCTAGTGAGTCAAGGGCTGTTGAGAGCGCATTGTTGTAGGCGGTCAAAGCCAAGTCGGGGCAGGACAGGGGGAGGATGCGGTCGTGGAGTTGATCAGCTGCAGAGTGGAGGGAGGCAGGGTTAAGGTTGCGGAGGTTACGGCTGGTAGTAGTGTGACATTTGGAGGGGTAGGCGTTGGAGGACGAGGAGATAGAGAAGGTGATCAGGTTGTGGTCAGAGAGAGGGAAGGGGGTGTTAGTGAGGTTGTGGGGAGCGCATCGGTTGGAGAAGACAAGATCAAGGATATTTCCGTCGGAGTGGGTGGTGGATTGTATGCACTGTGCAAGTGCAAAGGAGGAGGTTAGGTGGAGGAGACGGGCTCTGTCCAGGTTGTCGAGGTTGACAGGGATGTTAAAATCCCCAAGAATTATGGTGGGTAGCTCAGAGGAGAGGAAGAAGGGTAGCCAGGAGGAGAAGTCATCCAGGAAGCGGGGTATGGATCCAGGAGGCCGGTATATCACAGCAATCTTCAGGGGGGTTGGGGAGAATAGTCGGACGCAGTGGGCCTCGAAGGACGAGAAGGATAGGGAGGGGGGGTTTGGGAGGACTCGGAAGGTGCTCTGCGGTGACAGGAGCAGACCAACCCCACCACCTTTACGACCGTTAGGCCTGGGTGAGTGGGTCCAGGTGAGACCTCCATAGGAGAGTGCAGCAGGGGAGGTAGAGTCAGTGGGCTGGATCCAGGTTTCCGTGATCGCCAGGAGGTTGAGGGAGCGGGAAACAAAGAGGTCGTGGATGGCGGTAAGCTTGTTGCACACCGAACGGGCGTTCAGGAGTGCACATGAAAACGGGGGGGAGATTTTAGGGAGCAGGGAGACAGATACTAAGTTGCGGGGGTTGCAGTAGGACGTGGAAGTGGGAGGGTGTTGAGTGGGTGAGGGAGGTGGAGGGCCAGGATTCGGGGAGATGTCCCCCGTGGCTAGGAGGAGGAGAAGGGTGAGAAAGGTGGCATGGGAGCGGGATGTGCAGGAGCGTGAGAAACTCCTAGTGGAGGTGTTGGGGTCAGTGGGAGAGTGGAGTAATAGGAGGAGGTGGTGGGTGCCATAGAGGGGTGAGGGAAGCAGTGAGGACACGATATACAAATGTTTGGGAGGGGCAGAGGGATATAGTGAATGGAATTTGGGAACGGAGGAGAGGAAAATGAGAAGGAGGAGTGGAAGAGGCATTTTGGGGAGGTGAAGAGAGCAGTAGTAGGGAGATGATAGCAGTGAGGGGGAGATGTACAGGTTGTGGGGTGGAGCAGAGGGGTAGAGAAATGAGATTTGGGAACAGAGGGTAGTAATATGATGAGAAGAGGGGCGTATTATACAAAGGCACACAAAGTGGGTCTCAGGCATGTAAGAGGTTTCCCAGGGTGTTTGCTTGCAGTCTTCCAGCATGCAGTAGAGCTTCTTACTGTTGTTGTGTCTTCCTGCTGCTTGGGTTCTCCTGCTTTAGTTCAACTGCTGCGTTTAACTGCTTCTTCTATGCACTCGTTCGAAGCCGCACTCAATCTGAAGCAGCACCCCATCAGAGACTGTGCCCCCCATCAGAGATCTCCCCCATGAGCTGATCTAAATTTATAGGGAGATGCTCAAATGAGCATTCAACTCCACCCCAATTAGAAGCTCATCCTGCTCTGCACATGCTCAGTTGCTCTCCTTTTTTGGCATTGTGCTGATCAAAGCCAATAGAGGCCAATCTGCTGGCATCCTAAAGATTTACTGCAATTCAGGGGTTCTGGGCTTCAGAAAATGGCAGCCTTCGGCAAGAGCACAAAGGAACAATGCTGAGACAATTTAGAACACACACTAATTTTGGTAGCATAATTATTAATGTGGAATGTATATTCCTTGCTAAAGAACATTATTTTTCATCAAGTTGTTATGGGTAAAGTTCTGCTGTAACCCTTAGTTTATGCTAATCAGCCCTAATAAACTCCTCTCCTCGTTTCAACTATTATTTTGCTGCTGATTTTTTTGTTTGTTTCCATTTTATTAACTAATAATGTTTAAACTTTTTTTTGTTTGTTAATATTTTTACACATTTAACATATATTTACACATTTCCCATTTAAAAAAGCACAACATTGAAAAAAAAACCATTTTATTACATTTGCAAAGTTATTTACAGTCATAAATTTATTGACATTTCAAACAGGACAAAATACAGAATAAATGCACACATTTTATGTGCAGTAACACTATTTATTTTTAAACTAACACTGCTAAAAAAAAAAAATCATTCTTGCAAAACAATATCATAAAAAGTAAGCCTTGTTTGTTTGTATGTATTATCTTATTATCCTTACAAATGACAAAGTTATTGCTGAATAAACAGGTCCATAGCAGAAATGTAAAAATTGCTCTGGTCCACAGAACAGGTGTGAGAGGTGAAATGCAAACTGCTCTATTTAAAATGAAATAATATGCATTTTTGAAGTCTGTTGCATAGCGCATATTTTGTCGTAAATCAACAACCACTTACAATAGCAAAATAAATAAAAATATAATATGCATTAAATAAATATTTATCAGCACAGCAATGAACATACTTATGCAAACTATGCACAGCAACTCAGCAGAAGAGCCATAAAGTAAAATCTGGCAGCTTTGCATTTATTTGGAACTCTGTAAAGAGACTGGGTTAAAAGCAATTGCAAGACACAAATTGTTCCAACATGCTCTGAATTGTTATCGCTTGCCCTTGGCATACAGACCTAGGTTTCCTTTTATACTACATTAATCTGGTTGTAGCAGAAGTTCCTTATCCAATGGCCTCTGTGCATCAATTGAATTGAATCAGCCTGAACAGGAACAGGTCCAGGTCTAGAATTATAAAGGGTTTTTCCTAAGTACAGAGAGGTCCTAAAGATGCAAATGTGCTGTCTTGGCAGAAAATATATTTCCTACACCAATTACTTATTCTCTGCCGGTGAAACATAAACATTACCATTGGATGGAACGTGCTTTTTAAAGGAACACAAATGCCTTTTGGGTCAATTAAAGTTTTTAAATTATCCATCTGGTAAATGGATTTGCTGTGCATTCCAAGGCACTAAAATCAAGTATATCCTCTGTACAAATCACTAAAATGTTGCTCTATGCAGTTTTAAATCTGATTCTAAGTAAATGACTTCCCTGTAATGACTGTAATTAACAATACAAATTGATCTAGGCGGAATGTGATTTACTGCCTTCATTGTGTTCCCCGGCCTGAAACAGCTGTATTCTTACTGTCTTCATTTGTTTGTTTTGGAAGGCTGATGGATTCTGGAAGGGCTGCTACTACAGTGCAAGGTACACCCAGCTCTGGCTTATAAATGAAGGGGCACACAGGAAGAGTTGAAAGTGGAGTGATACTGTCCTCCCAGGCGGTGCCGGATTAAACTCTGGGGAGGACTCTAGGCAGTTGAAACCTTGGGGTCCCCCTCGCAGGTTTCTGGAGGTTTCTCACGAGCACTCTGGTGGGATATCTTTGAACTATGTATTGTGCACGTTGGAGATGGAGATGACAATCACTACTGTACATTACATCATTACATGTACATAGGTTGCACCAACATTTTTGACAAACTGACAGCTGAAAGAAGATTAGCTTTAAAGAGACAAACCATTATTATTATTATTATACAGGATTTATATAACGCCAACAGTTTGCTCAGCGCTTTACAAAATGAAAGCAGACATAACAGTTACAATACAATTTGGTACAAGAGGAAACAGAGGGCCCTGCTTGTTAGAGCTGTAATGCGAACTGGATGTCTATGGTTTATGTACTTTAGCTTGGGTTCACACTATAACAGTGTGGAAAATCGCATGTGATTTGGACAGAAATTGCACAGCATTCCTGTTCAAATCACATTTGATTCTTTGCAGTGCAATTTGAGCTATTCATTTTGTTTGGGCTCAGTTCGCACCACACCTGCATGAAAAAGGTGCAGGCATTTTTTTTGTTTTTGTGGCATTGGAATCGGATGGGTGTTCACACCCATGCGATCTGATTCTTGCAATTGCACTGTGTTTTTTTACCTGTTTTGGAGTGTCATTAATTTAACATTGACACCTTTGGTAGATCGCATGAACAAAGTGCAATTTAAATGCGGTGTGGGAAACACTCAGGATTCACTGTGCACCACATATACAGTGATGGACAGAAGTGTTTGAACACCCTGCGATTTTGCAAGTTCTCCCACTTAGAAATCATGGAGGGGTCTGAAATTCACATTGTAGGTGCATTCCCACTCTGAGAGACAGAATTAAAAAAAAATTCAGGAAATCACATTGTATGATTTTTAAAGAATTTATTTGTCTTGCACTGCTAAATATAAGTATTTGAACACCTGAGAAAATCAGTAATAATATTTGGTACAGAAGCCTTTGTTTGCAATTACGGAGGTCAAACGTTTCCTGTAGTTCTTGACCAGGTTTGCACACACTGCAACAGGGATTTTGGCACACTCCTACACACAGATCTCATCTAGATCTGTCAGGTTTCGGGGCTGTCGCTGAGCAATACGGTGTTTCAGCTCCCTCCAAAGATGTTCTATTGGATTTAGGTCTGGAGACTGGCTAGGCCACTCCAGAACCTTGATATGCTTCTTACGGAGCCACTCCTTGGTTATCCTGGCTGTGTGCTTCGGGTCGTTGTCATGTTGTAAGACCCAGCCACGACCCATCTTCAATGCTCTGACTGAGGGAAGGAGGTTGTTGCTCAAAATCTCACAATAAATGGCCCCATTCATCCTCTCCTTAATACAGTGCAGTCGTCCTGTCCCCTTTGCAGAAAAGCACCCCCAAAGCATGATGTTACCACCCCCATGCTTCACAGTAGGGATGGTGTTCTTGGGATGCAACTCATCCTTTTTCCTCCAAACACGAGGAGTGAAGTTTAGACCAAAAAGTTCTACTTTGGTCTCATCTGAGCACATGACTTTCTCCCATGCCTCCTCTGGATCATCCAGATGGTCATTGGCAAACTTCAGACGGGCCTGGACATGTGATGACTTGAGAAGGGGAACCTTCCATGCAATGCATGATTTGAAACCATGGCGGCGTAGTGTTCTACCGACAGTGACCTTTGAAACTGTGGTCCCAGCTCTCTTCATGTCATTGACCAGCTCCTCCCTTGGGCTGATTCCTCACCTTTCTTATAATCAGACACACCCCACAAGGTGAGATCTTGCATGGAACCCCAGTCCGAGCGAGACTGACAGTCGTCTTTAGCCTCTTCCATTTTCTAACAATTGCTCCAACAGTTGATCTATTTTCAACAAGCTGCTTGGCAATTTCCCCGTAGCCCTTTCCAGCCTTGTGGAGGTCCACAATTTTGTCTCTGGTGTCTTTTGACAGCTCTTTGGTCTTGCCCATGGTAGTAGTTGGTGTCTGACTGCCTGTGGGGTGGACAGGTGTCTTTAAAGAGCTCAGACAGGTGCTACTAAGTTAGATTAATGAGTGGAGTAGAGGTGGACTTTTTAAGGGCACAGTAACAGGTCTTTGAGAGCCAGAATTCTTGCTGTTTCTTAGGTGTTCAAATACTTATGTTCAGCAGTGCAAGACAAATAAATTCTTTAAAAATCATACGATGTGATTTCCTGATTTTTTTTTTAAATTCTGTCTCTCAGAGTGGGAATGCACCTACAATGTGAATTTCAGACCCCTCCACAATTTCTAAGTGGGAAAACTTGCAAAATTGCAGGGTGTTCATATACTTCTGTTCCTCACTATATGTGAACTGGGGCTCAAGTTACATAGTCTGGCTGAAAAAACACAAAAGTCCATCCAGTTCAACCATTGAAAAGTTATAATCCTATACCCACAGTTGATCAAGAGGAAGGCAAAAAACCCCCAGCAAAGCATTATCCAATTTGCTCCTACTGGGAAAAAAATTCCTTCCTGATCCCCCGAGAGGCAATTGGATATTCCCTGGATCAACACTACCTATAAATGTTAGTAACCAGTTATATTCTGTGTATTTAAGAAAGAATCCAGGCCTTTTTTTCAAGCAATCCACTGAGCTGGCCAGAACCAACTCTTGCAGGAGTCTATTCCACATTTGCTATTTGGTGCAGTATATTAATATAGTATTTTCTCTATAGAGACTTTAATGTAAAGTTTTGATTCTTTGATTAATTTTTTCTATCTTTTATAAACAAATTTAAGAAAGCTTCTGTCAGGTAAGCCCTGCTCATAGTGCAGATGAAGCTCCTAGGAGCATGCAGATGAGCAGGGGCAGGCCTGCAGATGTCCACACAGTTGTGCCCAGGCGTGCGCGCACTTGCCACTAATACTCATATAAAAGAGATTAGTTAAGTTGAGCTGTTGCACTGGCCAGTTGCTGTCTGATCTACAGTGTTCCCATGTATTCTGTAAGAGTTCCTGTGCTTGATTTCTGTTATTGACCTGGTTTTCCTTGACCACACTTGAATGCTACCTGTCCTAACCTTGGCTTGTCTCTGGTCCTTGACTCTGCCTCTTGTCTTGTCTACCTGCTCCACCACTGCTGACTATCTGATGTCCTGACTATACTTCTGCTTGCTGTTTATGCCTGATCCACCCATCTGTTACCAAACTGGCTTGTCTGACCATGCATCCAGCATTACCCTGCCTGTCTGGTGCCTCCTGACCAGCTTGCTACTTACCTGGTTCCTGCAAGCTTGCTCTACACCAGCAACCAGTCATCTGCCAGCCAAGCACTTGCCAGTTTGCTGTTCTGGGTCCTGCTACATCTGTCTGCCACCTATTGCCTTTGCCATCTGGTCCATTTTTGGTGAAGCACTGGCTACCTATCTGTACAATCTGTTGGACATCTCACAGGCATTCATACCTCACTGTGCTCTTGTGGCTAGTGGTGCTTGAGCCAGAGCTATAAGAGAGGTCTCCCTCTTCACGTTGATCTCTGCAGCCAGGTATGTGACAG
This sequence comes from Staurois parvus, assembly GCF_062004578.1. Lineage (NCBI taxonomy): Eukaryota > Metazoa > Chordata > Amphibia > Anura > Ranidae > Staurois > Staurois parvus. Next base: position 4,228,497 of record NW_028317982.1, read on the forward strand.
CTTCAATGTAATTTTTTTTCAAAATCAAACCAATATTATTTTGATCCATTATCACAGGGCCCTTAAATGGCGTGGGGCCCACAGGCTGGTGCCTACTCTGCCTATATGGTAATCCAGCACTGCTTCCATGAAGTACTATTCTGAGTTATTTTTCTAATTTTTATCTGAGTGTGGTTAATTAAAATATTTTTTTTGTTTAGTCTGTGGACTGAGTAAACGATATTTTACAGATTCCTCCTTCCATGCTAAACAGAGCAGATGGAGGAATTTCCCTTGAAGGTTACTGTATTCTGCCAGAATACCCAAGCGGTGTCTGCATCTGATTGGGTGAAGGTGCTGTTTGGCTGGCAACTCTCTACCCAGCTTTGACAGGGGTAATCCTATGGCTCAATTTGTGACTGTTTCAGCAGAAATTGGCTGCAATTTTAGATATCTATGGCAGCCTTTAGAAATCCTCTGTAATGTCCATCTGTATACCACAGAAGGCCAATAACATCCTTGTTTAAAGCCTAATTGAAGTAGCAGAAACAAATATGTAGTCAGGATGACAATGTCCCAAAATTAAACATAACATGTAGTCCAATAGACCCCAAACAAAAGTTGACCATAGATTTTTTTTTTTTCATTTTGCCAGCAGACTGAACAAAAACAAAAAAACAGATTCCTGCATATACACAAATAAGGTGAATGGAGGAATTTCCCCCGCTGGGACATTGTATTCTGACAGCGGGACTCAAAACTGTCAGAATACATTGGTCAGCGGCTGCAGCCACTGATTGAAAAAGGTTTTCCAAGTTATTCATTCAACAGAATCAATATAATGATCATCATTTGTGGAGCAAGGATGGCCACACAATGATTGGCTGGTCCCTGCTCAACTGGCCAAATTCTGATCCATCTATGGCCAACTTTAGGCTAGGTTCACACCCATGCGTTTTTACACTGCATTTTGCAGAAACACACAGCATTCCATTTAACATGATTTCCTATGGGACAGGTTCACATTTCTGCGTTTTCAGCTGGTGCATTTTTCGGAAAGGGTAAGCGACTCTTTAAAAGGCAAAATGTTGTGTTTTTGGTTCTATAGACCTCAATGGAGATGTGGCAGAAAAGCTTTTAGTGCGTTTTGAATACATTTTTGACGCGATTTGATGTGTTTTAATCTGCCCAGCAACAAGTAAATTTTTTTTTTTTTTTAAAAAGCAGAACAAATCAAAAATGCGTAAAAAACGCATGTGCAAAAATGCAATACGCACTGCAGAAACGGATCAAACGCAAACTACATGGGTGTGAACCTAGCCTAAGACCTGATGCACTCAGCAATTAGCAATCAGTAATAAAACTGGTCAGACATGCAGTCTCATTACCTGCAATATAAAGCTGGCCAAAGATGGATTGACATTCAGCCAGTTCAGCAGGGACAGGCCAAATTTCAATCGTTCTATGGCCGATCTTGTTTGAGAACAGTAGAACATCCTATGCTCCCTCACTCACATTCTATTGTAAAGCGCTGAGCAAACTGTTGGCGCTATATAAATCCTGTATAATAATAATAATGTACTGATTGACTGCTCATGAATGGCCTTGCTGGAAAACTTTATTTCAATCAGGACTGCAGCCAATAGATGTTCATTTTTGACTATGGTGACAAGAAAATTTAAGGGGCAGGATAGAACATTTTTCTCGAATGTCTGAATTTCGACCTACTTTCAAAACCCATTTGAATGTTCTAAGAATTTTTGTACAAATTTTTACCTAGCTTAATCACTTGCGTACCAGGCACTTTTACCCCCCTTCGTACCCCAGCCAATTTTCAACTTTCAGTACTGTTGTACTTTGAACGACAATTGCGCAACATTGTACCCATATGAATTTTTTTTTTCCACACAGATAGAGTTTTCTTTTGGTGGTATTTAATCACCACTAGGGTTTTTATTTTTTGCACTGTAAACTAAAAAAAAGCAAAAAATTTGCAAAAAAAGTTTTAATTTGTTTCTATTATAAAATTCTGCATACAGGTAATTTTTCACCTTCACTGCTGTGCGTTGATGAGGCTGCACTGATAGGCAGCACTGATGGACACTGATGAGGTGGCACGGATAGGCAGTACTGATGGGCACTGATAGGCTGCACTGATGAGGTGGCACTGATGAGGCAGGACTGGTGGACATTGATGAGGAGGCACTGATGATGCTGCACTGACAGGCAGCACTGATGGGCACTGATAAGCGACACTTATGGGCGGCACTGACTGACAGCATTGACTGGCAGCACTGACTAACGGCACTGACTGGTGGCACTGCTGGGCGCAACTGCTGGGTGGCACTGCTGGACAGCACTGATGGGTGGCACTGCTGGGTGGCACTGATGATCAGGGCACTGATAATTAGTGCCCTGATTATCATTGCGGATGTCCTCTGTAACATTTGCCGGTTATTGGCAGAACTTTCCTCATGCTGTGACAGCGTGAGGAAAGTACTGCCGATAACAGGCAACTGTATTTACTTTGTGATCTGCTGTGTCATTGGACACAGCTCATCACGATTGGCCTTTTACCTAGTCATGATCTGCTGTGTCTGTAGGACACAATGATCACTGACAGTGCCAGGGGAGCACAGGGGTGTGCGGAGGGCGCGTTCTGGGAGGACAGCATATGACGCCTTCCCAGAACTGAAGAACCGCGCTGTAGCCGTCATTTGGCTATAGCAGGGTTGTAAAGTGGTTAAAGTGTTACTAACCCCACAACAGTAAAATCAGTCTGTATATACAGTAAAGCATGCTTGTCATACTCACTGTGGAACCTAAGGGGTTAATCCTCCGCATTGTGGAAAAAGACTGTTTGATCCCAACTTCCTCCTCAGTCCCCAATCCACCTGCTCATAGTACAGAGCCCTAGGAGGCACTCTGCACAAGCTCAGTTTGGCGTGTATTGCTAGAGTTTTTTTTTTCTTGGGAGGGTGCATGTAATCAGCACAGGGCCAATCAGCACTATCCATACAGAGGGTCAAGGGTCATACAGCCTCATAGGACAGTCAGATGAGAATGAAAACTCCTCCTGCAAGCTTTAGCCAGTGCTTGGCTGGACACTGATAGAAGTCACAAGACTGCTATATAATGCTGATGAGAAAAGGTATTTAGCAGTTTATATTTATTAAAATAATTACATTTCCTTGTTCTGTATACTGTGGAAGACCAGATATAGCGAATGCAGGATCTTGGATTTAGTAACAATTTAAGAGAGAAAAAAAAAAAATAATAATAATAACTGAGAGTGCTCTCTGGTGGCCAATCTACAAATTTCTCATTCAATACAATAACAAATATATGGCTAAATAAGCATTTAAACAAATGAAAGAAATCTCAATTAAAATAGATTATACTTTCCCTTTGAACAAAACAGCCGGATTCAGGACTTTCTCCAACCTGTGACTGGCCCATGAAAGAGTAGAAGCACACTAATAAAGTTATTCCTCTGCTCCCTTTCCTGTAAGCATGTTCCCTGTGATCCAGAAAGAATTCCAATTCTATCTGAAAATACCTCTTTTTTAATGCTGACATAACTGCATTTCATTATATCTACCTGAAGTTCAAATTAGGACTAATAACAGCCAAGTATATAACTTTGACAAAAGGCTGTGTAATGATTATAGTTCCACATGTAAGGATCAGTAAACTTTATAATCCGATTTGAGTCACCTTGCAGCAGAAGATTTGATATAAATGAAGTTATTGTAAGCTTTTGTAGCCATTGGAAAGCCCCCAGCAAAGGCTTCCAGCAAGCTTTATGTAATGAGAAAGTTGTGTACATCAGTTGTGTGCTTCCAGGATATGTTGGCAGAAGATGCAGCTCTTTGTGTTTGATCACTAAATGGAATGAACAATTTAATGCACAAGCCTTAGAATTCAGAAGTATGCTCCAAGCAGACATTTTGCATTTAAATTCACTCAGAGGACATAGTTTCAACATCAATCTTGGTAATCACTATGGGCAGATGGCTGCTCTTCTAGTTACAGAAACAAATGAACCTAGGACACTGGGATATATAGGATACTGTTCCCATGTTCTAAATACCCCCAATCTGTGAGGTTGTTCTTTATAAAGTCATGTGACAAGAGGCTGCATACTTTTTCAGAAGCACCTTCAAATTTGCAAGAGCAGTGTTAATTTTGACGTCAAATTTAGTTTTAGTCATAGTCTTTTGACTAAAATGCCATTTTAGTTTTAGTCGTATTTAAGTAATCTGAATTGTTTTTGTCATATTTCAGTCAGTACATTTTAGTCAACAAAAATCTCAAGTACTCTATCTGCAAGCTGTATTGGCTGAGAGACACAGGCTCCCTCTGTCTGCTTGCTTCCTGGGAGTTCTGGAACAATGCCCTGCAAACCACAGAAGGGGAACTCCTGCATAGGATTCATGTGTCTAGATGTGACGTGGTGAGTGTTTCCCCTCCCAGCAAGGTAGTAGTGCTTAACATTGTGCAAATTAACAGCCTCTCAAGAACTTTCAGTTCTCTTCCCTGTGCACTACCTCACTCCCATTTACTTCCCCATCCCCACTTTCAAGTCACCTCCCTATCGACAATGTACAATGCACCCTGCCCTGTGCACTACCTCACTGCCTTTTACTTCCCATACCCATTTGCAGCCTGGCATTACAGCCAATAGAGTTTAAAGTTTATATATATATATATTTGAAAGTTGCACTCCTGTTTGTTAACCACTTGGCAGCAACCAAGGGTGGCAGTGCTGCACAAAATCACGTATATATATGTGATTTAGCATTTCCAGGTAGGGTGCATGCGCGCTACGTGCACACCCTACCCGCGCCACTATTGGCGGCCTTAGCTGTCGATCCCTGTGTCCCAGCCGGTAATTCCCCTCTGGCACCTGGCGATTGCCGAGTATCACTGACGGGGGAGAGGTCTGTATTTAAACAATACAGCTCTCTCCCCTGTCACCTCCTGCACACTGCTTTGCATGGCTCTCCAGAGAGGGGAAATCCTCTGGAGGGCAAGTGGTTAAAAATCAATATTTTTTGTTTGTTTATGAAACTTTGTTTTATTTATAAAGACGTTATATATCACAATGGCTTAATCTGTGTCTGTAGAGCATGTTCAAAACTTAAAACCATAATTAAAATGTTATTCGATTTTTACTCCAGGAATATATAATGAGTTTGGAAATTCTAGTCAAATGCTTAAATAATGCATTAGAATTTAACCTAAACCATTAGATTTTAGTTGAATAAAATGTTCTAGAGAATTTAGTCGACTAACTGAAAATTGGAATTGATTTTCGTTATAGTTTTCGTCAATTGACTTTATTCTAATTTTATTTTTGTTTTATTTTTTTTCATCACTGAAAACATGCGGCTGATGAAAACTAGGACAAAGATATTTTTGTCGACAAAATTAACACTGCTCAAAAGATCTGTCTTCAGTAAACTATTTAAAACTCCCTTTGAAGAGAAATCAAATTATGTTTTCAGATTTTAGTATATCTGCAATAGTTTTTAGATGACATTTGGAATTCTCTTACTGATTATTGTTTCTCTTTAATAAAGAACATCAGAGGCTTACATCTATGAAAATCCAAACCTTGCATTTATATGTTGTTGCTTTTTATAGCCTCTATTGCTACGATACAGCTCAGCATCCCACAATCTGCTTGAACCTGCTGTACCTTCAATAGGAATAGTGGTAGTTTAAAAAGTAATTCACTGTGAGGTTTGTGACACTGAAGGACCACCAGTAATTTCACGCTTTTTTAATCTACAGCTGATTATGTCTTCTGGGGTCACAAGTGCAAGGATTTCTCTTCCATAATTTGTGTCCCTACCGTTCTGTTAAAAGCATCATGAGGGAATTAGGACAATATTCAGTTTTTTTTTCAGTATGGAAAATCTATCAGAAGGGTTGTGTTAGCTGTTTCTTTGCTTCATGCACTTCAGAATTAGAAATATTTAGGAATATTTTTACAAGACTATTCTACTTTTGGAGTTTCCAAGAAAAATATCCTTGAACAAAAAGCCTTGAAGTGATTCAAAATATCAAAACTTGTCCTTAAACTTCCAGACACACACAGATGTGTAGATCACAATGTGTAGATCAATATTCTCTGTCACAGTTAAAGTATATGTGAACCCTTACCTTGTAAAGCAGGGTATACACGGTCGGTCAGTGTTTGTTTTGTTCTATTGTATTCTGACTGTCGCCCCCCCCACCCTCTATCAGAATACATTGATCAGTGTTGCAGCTGTTGGCTGATCAAATGCTGGTCTTCCTGCATGACCGTTGAATAAACAGCTGTACACACGGATCAAAATTATTGCCGAACCGGATGATTTTTAGTTCGCGTATACCCTGCTTTAAACAACCAATTCAGTTCAAAATGGAAATGCAAAACATTTGTGTGTGAGATATATATATATATATATATATATATATATATATATATTTTTTTAGTGTGTGTGTGTTTATATGTGTGTGTGTGTATATATATATATATATATATATATATATATATATATATATATATATACTGTATATATACCGTGTGTGTGTCTAAATAAAAAAAATAAATAGGTGGGGGGGGGGTGGAAACTGCAGGGAGGCAGAGAAACAGCAGTGCACCAATCTTCCATAAAAAGCTTTGCAGGGAGAGGCATGTCAGCACAAGTCTGACCACTGGATTAAAAGCAGGCTGTGCTCCCAAGTAGAATGTAAAAAAGAAAACTGACCATGCTGGGATAGATGTGCTTCTATGCTTAGAGTGGTCTATTTGAAATAGGAAAGCAAGTGGACTGGCAGGTTCACTGGGTAGTTCACACAAATGAAGCGTACTTTTTAACACACATATATGGTAACACTGACACATATTAGGAATATGAAATATTAGGGTAACATACACTATTTTGCAGCTGTTCGGGGAAGATGTGGGTTGGCCCAGGCTGCTCTTTCTGTAATTTAAACCTGGAATTTGCTCTCTTCTAGGGCAGGTGAGAAGTGGCAGGCATTCTTTGTGATGCTCTAACCATTTATAGTCTCCAAAAATGATGAAGTAGTGACCACCTACTGTAACCCCTGCCTGAACAGCACTGAGAAATGAAGGATGCTTCTCCTATTTCCTCTTGGCACCATTTGCATTGGAAGTAAAATAAGGCGTTCTTGGTATGCCCCAGTTATGTTATGAACCCTGAGAGAGCTCAAGATACTCTTCATAAACTTTATTCTATTTATTTTGAATACACATTTGTATTTGGGTGGTCTTTAGGTGAGGCCCAAAAATTGTTCTTCTGGACTACCACTGCAGCTGTGAACACAAGTGCATTCTGCTAGGTCTAAGATCACACTGTCACTGACAGCTGTAGGGCTCACACAGGCAATGATGCACCAATCAGTCTTGTTCCTGATCGTCATGAAAGCCAATCATGATGAATAGGTGCAGACTGGAGACGTTTGTTTGCAAACAAACTCCAAGACTGCATATGGCACTATGCACAGAGAAAGAAATGCAGTGTTATAAATCATTATAGTGTGTAAAGAAAAAAACTTATAACATGTTTTAAACTTTTTAAAATGTTTTTGTAACATAAGTAAAAATATTTTTTTCATATTTTTATTTACTTATCAACTACAATAAAAAACATACATTAGCAGAGTATTTATTAAAAGTGTGCATTATTATATCAAATGCCTTATAAAAACAAAATGATTTTGGTAGCCAAATCAGTCATAGTTATTGTAAAGTTGCATACTAAAACTGTAACGTGTGAGTTCCACCAATGATATTCATGCCTGTCTTGGAAGCCAGAATCTTTTTGGTGATATAGGAAGCAGAGAGACAAGAGGATGCACGGTACAGGCTTATTAAAACAATAACCTGGCACTCCAAACCAGGGGCAGACTGACCATTTGGAAACTCGGGCACTGCCCGAGGGCCCGGGGTCAGTAGGGGGCCCCATGAGATGCCCATGGTACCTTTTTCATAGGCTTTTTTGAGTTTGGGCAAGGACACAGGGGCCCCATGATCCCCTATTGCCCAGGGGCCCCATGAGTTGTCAGTCCGCCCCTGCTCCAGACATCTCAGCATTTTGTTGGTAGTGTCATTAAATAGGTGGCAATACAAGCAAACAGGTGTCATCCGAGGCTTATGTGTTTAGGATCCATGTGTTGTATTGTGCTGCTTATTAGTACTGGGTGTTTCCTAGCTTCATCTTTAGATTATTTTACTGATTTACTGATATCTATTAGGCCGGCCATACATGGGTTGATTTTTTAAAATCGGACCTAAGAATAATCGGCTGATTTTTGCTCTGTTAGTGGGGCAATGGCACTGGCCGATTTTCGTGGTTCCTCCCCATTTCGTTTATCAGGCATGCTGGAAAATTTGTGTAACACTTTCAAAATCATTGGTGGCACCATCGGATTACACAACGAATGGTGTTTTTGATTTTTGATCGAAAAATCGTTCAGAATTCAACCCATGTATGGCTTGCTTTAGTGTCTGTTAGTGATTATATGTGTGGTAAAGCTGAGAAGACTTGGATGACACTCTAAACAAATTTACTTAAAGTGATAATAAAGGCAATTAAAACAAAAATAACAAACATGTCATGCTTATCTGCTCTGTGCAATGGTTTTGCACAGGGCAGTCCCGATCCTCCTCTTCTTGGGTCCCCTGCCAGCACTCCTGGCTCCTACCTCCTACTAAGTGCTCCCGAGCCGTTGTTCTGTGTGTCCATTCACACACAGAGTTACAGCTTGGCCCTGCCCCCTCTCTCCTCATTGACTCACTGGCTATGATTGAGGAGGGAGAGTCCCTGGAGAGCCGAGGCTCTCGTGCACATTGCTGGATTGCGATGAGGCTCAGGTAAGTATTAGGGTGAGCTGCTGCACAGAGAAGGTTTTTTACCTTTATGCATAGAATGCATGAAAGTAAAAACCCTCGAGCCTTTACAACCGCTTTAATCCATTTTTAATGTTCAAAACACACTCACCCATCCACCCATGTCCCCATGCTTTATTTTGTTGAGAAAGCAATAGAACAGGTAATATCATATACCTTCCTATCTATTTACTAATGCTAGCAACATAAGGATTAAAAATTGGTAAAGTTAATTGAGAGAGTTTAGTTCCGCTTTAAAAATACAGCTTTTTATTTAAAGCGGAACTTTAAAAATAGGAAGTTCTACTTTTTCTCCGTCTCCTGCCTTCTACAGCTTTTGGGTGTTTTTTTTTCTAGGAGCAGGTACCTATTTCTGACTATTTCTACCCATTCCCATTCCCCTAGGCAAGCAGAAAGAAAGTTTGGCTCCCCCTCTACCTGCTCGTAACCTCCTGGGACACATCACCCACACATCAGTCCCAGGAGGCTGCGGGTCCATTTAAAAAATGCAGCATGGCTCCTGTATTTGCAGTGGGGAGCCAGCTGTTAGCCAGTAGGAAGTCACAACTGACTTTCCACAAGCAAGATTGAGGCACTGGGGGCCCAAAGACTGGCAAAGAAATGGCCTGGGTGATGACAGTGCTAGCTACCTAAATGTGTTTATTAAAAACCAGCAGCTACAGTATTTGTTCCTGCTGACTTTTCATTTTTGTACAAATACCCAAAATTCCTCTTTACGTTGTTGTTAAGTGTTGGTTTATTGCTGTAGTACCCGTATACAATTTTTTTATAGATCTGTATCTTGGTTTAATTTATGGTGTATAGACGTTTTTTATCACTTGACTGGTTTAGGAACAATTCACACCTATCACACTTATAATCTGGCTTCACTGAATTCAAATTAAAGAAACTGGGTTTTCTGAATAGTTAACATATTCTCTGGAAATATTGTGAGGTGACTTATTGGTTTTAAACGTATAAATAAATTGTTAAAAAAAAAAAAGTAGGAGATTGTTTTCAAAGTGCTTCTTAAAGTGATACTAAACCCAAGACCCAGCATTCACTATATCTGGTCTCCCACAGTACACAGAACATGGAAATGCAATTATTTTAGTAAATATAAACTGCTAAATACCTTTTCTCATCAGTAGTTTGAGCAGTCTAGTGAATTCAGCAGGGCACTGGTTAAAGCTTGTAGGAGGATCCCCATTTTTTAAAAAGAGGGGGGAAGGAAGGGAAGAAGGGGGGGGGTAACAAAATAATTCCCCCCCCCTTTTTTTTTCTCTCCCCCTCCTCTTCTGTCCTCAAACCCTACCTACCATCTCATTCTATATCTCTTTTGCTTACTGTTCTTTTTTCTGACTTCATTCTTTTTTCACATGGGTCATACCACTCTGTCAGTCATGCTTCGCCAACTAAATAGAGCATTCACATTTACACAGATATGATTCACTTCAACGATATTACATACTTGAGTTAGAAATACGTAAACCATGACTTTCACAACATCCATGGCCTTCCTTGCTCTAATCTTCCTACCAACTCTTCATTTAAAATAGCGGATACTCAAGACGCGATAACATTTACCTACATTGTTGTATCCACCTTACCCTACGTATCCAATGGTTTGCAGTACCTGTCTGATGTACTGTTTTTCCCTATATCGCTTCATATTACAGTTTGCAATGAGCCCCGTCTGCGAAACGGGAGGCATTATGTCATGTCTTTGTATTGACTGTGTTTTGTGGCTGTATATGCTTTATATGCTGTCTTGACTATTCTTATATTAATAAAATATTTTTGGAACAAAAAAGCTTGTAGGAGGTGTTTTCTTTCTGCTCTAGGAGGATGTGAAACCTCTGACCGTCTCTCTAGACAGTGCTCTGGACAGTGCTGATTGGCCCTGCGCTTATCACATGCACTCTCCCCCCCCCAACAAAAAAAACCTCTCTAGCAATATACACCAAACTGAGCATGTGCATGTGACTACAGATTCAGTCTGTATCAGGTGGACATTTCAACAAGAGGAGGAGCAGAGAAGAAAGGACCAAACAGCCTTTTTACACAATGCGGAGGATTAACCCCTTAAGTTCCACAGTGAATATAACAATCATGCTTTACTGCATATACTGTAAGCACTGAGTTTACTGTTGTGGGTTTAGTAGCTTTAAAGGCTTACTATGCAATGTTAAAGCGGAGTTCCACCCAAAAGGGGAAGTTCCGCTTTAAGGACTGCTCCCCATTAAGGATTGGCACCTTTGGGGGGCTGGGGGGGAGCGGGTACCCGAATTTCACAGGTACCCACTCCCACTTCTGATCCGATCACAAGCGGAAGGTGTCCTCCCTCCCTGTAGTCTTTTGGGACACGTGACAGGTCCCAGAAGACTACAGGACCATTCACGAAGTGCAGCGCTACTCGCGCATGCACAGTGGGTACCCGGCTGTAAAGCCGCAAGCTGCGCAGTCGGGTGCCCACACTGAAGATGCTGGCCTCCTGGAATACAGGGCGGCCAGTGAAATGGGCTGCGGAGGACACACAACGGGACCGAGAGACAGGTAGGTGGCTGTTTTTTAAAAGTCAGCAGCTACAGTTTTTGTAGCTGCTGAATTTTATTTTTTGACAGGGTGAGTGGAACTCCGCTTTAAGTAAGTTTCATGTGCAGATGAACTTTTAAACACAACTCATTTGGTTTCAGGAGAGTATCAGAACAGATGATATTTCAGATGGGGGGTTACATCTCCGGTGCTCGTGTAGCTGTGAAAATTAGCTGTTTCACACAGCGCATATGATATAACTTTGTTACTTTTAGGTTTCACAGTCCTAATATCATTGTGAGATTTCAGAGTTGTGATTAAAGCTTAACAGCTAAATCCCCAATTAAAAGATAAGGGAGCTGTGTTACTGCCAAAAGATTTGTATGTCTGTCCATCTAAATCTGTAAGAATCACAAATACTGAGCGTCTTCACTTTGATGAAATTGGCATGAAATCTGGACATTTTGACAAAATGATTTTGGTGTTTATAGGTGCAATGCAGGGGCGTACCATGAAATCCATGGGTCTGTGTGCAAGATCAAAGTTGGGTCCTAGGCATAGAGAAAAATAGAAATGTGGTGTGCAGAGGGCGCCATGGCAAAAAGTGGGCATGGTTTAAATTGTGCTAAATATTGGGCATGGCTTAAAGCGGGTATGGTTAAATAGAGTCTGATATGACTTGCATAGTGCAGAATGTGATAATTTTAAATAGGGAATGTACAGTGCAGATGAGGGGTACGGAGTGTATGGAGGTGGGTAGTATGTGAAGGGAGAGGGGTACAGAGTGTATGGAGGTGGGTAGTATGCAGGGGCGGACTGACAACTCATGGGGCCCCTGGGCAATAGGGGATCATGGGGCCCCTGTGTCTTTGCCCAAACTCAAAAAAGCCTATGAAAAAGGTACCAGGGGCATCTCATGGGGCCCCCTACTGACCACAGGCCCTCGGGCAGTGCCCCGAGTTTCCAAATGATCAGTCCGCCCCTGGTAGTATGTGAAGGGAGAGGGGTATGGAGTGAGTGGTGGTGGGTAGTATGTGAAGAGAGAGGGGTACGGAGTATATGGAGGTGGGTAGTATGTGAAGAGAGAAGGGTACAGAGTGTATGGAGGTGGTTAGTATGTGAAGGGAGAGGGGTACGAGTGAGTGGTGGTGGGTAGTAAGTGCAGGGAGAGGGGTATGGAGTGTATGGCAGTGGGTGGTATGAGCAGGGAGAGGGGTACGGAGTGTATGGTGGTGGGTAGTACGTGCAGGGAGAGAGGTACGGAGTGTATGGTGGTGGGTGGTATGAGCAGGGAGAGGGGTATGCAATGTATGGTGGTGGTTAGTATGTGAAGGGAGAGGGGTACAGAGTTTATGGCGGTGGGTACTATGTGCAGAGAGGTGGGTATGGAGTGTGGTGGGTAGTATCACCTGCAACTAGAACACCTCCCCCTGAACCTAGCATTTCTCTCCCCCCCCCTCCGCAGCTCTTTCAGCTCAGCTGATCTGATCCTCTCACTCCTTTGTACATAGAATCCCCCCCCCATCCAGTCCCCTCAGCCCTCTGCAGCCAGCAGCCCCCTTCTTTCTTCCCTCTCAGGGCTCCGCTTCATAGGGCCCTCCATACAGAAGCTGTCAAGGCTCTACTCGCAGGTGCCAGCGCTGGGCACACAGATGACACTAAACAGCTCATCCACTCCCTCATCATATCACAACTCGATTACTGCAACTCCCTCCTCACTGGCCTGCCTCGCCGCTGGCTATCACCGCTTCAGTCCATCCTGAATACGGCTGCCAGACTCATTCACCTTTCCAACCGCTCCATCTCCGCCACCCCCCTCTACCAATCCCTCCACTGGCTTCCGATTGCGCAACGGATCAAATTCAAAATCCTAACACTGACGTACAAAGCCGTCCACCATACTGCCCCGAACTACATCACTGACCTAATATCCAAGTACCGCCCAGCACGCACACTCCGCTCCTCACAAGACCTCCTTCTCTCTAGTTCCCTGGTCTCCTCCTCCCATGCCCGCCTCCAGGACTTCTCCAGGGTGTCACCTATCCTCTGGAACTCCCTGCCCCAACCCATCAGATTATCACCTACTCTCCTCTCCTTTAGGCGCACCCTGAAAACCCATCTCTTCAGGGAAGCCTACCCCGCCCCCTGCTAACTTGCCGACCTCCTCCACTCTTCCTACCACTCCATCCCCCACAGCTATCTCCTCCTGTGCCACCATCCCCTCCCTCCTAGATTGTAAGCTTGAAAGAGCAGGGCCCTCGATCCCCTCATGTTTTGCATTGTATTGGTATTGTTCTGTCACATGTTCTGTCCCCCTTTGTAATGTACAGCGCTGAGCGAACTATTGGCGCTTTATAAATACTGTATAATAATAATAATAATAATAATAATAATGTCAGCAAAGGGAGATCGGTGCGAAACACTGCAGAGGGAGAGGGCAATTAAAGAACGATGTCCTGTGACTCCCTCCCTGCAGCTAAAAGCCAGTGGGTGGGGGTAGAGAAACTGCCGTTCAGCTGCAGGGAGAGACACAGACACAGGAGGATCAGATGTACCCCCCTATTGCCCTGGCTGGTAGTTCCAACACTGCCCCTTACATGTATCATCCATGGGTGCAGTGTCTGTTGGAGCACAGTGGACCCCCCCTCTAGGGGGCACATGTTCAGTAAACACCTATGCATGATACACCACTGGTACAATGGTTTATATATGACTGCTGAGGGCTAAAGAAGCTTCTTTAACTGTTTCAATACCAGGCACTTTCACCCCCTTCCACCAAGACCATTTTTCAGCTTTCAGTACTGTCGCACTTTGAATGACAATTGCGCGGTCATGCAACACTGTACTCATTGAGACCAAATGTATTCTTTTGTGAAAATAAATCAAATCAGTGTAATTTATTGAATCTGTAAGAAAGTTATAGAGTCCGCAAACTATGGTGTATATATATATATGAAAATTGATTTCAGTGAGTTTTTTGAGGTTGTAATCTTTTGTCAAAATGTTTTTGAAAATTAAGATATTAAAAAAAAAAATATTTTCAGGTTTTTTTTTTAATAGTGTGTGAGTGTGTATATCTATGTATATATATGTATATATATATATATATATATACAGTTGCAAGAAAAAGTATGTGAACCCCTTGGGATTACGTGGAGTTTTGCATGAATTGGGCATAAAATGTGCTCTGAACGTCATCTAAGTCACAACAATAGAAGAACACAGTCTGCTGAACATAATACTACACAAACATTAAATGTTGCCATGGTTTAATTGCACATAACATGTAAACATTCACAGTGCAGGGAGGAAAAAGTATGTGAGGCCCTAGCTTAATGACTTCTCCCAGAGCTAATTGGAGCCAGGAGTGAGCCAACCTTGACTCTAATCAGTGTGATGATATTGGATGTGTTGCTGACAGCTGTTCTGCCCTTAAAAAACACACACCTGTTTTGGGTTTACTGGTTCAAGAAGCACTGTCTGATGTGAACCATGCCTCGCAGAAAAGAGCTCTCAGAAGGCCTACGATCAAGAAATGTTGACTTGCATGAAGCTGGAAAGGGTTACAAAAGTATCTCCAAAAGCCTTGATGTTCATGTGTCCACGGTAAGACAGACTGTCTACAAATGGAGAAAGTTTAGCACTGTGCTACTCTCCCTAGGCGTGGTCGTCCTGTAAAAATGACTGCAAGAGCACAGCGCAGAATGCTGCATGAGGTAAAGAAGAATCCCAGAGTGTCAGCTAAAGACCTACAGACATCTCTGGTACATGCTAACATTTTTGTTGACACATCTACAATAAGGAAAACATTAAACAAGAATGGAGTACATGGGAGGACACCACGGAGGAAGCCATTGCTGTCCAAAAAGAATATTGCAGCACGTTTGAAGTTTGCAAAAGAGCACCTGGATGTTCCACAGCACTACTGGCAAAATATACTGTGGACAGATGAAACCAAGATTGAGTTGTTTGGGAAGAACACACAACACTATGTGTGGAGAAAAAAAGGCACAGCACACCAACATCAAAACCTCATCTCCACTGTAAAACATGGCGGAGGGAGCATCATGGTTTGGGGCTGCTTTGCTGCCTCAGGGCCTGGACGGATTGTTGTCATTGATGGGAAAATGAATTCCAGAGTTTATCAAGACATTTTGCAGGAAAACGTACGACCATCTGTCCACCAACTGAAGCTCCGCAGAGGATGGGTGATGCAACAGGACAATGACCCAAAGCATACAAGTAATTCAACAAAACAATGGCTGCAACAGCACAGAATACGCCTTCTGGAGTGGCCCAGTCAGAGTCCTGACCTCAACCCCATTGAAATGCTGTGGCATGACCTTAAGAGAGCGATTCACACCAGACATCCCAAGAATATTGCTACACTGAAACAGTTTTGTGAAGAGGAGTGGTCCAAAATTACTCCAGATCGTTGTGCAGGTCTGATCTGCAACTACTGGAAATGTTTGGTTGAGGTTATTGCTGCCAAAGGAGATTCAACCAGTTATTAAGTCCAAAGGTTCACATACTTTTTCCTCCCTGCACTGTGAATGTTTACATGTTATGTGCAATTAAACCATGGCAACATCAAATGTTTGTGTAGTATTATGTTCAGCAGACTGTGTTCTTCTATTGTTGTGACTTAGATGACGTTCAGAGCACATTTTATGCCCAATTCATGCAAAACTCCACGTAATCCCAAGGGGTTCACATACTTTTTCTTGCAACTGTATATATATATATATATATATATATTGTCACCAGTGCAGTACAACATCATCATATAACTGGTGTGGCAGTGATCAGGGACACAGAATGGTGACAGTATGTAAGATACCGGACAGTGTTTTTCCAAAAAACCTACTAAAATACTGCCTGCGTTATTTTATTAAGTCATGTGGTATTTTAGTAGTGAAAACATGCTTTAATGTTTCAGCTGTCAGCAGGGTTCCCCACTGACATATGAATGTAAAAAGTATTGCCGGCAATTAAACATTTTGTATAAAAAATGGTGTGGGCTCCCCCCTCATCTATACCAAGCCCTTCAGGTCTGGTATGTATTTTGAGGGGAACCCCCATGCCAAAATTAAAAAAAAATGGAGTGGGGTCCACCCCAAATTCATATTAGACTCTTATCTGAGCATACAGCCCGGAAAGGGGGGGGACAACAAGCGATTGCTCCTGAACCATACCAGGCCACATGCCCTCAACATGGAGGGGTGCATTGGGGAAGGGTTCTCCCCCAAACCACCTTGTCCCCATGTTGATGGGGACAAGGACCTCTTCTCCGCAGCCAGTGGTTATGAGAGTCTGCAGGCACAGGGGCTTATCGGAATCTGGAAGCCCCTTTTAACAAGGGTGCCCCCAGATCCCAGTCCCCTCTGTGTGAATGAGTATGGGGTACAGTGTAGTGTAGAAAATGACAGTAGACTGTCTATGACAAGTCCTTTATTAAAACAAACATTAAAAAAATGTCCCCCGAAGTAAATCCTACATCAATCACGATGCCACCAAAAAAAGACAGCTCATGGCCGTCTGACAGCTGCACCGGCCTGACAGTTCTTAAATATCAAAGGTCGGGGTCACCCGGTTGACACCATCGTCACCTGGTTCACCGCCCCCTTGTGAAATCATCGTGTGCTTTGATTGGCCAAAGTATTGCACCTGATCTGTGGTCAGGTTCATTGCTTTGGCCACTCACAATGCACTGTCAGAGTACAGTGCATTGTGGGGTGCGATGGACGAACAGCCCACTGAACGCCCTTATCATTTGTATGTTCCCCAAACACACGAACGTATTTGAGTCGAACGGAAGTTACAAGTAACATCAACCCAACACTATTACATAGATCCAGAAAATAGTTTAGTGAAATCCCCAAAGGAGCTGCTTGATATTTTGGGTTCTCTGTTTTTTGTGTCGACTGTGTGAACAACCTCAGCCCTTCTGGTACTCTGGGTTAAGCAGATCGAAATTGCAATACTGTTGAGCGCACAAAGATTAATGCTCTCCACACATCTATAATTCAGTATCAGGAAGTAATTGTAGCCGTATTAGTGCACTTGCGACAGAAACAATAGAGTACTGTCCGTGATACTTTTTTTATTTGCACTAACATACAATTTTGAGGACAAGCTTTCGGGGTATGTCCCCTTCTTCAAGGTCCAAGCAGTACTAATCACAGAGTTTTAGCAGAATGTTAGAAGAGATGTGGGGGATGAAAAAGAAAAAAAAAAAAAATCTCTTGAGGTTCAATTCACATGCAATTCAGCTCAGTGCGGTTTGACCCCTTTTTCTTTTGAATGGGCTCAAATCACACTGCATTGCACTGAAAATAGTGCATGCACTACTTTTGGAAATGCACTGCAACCGAATAGCATGGTACATTTATACCATGTGATCCGGTGCAGGGAAACACACTTCGTTTGCAACCTGTGTTTTGCGTATTGTTAATTTAACATTGACACCCATTGCCGATTGCAACTGCAGTGCTTTTTGAACGTGGTGCTGACAACACACACAGATCATGGGTTTCCTGCATAACATTCTAGTATGAACCTAGTATAAGTAGCACAGCTAGGTCGCATCTCTGCCCCCAGCCTGTGACTGGACAGTGAAGGAGCAGCAAATCATGAGGTCACCTCTCTGCAATCTCCTCCTGGCAGCATGTTACTTGCCCACACTTAGAAATACAGGATAATTGACTGGCCCCCACTATTACCCCCCCCCCTTGTGATTTGAGTGCTGTTGCAGCTATACATGTTTCAAGAGACTATAATACGTACATTTAATTATTTTTTAATAAATACACAACTGCATTCATTAGTGTTTTTCAGTGAAGTGCATTAAATCTTTTACTTTTCTTACCAAGCTTTAAATAAACATCCTTCACGCTATAACCTAATGTGCACTATTTGATTTAATTTCAGGATTTCCTATGTTGTGGTAATGGAGTCGTATAAATAAGTCTGTTTCCTCTTTCTTTTGTGCAACAACTTTCTGCTTTGAATGCATTCTGACATCTGATTGTGCTCTGGGGAAAAATACTGTATATGTCAAAGCTTACATTTCAGATGTGTTACTATTTCACCTTTCTTCTCATTTTTGTCAAATGATATATTATGTGGTTTCTCATGCCTGTAGCCCTTTGAATAATTAAATCTGTTGGATGGAGACGTTGAGGTTTTGCTTATTGTCATGGGGTCTCCCTACCATTGCCTGTAAAATGGTCACATACAGTAGATACAACATTCTTTTTGGGCTAATTCAATAAGCAAAGCAAAGTGCGGTAAGCAATAGAAATCAATCCAATTGCAGTTTACGGAAACCAAGGATGGAGGAGGGAGTTAATATTATTCTACTGAAATATCATATGGAGTACATTTAATAAATCATATATACAACCCGTGCTAATCTATCTATGTCTAGGCAATGAGGAAAAGGAAACAATTTACTTCAATTCATATAAATCCCTCAAGGGGCTTATTGCACAATGCTATATAATAAATTAAAATGCCAGAGCAAATCACAAAAATGCATTAGGTCTATTCAATTACATTAACATTGGAATGAGTGAATCTGCCCAAATGAGTGAATCTGCCTGAATGAGTGCAATTCAACAAAAGTTCGGTGAATCCTGTTTGATATTTAACAAATCCCATTTAAGTCTACAGTGGGCAAATTCTGGACATTTTTAGGGCTAATAGACAAACTAATGGCGAAAAAGGAATGGGAAGCACCATGGGTGGCATGTACCAATGCAAAAATGTAAAGAAAAAAAAGAAAAATACCATACAGCTGGAGAAAATCTTTTTCATGCTGCCCTGAGGGCAACATTGAAAATGCACAAATCCTTTAAATACTATACTTGGGGGATGCCTTAGAGCTGTACATGGTGGTACAGAAGAGTACGATTTTGCAAACAGTTTCAGCAAACAGATATAAAGGGGAAATCTTCCATTGAGGTAAAATAGCTTACTTCCCCAAAAGCCCCCTTATTGGCCTTTCTAAGCCTGCTTTCCGTAATTCAAAGTCCATGTAGTACATTATAGTATTAAAGAAATTCTCCTGGGCAAATCTGCACATAAATTCAAAAGGACCTTGAATCTAGAACCTGCAGGATTTACCTTAAATCCATTGTAGTGGTGAACCCAAAGATCCTTAATTAATTATAAATAATAAAAATATATATTGAGGCTAAAATAAATAATGATTTCATAAACAGTACTTTCTATCATATCTGTATAAAGAAACAAAAAAAGCTGTGCAAATAGTGAAAAAGTGGAAAAATAGCTGCTGGCAAGACACTCAGGTCAATTGTATACAAATATTATAAATAAATTTCCGTGCTCAAATGTCATAATTCATAATCTGTCCCAACTATATAAGTAATACATTAAATAAGTCCAAATGTAAAATTAATAGTCCCAGTGTTATCAGCCATATAGTAGATCAACACGTGTCCTCAATATAATTAAAGCTCCACCACCAGAAAATGGTAGGACTCTTACCAGAACATGTGGACCCTTATAAAAGAGTCACAAATGAATGAGAATATATCCACCGAATTCCCCAAATTGGAAGCTGTTATATTATGGTACTGGATGGAAGTATCACCTTCAATTCCTCCCCATTCTTAATCTCACGATAATACCTCTCAGTATGGCCATGCAAAGAAAGACAAAGGGGCGACCATCGCATAAAACCATAAAACACGTTTATTATCATAAAGTATTGCACTCACATTCAGGTGAGCAAATCAGCGCTGTGTACAGAGTATTCTCCTGTCCCAGGAACAGATACACTTCCTGGTGTTAGAGAGCAGCATGTAGACATCAGATGCACAAGCTCCACCCAGCTGGGTGGCCATACTAAGAGGTTCTGGTAAGAGTCCTACCATGTTCTGTTGGTGGAGCACTAGTTTTATTGAAGACACGTGATGATCTACTATATGGCTCATAACACTGGGACAATTAATTTCTACATTTGGACTCATTTACAGTATCTCACAGAAGTGAGTACACCCCTCACATTTTTGTAAATATTTATTATATCTTTTCATGTGACAACACTGAAGAAATGACACTTTTCTACAATGTAAAGTAGTGAGTGTACAGCTTGTATAACAGTGTAAATTTGCTGTCCCCTCAAAATGGCTCAACACACAGCCATTAATGTCTAAACCGCTGGCAACAAAAGTGAGTCCACCCCTAAGTGAAAATGTCCACATTGGGACCAAAGTGTCAATATTTTATGTGGCCACCATTATTTTCTAGCACTGCCTTAACCCTCTTGGGCATGGAATTCACCAGAGCTTCACAGGTTGCCACTGGAGTCCTCTTCCACTCCTCCATGACGACATCACGGAGCTGGTGGATGTTAGAGACCTTGCGCTCCTCCAGCTTCTGTTTGAGGATGTCCCACAGATGCTCAATAGGGTTTAGGTCTGGAGACATGCTTGGCCAGTCCATCACCTTTACCCTCAGCCTCTTAGCAAGGCAGTGGTTGTCTTGGAGGAGTAGTTGGGGTCGTTATCATGTTGGAATACTGCCCTGCGGCCCAGTCTCCGAAGAGAGGGATAATGTTCTGTTTCAGTATGTCACAGTACATGTTGGCATATATGGTTCCCTCAATGAACTGTAGCTCTCCAGTGCCAGCAGCACTCATGAAGCCCCAGACCATGACACACCCACCACACCACCTTGCTTCACTGTAGGCAAGACACACTTGTCTTTGTACTCCTCACCTGGTTGCTGCCACACACGCTTGACACCATCTGAGCCAAATAAGTTGATCTTGGTGTCATCAGACCACAGGACATGGTTCCAGTAATCCATGTCCTTAGTCTGCTTGTCTTCAGAAAACTGTTTGTGGACTTTCTTGTGCATCATCTTTAGAAGAGGCTTCCTTCTGGGACGACAGTCATGCAGACCAATTTGATGCAGTGTGCGGCGTATGGTCTGAGCACTGTCAGGCTGACCCCCACCCCTTCAACTTCTGCAGCAATGTTGGCAGCACTCATATGTCTATTTCCAAAAGACAAGCTCTGGATAGGACGCTGAGCACGTGCACTCAACTTCTTTGGTCGACCATGGCAAGGCCTGTTCTGAGTGGAACCTGTCCTGTAGTGAGTGTACAGTTTGTATAATAGTGTAAATTTGATGTCCCCTCAAAATAACTAAACACAGCGCCATTAATGTCTAAAATGTCACCCCTAAGTGAAAATGTCCAAATTGGGCCCAATTAGCCATTTTCCCTCTCCGGGGTCATATGACCCGTTAGTGCTACAAGTTCTCAGGTGCGAATGGGGAGCAGGTGTGTCAAATGTGGTGTTATCGCTCTCAGTCTCTCATACTGGTCACTGGAAGTTCAACATGGCACCTCATGACAAAGAACTTTCTGAGGATCTGAAAAAAAGAACTGTTGGTCTGCATAAAGATGGCCTAGGCTATAAGAAGATTGCCAAGACCCTGAAACTGAGCTGCCGCAAGGTGGCCAAGACCAACGGTTTAACAGGACAGGTTCCACTCAGAACAGGCCTTGCCATGGTCGACCAAAGAAGTTGAGATACTGTATGTTATTACTTATATGGTTGTGACAGATTCTGCTTTAATAAAATGCATGCTTTTAACAACCAGATAGTAAAAAACTGATGATTATTCAAATGTTAAATCCCCATATACTGCTGGACCTAAAGACTCACCTTTTGATAAAAAAAAATTAAATGCACATTTTGTTTGCAGGTAAAAAAAATATTAATTTATTTTTTTTTTTTTTGAGGTGCCTGCAAAGCAGGTAAGGCTCCTGCAGACTCTCAGGTTAGCTTTCTAAATGTACCTCCTATACGAGGAGGATGATCAATGAACTACGAGAGCACTCACTAGCACCCTTGCAGTTCATTGAGAACTATAAGCCATCAGCCACATGCTGCAATGACGTATTGCAGGAAACTGTGACAGAATTCCGTGGCCATGTGGGCCAACCCTGTTTTTTGGAGGGAGAGGGGGTTAATGCTTAACATGTTACACCATAATGGGTGTAACATGTTCAGAAAGGTGAACTTATCCTTAAACCACTTCATCTCTATCACCAGAATACCCCTTATGGACCAGAGCAATTTTTACATTTTGTCTATGGGTCTGTTTATTTGGTGATACATTTCGCTGCTTGAGATAACAAAGTAATAAGAAATGTCACATGGTGATATTTTCTTGAAAAATGACTTTATTTTCTGTGCAATCCATAGACATAAGATAGAAGATAAAATTTCTGTTTTACATAGCAGTGGCTGCAGTCACTGCTGTGATTGAGAGCACACCCTGACTGTCATTTGACAGCTGGTATTTGCTGACAAGTGTGGTAGGAGGAGTGGCAGGAAGGACAAGGACATATATAACCTATGTACTTTACTTATGTTTTTGAGGCATACTTTGCACTCTCAAAGTCTACAACTGGTAAAAAAACCCTTGAATTAAATATGGATGTAGCTTCATAATATTTTGAAAGTATGACCTGCATACTTAATATTAAATTGTAATTATAAATTCATAATTCGGCACTTATAGGACTTATATTTATGGCAAACTTGCAAAATATTTGGTTTTCATGATTAATCATAATTAATATTAAATGTGTGGTTGGCCTTGAACAAGTGATAGTGCAGAATTCTTCAGTTATAGCTGAGCCAGAAAAAAGTCAGAGTATTTAGTGTTAACTAGCTGGAAGTTGAGTATTTAGGACATTTCTGTAGATGGGCATAGCTGGTTATAAGATCTCTGGTGTAGGGTGTCATGGGAGTCAGAAGTGAACCAAAATAGAATTAGTATGAAATAGTAGATTCTAGTAGTATCTCTGTGTATTTCATTTATGTTTTATAAGTTAGTAATACATGTTACATAAGTAAATTTCTGGTTATACAACACTATTGAGATATTATGTTGTAAAGATAGATTCTTAGTTATACTATCCTTTGAACAGAGAAACTGGTTACATGAGTAAGCTGATGCAGTGCTGTCATCTTTAATTTATGAAGCCATGTTTTAGATCAAGAATAAGGTGTTTACATATAGGCTTGTCAATCAAAAGATCATATATGCAGTATCCCCTCCCTTCAATGAAATCGCTCTCCTAAGCAGAATTGTTTGCCATACAAGGTTCTGAGTTGTGAGAATTATGACGTCTACAAGTAACATAAAAAGACATCCTGAGAGATGGAAAAGATCACATACACACGTCCGTCCATTCACACATACACATGTCCACACTGATACTCACAAGCAAGGCATGAAGACACATTTGTATGGTTATTCACATACTGACAAGCTTAAACAGGTGCATTCTCTTAAAGACCTAATATCACGTCACTTCCTTTTTCTTGCTCAGACTCATGCTGCATTGAACAGACAAGACAGGACAGCCATGACTCTAAGCTTTATAACTTCTGTTTTTATATTTTGGTTTTATCTACATTGAACTGTTATTTATGATACTTTTTACATTGTGTGATACAATAAAATCATACTTTATTTTTACTTTGCCGTCTATTTAATTATCTGAAATCGTCTAAAGACACTAGAAATTATTATATATGTCACAGAATATTCTACACTTAACTTACTTTTTTGGGTGTACACCCAAAGTCTACAACTGTTAAAAAAAAAAAACTTCAACATCAAACATCAAGTATGGATGTGGCTTCATAATATTTAGAAACTATAGTTAATTTAGATCATGATTCCATCACTGTACTCATATAGGTTATAATGTCTACTATCACTGGCGATTAGCCAACCTGGGTCCGGTTCAAGGCGGGTCCGGAGAACGTTACTAAAGTTCAGATGCAGAATCCAAACTCCATTAAAGTCTCTGGGAGCCAAATGTTAGAAAAAAGTAATGGCCATTTATTAAACTAATCGGTAAGGGATTGTCAAACAAATGGCATAGGGGGCTGGGCAATGCCCTGGAGAGCATTTACCAAGGAAAATAAAATATTTTAAAAAATTTGACAGGAAGCAGCAACTTAAATAATGCGTAAGAACAACATCACTCTCATGAGGGCAGCTGTGTTGTAGCTTTCCTAAACTTTAAGCTTCCCTTCACACAGCCAGGCAGCAGGTATTTCTCACACAGACTTGCATCCAAAGACATTGACCAGTCCATGAGCTTGGTTTTCTTGTTTTATTTTCAACTTGGATAGGATAATAGGGATTATGCGATGCCATGTTTGGCTTGAAACAATGGAAGGAGGACAGTTCTCTCCTATGTACAAATCAAATATTGGACTGTTCTGTTCTTGAAAGCCATCAGTCAATGTGGATCATTAGCAGCTGCCCCTTATGGGTGAGAACCTAGCAGCCCCTCAAAGAAAAAGTCATATCTTGTAGCTACATGCAAGGACATCCTCTCTCCCCCCCACAGAGCTGCTACCAGCTCCTCTGCCAGCAGGCGCTACCAGCCCTCCTGGCTTCTCAGAAGATCTCCCGGATCAAGGATAAAGGATTTAACTCAATGCTGTCTTTGGAAAGCTTCCTACCTTTAGTAGTCTTTGCCCTTGTAGACCCCAAAGTGTAGTGCTGTTCTCACACTGTCCTCTTTGCTTCCTGCTGCTCCAGGCCGTGATCCTATCCATGCCTGCCCGCAGAATGCATCCTCCTGAGCCCAACCTAGAGGCCAGCCCCCCCCAAGACCTAGGGGACCCATCCTAGACCCTGGCAGTCTCCTCAGCACTCTATCTTCCACCCAACTATTCTGTCAGCCTGTCTCTCCCTTATTTATAGGCCAGTCCACCACTCTGCCAGGGTCTCCAAACCTGGGATTAATTGGACCCACCATGAATATGCAGATTAAGTTACCACCTCTCCTTCTTACTGACCTCTGGAAGGTTCTATGGTCCTCCAGAGTCAGGAGGAGATAGAGCTACAACTTATAGAGTCATCTAGCTGACCTGCAATAACCCAATCTTAATCACATGACCCACACAACTACCATGAATCACACACAATGATTTTGCCTATCATCCACTACACTATTCTAGCAGCACACAATCTACTACAGCAAAACTGACATTTACAAAGAAAAAAAAGGTCTTCTAAATTACAGCGTCAGGTGCTTCTATCTGTTTGTAAACAAGCATCTGAGGATTCTCTTCATCTATGCCTGACCCTTATCCTAGTTGAGGTTCTAGTATGAATCTTAATGGGAACCCCCCTAACACACACACAAAATGACATGTGATTTCCCCTAAAATGATATGCCTGACCGCTATCCTAGAAGAGGATCTGATTTGATTGTCAAGGGGGAACCCACGCAAATACAAAAAGTGTGTGGTTCCCTCCAATATTTAAACCAAACCCTTATAGGAATCTGGAAGCCCCTTTTAACAGCAATGGGACTTCCAGATACTGCCCCCCCACATGTGAATGAGTAGGGGTACATACATGACCTGTGAGGAAAACTCCTAGTCCCAGTCTGCAAGTGTTTGTGTTCTTTTTTTGTGTGATGGTCTATGTCTTCAAAGCTTTATGCACATCATTCCAATTTGGCAGCATCATGGAGGGGACAGATGCTTTGAGATTTAGCTCTTTTCCCAGAGCTTTCATATGTATTCCATGTTGCCCCATTTGGAATAGTATTGGTACACGCTGCTAAAAAAAATGTCAATTGATTATTTTAAAGTGTTCAATTGTATGTATTATGTTGTGTACTGTATATTGTTGTGTTTATTTTTGTGTTGTGCTTATTTTAGATCTATATCTGCTGTAATAAAAAATTACATTTTGTATTTTTATATATTCTTGGTCACATATAAAGTCTCTATCTTTGTTGCAATTAAAGTACACCTGTGGCTAAGCAATAAACATTAAAATGTATGTATAGCCAAAACCATTTTTTGTTGTTTTAGATAGAATGGAAAAAGGTTAGAACCCTTGTCAGATTTTACTGATAGCTGGTGCTCCAGTAGAGAGATTTCCCTTTACTTTGGACTTCGCAATAAAATTTTACCAGACAAAAGAGTGTGAAAGTGAAATCTGGTGCACTGGCAATTCAGTAAAAAAATAAAAAAAAAAGATTTTACTCTCACTTAGGGGGTTATTTACTAAAACTGCATAGTGCAAAATCTGGTGCAGCTCTAGATAGAAACCAATAATCTTCCAGGTTTTATTTTCAAAAAAGCTTAACTGAACAAGCTGAAGTTAGAAACTGATTGGGTAATATGCAGAGCTGCACCAGATTCTGAGTGCACCAGTTTTAGTGAATCTCCCCCTTACTGTCTGCAGGACGATCTTTTTACCAGACAAGAAGTGGGAGAAATTCTCGACTGGATCTTCTTATGGCAGTAAAACCTGACTGGAGTTCTAAACCTTGCCCACTCTATCCAAAACTAAAAAAAAAAGTTTTGCTAAGTACTGAAACACCTATCGAGTTTACTCCCTGTATACACTGCGCACATATGCTACAGTCCTTTTACCACCAAAATATGCATTAATGACTGTGCTACCAGTGAGAGTCTAACATACATATACCAGGGGTGGACTGGGCTGGGGGCAATTTGGCAATTTCCCCCTCGTGCCACTGTGATGCCCCGTAAAAACGGCTGCATCAGTGATGTCAGGGGAGGTGAGCAGTGTCAGCCTGTCTACAGGTCCTCTGTGAGGTCCTATGTGTACAGGTCCTCTATAAGGACAATACTAGAATCAACTCACACATCGCCCACAGAAGTGCAAAAACAATAAATAAATTAAAAGGTCCAGTGCATAAATACAATCTTCAAATATCCTTTGCTCGAGTGCATAAAAAACTTGTCTATATACCAGTGCAATAGAAACCTCAGCAAGTATTTACAGCGTCCATAGAAGAGACGAGAGGAAGAAAGGAAAGATCTCCATACTGTAAAACCTTCTTTTTATTTTTAAAAACATAAAATCATACATATTTGTGTGTTGCACTCAACACTCAAACACAGACACTATGGGGTTTATTTACTAAACCTGGTTGACTCAGAATCTTGTCCACTTCTGCATAAAAACCAATCAGCTTCCAGGTTTTATTGCTGAAGCTTAACTGAACATGCTAAGGTTAGAAGCTGATTGGCTACCATGCACAGGTGCCCAAGATTCTGAGTCAACCAGTTTTAGTAAATCTCCTATTATATCTTTAAAGCTGAGCCAGCTCCAACCACAATAGCCTGGCTGCAACTCGGAATTCTGGCATGTGTGCTTACGTGACATCCAACAAGCCCCATCCTCCGCATTTTGTCTATTGATGTCTTCAAGAGACAGATTGACTTTGACAATATTTGAGGCAAATACCATGCAATTATAAAAAAACCAACAACTGCATTTATTGACCCCATTAAAACTGCTTAAAAGGTAAACTAAACAATCCTGCTTGTATAATGTATCAATGCGTCAGCTTCTCACACCCGCCAGCATGCCAACAAGTCTGTGTCTCACCCTGCTTCCACTAACAAGATCCGGCTCATCGCATCAGGTTGCCGTGTGACGTGACCCTAATGTTTTGTCCTTACGACTTTGTCAAAGGGCAAGCTCAGATATATGTATAAACATAAAATATTTTTTAAAATACCACCAATATCCTTTTTAAAAATTTGTCAAAAAACTATTCAAATCAATGTCTATGTTCAATCCTCCTGGTAGTATTAAGTATTAAGTTCAAATATCCATTTTGTTTCTCCTTTTGAGACCTCCTTTAACAAATCACTCCCTCCCCAATGATTCCTTATGCAGTCTATTCCATACCAATCTGCTTGGGTTGCTATTGTGTTTTTCTTTAAAATGTCTAGACACACTATACTCCTTAAACCCATTTCATATATTATTTATATGTTCCCCTATTTTTGCTTTTAATTTCCTCATAGGACTATGGGAGACAAGCACTTTTTTTTATAAAAGTTTACATTTTGAAACAAGACATTAATTATTGGACACAAGCACTAGTATATAGACAAGTGTTTTATGCACTTGAGCTTGGCACATTTGAAGATTATATTTATGCACTGGATACTTTCTTTTATTTACTGTTTTTGTAGTTTTTGTTTTCATTTTTGTATATAATATTTATGCACTAGATACTTTATATTTGTTTATTAATTGTACTTGACACTTTGTATAATATTGGTAAGCTTGTTTTTTTTAAGATGAATTGACATTGCACAGAGTTTTTGAGGAATTAGTGTTTTGTTTAATATTTTTTTTTTTGTATTATTTAGTAATAACCCTGTTATTTTTTTACATATGTCCACATACAAAACTTGGCATGCTAATTTTTCAAAAATGAAACTATGCCATTACACATGATTATATACATGATTATCTTGAGCACTAGTGTATAAATTATTAAAGCTCCAAACATAAAGTGAAGAATCACTTGAAATGTGTAAAAAAAGAATAAATGCTGTGCTACCTCCAAAAACCTATATGTGTGCGATAACCAACAAATTAGTATTCTGTGTAGAGACATACTGTCCAAAGACATGCTGATGAGTTAATTGGCTCCTGTCTAAATTGGCCCTAGTATGTGTATGCATGAATGTGAGTTAGGGGCCTTAGATTGTAAGCTCCTTGAAGGCACGAATGTGAATGTGCAATATATATGTAAAATGCTGCTTAAACTGATGGTACTATATAAGTACCTGTAATAAATAGTAAAGTCCATATAAACATGAATGAAATAGTCCCATACAGCTTGTGATATATATCACTCCAAGGCAAGTGTTGTGAGAATGTGAAAGTAGAAGGCACCACTAGCACAATGAAACTCCTCTGGCAAATCCTCACCTCTATATATTGACCTTCACGAGGTCAATATATGCTCCCACATTAGATGGACACCTTCTTAGTCAGCAAGGACTCTGATTCACTGGAGAACCTCAGCAGCTCAGGTGGATGGATAATTCAGTATGTTTTACATGTTAAAGGCAATGAGAACCCATATATTGGTCACTGTTGTTTTATTTTAAAAAACATCTACAAGCATCAGATGGATGGCAATGGATTGGATCTATCAATGCAAACCTTTATTGCCAGCTTGCTCTTTTTCTCAGTTCTATGAAGCCACACCTTGGCCAAACCCCTCTGCGTTTCTTCATAATGACCTAATCTGGGGTCTTGACAAAGGGGACTCTGCTCTGAAACATGTAGCTCCACCAACTCACGGCCAACGTGTGATGACATCATGGCCGGCCCCCTTGGCCAGTGATCTTGCTTCCTTGTCATCCACAGTAGCCACCTATTATACACACCAGTGTGGGATCTTCCTATGCTCTCCTCCTGTGAGAGACTATAGTGTTGCTTGGCATACATATCCACCTATGACTATCCAGGACTGACTATCCATTTAATAAATAATACTACACTTAGCAGCCCACTATTCCTTTGGTTTTTGTTTATTGCCACTGTATTTTTACATTCACTGATGAGACCATCCACTATTAGCAGCTCCTTTTCCACTCTTCATTCATCTTCTTTGGGTACCACCAGAAAGACACTACCTGTTGGATACATTAAGTAATGCCTCTGTTACACAATTTTCATGTGAGAGCATCTCTTATTTTTTTTTGTACATTGCCTTATTTTAAAAATACACTGAGAGTGGTGCACTTCCCCTCCTCTTTCTTATCATTTTATATCTATCAGAGTATTCTTAAAAAGCTGTTGTTTGTTGATGTCTCCACTGAACATTGCAATGATGTGATGTATCCATGTGTATGTGACTGCAATGCTTATCATCCAGTTTTTTATTGATTTTCTTATCACTACTATACCTATACAGTGGAGCTCTCTCTCCTTTCCTATTTTCTGATTTTACATAAGTGAGGTTCAGTTAAACTACCCACAATCCAATAAGATCTCTGCCCCTAATAACACAAGCCATGATACATGCAAAGGTGGAAGCCACAGTTCTTGACACGATCCCTAAATTCCTGCGCATATGGAGCCCCTGGGTAGAGCGCTTCCTCCCGCCTAACTTTGACGAATCACTGCTTCTCCCCTGAGTTCTGTACTGTACGCCAAGGA
Source organism: Staurois parvus (assembly GCF_062004578.1). Lineage (NCBI taxonomy): Eukaryota > Metazoa > Chordata > Amphibia > Anura > Ranidae > Staurois > Staurois parvus. The sequence goes on from NW_028317982.1 coordinate 4,258,954, forward strand.
TATTGGCAATAGCCCTTCGTACATAGCGCGTAGGGGCTGCTGTAAACTTGATGAATGTTTATGGAGTCATGGTTGTTATTCTTCTTCCCCTTCCCTCCCTTCCACCCCTGCCTGACCCCCTCCAAACTTCCCCCCATTTCTTTAATGCACTTGGGAGACATTGCTATGATTGGCTGATACCATATTGTGATCTGTTGTTGATTTGTTTTTACCTGTTTCCGTTAGAAATGTATAGGCATTAATACCTTGACCCTCATTCATTTTATTATGTCTTACTGTCGCTTTAATGCCTAGTATTCATTAATGATGTCTCCTTGTTTGTGTCATTCCGGTTTATTGTTAATAAAATTGTTTGAACAAGATCTCTGCCCCTAAATTCCTGGTTTCACCCACCTGCTGTAATTATTATTAAAGTGTATTTCTACTTTTGTAGTCAAAGTTGAGAAACTCCCTCACTATATGTTATGGGTTCCCATTCATATAACATAACTAAAAAATTAGTTTAAATGTTTCTTTCCTTTCTAGGAACCCCAGTTTGTCTCCAAGACAAAGAGAGACACACCGAGTTCCCCTCATAAACATAAAATGAAGAAGCCATATCTTTAATGCTTTGTTAGTACAGACAGTGTTCAAATCTAGTTGTAGCACATACCTCAGGCTGGTCTTGCAGTTTTATCCCAGGCTCCATTGCCTACTGGGGGCACGGCAGCCAGGCACACAGCAGTTCCACAATCTCACAACACAATAACCAGGCAGTATCTTTTTGAAGTTTAATGCTGAGTGGACTTGGTTGGTGTGTAGGGTGAGCATTGGGATACTCCATGTTTAGCGCAATGAGTAATAGAGGACATTACTAGACTCTTCAGGATGGGACCCTTTTGGACTAGGGGGTCTGCAATTGCAGAAGCAGTCCTAAATCAGCAATTCTGGAAAAGTCACTCAAAGGGTTAAACAGCAACACTCACTAGGATTTCTCTCTCTCTCTCAGGTCTTTACTCACTATTTCCCTGTGTACTTGTCTGCCTCCATTTAATACCGGTCAGACCACCATAGTCTGGTCCAGGCCAGATCCTCAGTGAACTCCCTTCAAACTGACTTCAGCAACTCTAGAGCTAGGCCCCCAGTTCTCCCTGAGCTGGGACCTCGATAAACTCCTTTGAGAGAACAGGCCCCCCCCCCCCAGCTATCCCTGAGCTAGGATCTCCTTTAGCCAACACTGCCTGGGAGAGCAGCAGCCCTTCAGACTGGGTCTTCTCCTCCAGGACAAGTACCCCTGTTGTTCAAGGCCCAAGGCTATTTATACACACCTCAGTCCCCTACTGGTCGGTCTCTCCCCAAGGGACTAGCTGAGGCTGTATGGACATGAAGGTTCAGGATAAGCCACTTCCAGCCCACTAAATTCTAGAATCCACTAGAATGAATGGGGAGGCAGTTGAGCCTGTAACCAGCAAGGCCCAGAACAGCCAAAAGCAATCACACTCCACTGGCTACAGAGGAGCCAACAACTAAATTTACCTTAACATCCCTAGCAATCTAACTAGGAGGGTGCTATGTAGTTTACAGCTGATTATGAGATCTGCCAGAATAGTGCAGACAGGGTTAAGAATTGTAAGAATATTTATGAATATGCAATATTATAGACACTTTCTAATACAGTTATAACTATGAAGGCCCATAACTGCTTTTGATTAGTTTCATAAATAATCTTTCTTACCTTTTCTACAAGGTTAAAAAGTCCTGTCACGTAACTATGAATCCTTTCTTTCTGCTGGGGAAAGAATGCACCAACCTTGCGCATTATCTCAGTAAATCTGTGATTTTATTAAATAAAATATATATACTTACAAACAAAGAAGTAAAACAAGCATTACAGATCCTCAAAGGAACTAAGGAGTGTACAGCCAGTGTGAGTCATGTCACGAGAGTAGACTCTCAAAGTGAGGCTGATGCGTTTCGAAGGGGGACCCTTCTTCATCAGAGCTTCATCAGTTTGCATTTGATCTGTTTCTGTAATGCTTGTTTTACTTCCTTGTTTGTGAATATATATATTTTATTTAATAAAATCACAGATTTACTGAGTTAATGCACAAGGTTGGTGCGCTCTTTCTTTTTGTTTCACTTCACAGTATCGGTCAGGCTTTCCCAGCCTTGTTCTAGAGCTGCACAACCTCCCATGCACTGGTGGAATTGTTTTGAGGTTCCTTCGATCCTTCCACCCCAGGTTTGAGTTCTACAGTGCAGGAAGTGTTGTTTCTGTCAGTTTTTATACACAGTTCCGAATTGTGAATACCCCAACTCCCCCCCGCTGTCAGATCTGTACGACATGAGGACCTGTTGCCTAAAGGGTTAAAGGAATCTCAGCCACCTCTTTTTATTTTGGTAAGGAGGAATAATGACAGAGAATAATTAAGATAGACAGATAGATAGATAGATAGATAGATAGATAGATAGATAGATAGATAGGTAGATAGATAGAAAGAATGATTCTGAACATTTCCAATGTCAGAAGTGCTCATTACACAAAGAAATGGACGCGGTAGTCAATGTGACCTTTCAATCTGTTGGGGGAGCCACAAAGGAAACAGAAGTGATTCCCAGTGCTACATACAGTACATTTAGTAGATGGCTCTCTGCTTGCCATTCTCTGGGAGACATCTACCGGATTATGGTAAACCTAGCTAAAGCCTCTCCTTTCACTAGACTTTTAATCTTTTTTTTATCAGGAGGACAATACTGTCAGGATATATAGCAGCATTGTGCCAGCACTTCCCTGAATCCACACCCATGGTGACATTGATTAGTCATTTCCCCTTTCTTGTTATCTCTTGTATTATCAGATACGAGTGACAGCATCCATTTCAATCCATAGCCTCTCAGGGGAGCGTTCACTTTTCTCTCTTTGTCACAAAAAGACACTGACAGAAGTTTACCATCTAATATAAAATGAATCAGATGAGTGTAAGCAGAAGACACCATCCGCATCAAAGTAGATTAAGGCAGATACAATTGAACTGAGAAAACGAAATAACATACTTTTACTGATCTTAGAAAGTGTCACTTAGAATTGTGTTATACTGGTTTTCTTTAGATTGGGAGCATAACAATAGTGTTCAAAGGTAGCCCAGTTCTACTTGATACTTCCTATTATGGGGTAAACATTTACACTCTCTCCTGCCCTGAAATAAAGGGGCCAGTCATTTAAGCATGGTCACATATTGAGTGTGCCAAGCCCTAATAAAATACCGACTTTCAGAAAGTTTGCATTTGTATAGGATTTTTATGGTTGTTTCCTTATGGATCCTACTAACTGTACAGCATGGGGTCTCCAAACTTTCTAAACAGAGGGACAGTTTACTGTCCTTCAATCTTTAGAGGGGCCGGACTGTGGCTAGTGGGAGTAGAAAATGTCCTGGTGTCAGTGGCAGTAACAAATGCCCCATGCAGGGGCGGACTGACAACTCATGGGGCCCCCGGGCAATAGGGGATCATGGGGCCCCTGTGTCCTTGCCCAAACTCAAAAAAGCCTATGAAAAAGGTACCAGGGGTATCTCATGGGGCCCCCCTACTGACCCCGGGCCCTCGGGCAGTGCCCGAGTTTCCAAATGGTCAGTCCGCCTCTGGCGCCATGACTGGTGGCAGTGGGAGGAATAGTGTCACACTATTGGTATCAGTGGGAGGAATAGTGCCCCATCATTGGTATCAGTGGGAGGAATAGTGCCCCATCATTGGTATCAGTGGGAGGAATAGTGCCCCATCATTGGTATCCGTGGCAGGAATAGTGCCCCATGGTTGGTATCAGCGGGAGGAATAGTGCCCCATCCTTGGAATCAGCGGTAGGAATAGTGCCCCATCATTGGTGTCAGTGACATCATTGTGCCCTCTAGTGTCCAACATCAGTGGACACTGGGGACTTTAATTCCGGCTGTGATGGAGCATAGAGTGGCGAAAGAGCACTGACAATGTGTGTATTAGAAGTTGGGAGAGGGTCCTCTGCAAAACATTATCACTTTGCCCTGAATGGGAAACATGACCGTGGGGTTGGTTAACTAAAGGCAAATATGCTGTTCACTTTGCAAGGGAAATTGTACTTTGCATAGGGAACTTACTCTTAAGCTAGCCATAGATGTATAGAAGTATGGTTGGGTTCAGGAGGAACTGGACAAATTTTGGTCCATTTATGGTGTTACCATTCACAAGGTTAATCTAATGATTGATTTCTCATGAATGGGCTTGTTGAAAAATTTTTTTTTGATCAGTTCCTACAGCAATGATCAGTGTGATCTGACAGTGGAGGAGTCCTACCATCAGTATATACTAACACAGCAAAGAGGATTCCTCTATCCACCTAAAAAAAACCTGGTCCATCTATGGCCACATGCGTTTTTGATGCATTTTGTGTTTTTTTTTCTAAATTGTTGCATTGCAGATTAAAACGCAAAAAGCAAAGCACATCAAAAACATGTCAAAAATACATCAAAAACACACTACATGCTTTTCTGCAGCATTTTCATTGAAGTCTATTGAACCAAAAACACAACGTTTCGCATTTAAAAAAAGTCCCTGACCTTTTCCAAAAAACACACTGGGAAAAAACACACTGGGTGAGAATGCGGGGATGTGAACCTGTCTCGTAGGAAATCATGTTAAATGGATTGCTGTGCGTTTCTGCAAGACACAACGGAAAATGCATAGGTGTGAACCTAGACCACCTTTGCAAAGTAAATAGACCCCAGTATCTTTTTAAAGTTTAATTCTCCTTTAACTTGCATGCTAGTTCCCATCAACCTCTTGGCGCCTGCAGCACGCAAATGTGCGGCCTCCCGGCGTCTGAGCCTTGACGCAGAGCGGCAACACATTTGTGTGCAATTAAGAAAAACATGTGCTGAGAACGCACAACCTGCGTTGTAAACCTCAGACATGAAACATAGGCAAAGCAATTCCCTCTATAGTGTGCACTTACTCTCAGTTAGGAACACAGTGGGGGTGATTTACTAAAATTGGAGAGTGCAAAATCTGGTGCAACTGTGCATGGTAGCCAATCAGCTTCTAACTTTAGTTTGACAAAAACACCTGGAAGCTGATGTCTCTATGCAGAGCTGATTTTGCACTCTCCAGTTTTAGTAGATCAACCCCTAGTTGTCATTTCTGCCTGCTGCTTTATTTCTCTTCTATCTGCATTAATCATTTCCGACAATTTTTTCTTATACCAAGAGAAAAATGGTGACGAGGGAGGGACCTCCAACAGATTGACAGCCTCAGCTCTGTTCTTGTGTGGTGTGGTGTGGTCCGCTCCAATCTCAGAGTTTTCCTCATTGAGCTCTGTAGTGTGTAATTTCAGCTCTTTGCTCTCTTTTTTCAAACTCTCAGACAAATTTTATAAATTCTGGACTTTGATAGGATGTAGAGAAGACAAGACTGTGAGGATTTACAACCACTTTAAATCACTTGGTTACCATTGGGTTAACACTGGAATATGAATTCAATTTAGGATGATAAAGCCGAATATGCTATTGATTTGTACCATTGGTGCCATCCCCCATTGGGTAAACCTATGTATATTTGTATACCTTTGTGTATTTGGATTACAGAACCTTGTTGACACTAGCCTTTGTGTCTGTTTGTTTGTATCCAGGGTTAGTTAACAATGATGGTAAGTTATCATGGGTGGAGCTCAAAATATGCAGGACACTTGCTGTTTTGCCAGGGAAGGGCTAGGCTGTAATCTTTTACTGCAGTTTTATTTGTATTACTCAAAGTACAGAAGATTGCATAGTTGAATTACTTTTTAATAAGAATCAAAGAGAACTTTTTCTCTTTTCCAAGAATATAATTTGTATGCTTTGTAGTTATCATGCCAGACCTTTATTAGCTTTGCGGAGTTTAGCTTAAACTGATTATAAAAATTTAAAAAAAAAAATACTTTATCAATTCCATGGTCTAGGTAAACATTGTGATGGGTTTTAGACTAGAAGGGAAGCCTTTGTTTCCTGCTGATATAAATGATGATCTGTATTGTCAAGGAGATAAAGGGTGGAGAGAACTATTTAATCAACAAACAGATAATAAGTGAAACTTTAAAGTCCAGCAGATTGCAGAGAAGAACGGGCAATGACTAAATAAACCATCAAATCCTGAAATATACAAAAGTGGAATTCTTCAGCCATATATTGGTATGTGGTAGATTTAGAAAAATAGAGATTTCCCTCATTCTTGTCCTCATAGCACTGAGAGAGAATAAATCATCAACAACTGGGGCACAGGCAGCAGATTTAGCCTTTTCCCTGCCAGAGCTTTTTTTTTTGCATTTTTTGACGTTTTCATGCATAGGCGCCCCTGATACATGTGTTTACATTTGAATGTGCGTATGTGTGGGGGTAGGGAGGCCTCAAACATTTTTTGGGGGGGACCTAATTTTTTACTTAATTTTTTTATTTCATCACATAGGGGACACAAGTCCACTATGTGATGATTTTTTGTTTTGTTGGTGACAGGTTCTCTTAAATCAGACATGCAGGGTCTAAAATACCCTGAATGTCTCCTCTGTGCTCCACTGACTCTAATGCAGTGCACATCACACTGCATTAGATTCTTTCCCAGCCATAATGGCCAGGAACAGTGACATGGGGACACGGAAGTGTGTATTTTTGTAAGGTCGTGGTCCTTGAAGATGGTGCTGGTGAAGAAACATTTTTTGTTGATCCAGAAACAGCAGAAAGAGCTTCCGAAATGGGGACTCTGAAGGGAAAAGATACTTGCACTTTCATTCTGGTTCTCATCATTTCATTCCATAAAATATTTTTGAATGTCTTTAGGGCACCTCTGGTATGCAAAGATGTGTTTTGTCATTCTTGCAGCATTTGGAAAAGAATATTTCTCACATTATCTGCAAATTGCAGCTTTGCTCTCAGCAGAATTTGCACTGTGGAAATGTTTCCAAATTCTAGATGTTGGTCTCACCATTTTACTGAGAGGAGAAAAATAAAAAACAATTTACTGACCAAACTATAAGGAAACATTATGCTGTGATGGTGGAGTACATTCATAGGAATCGTTTAAAAGTAAAAAAAATAAATAAACTAATTTGTTAGACAAATACCTGTCAATTAAGGTCTTAGAGGACATAACTTATCATCTACTGTATCTCAACAATCACCCACTGTAGGAGGTGCAAGATGGAGCCCACAAGCAAACGAAACTGGAGTCTTTCCCCTGCAGTGCCCCCTAGTGGCAAAAATGCATATTTGTCTTGTTTGAGAACTGCATTCAGAAGTACAGTTACTTGAACTGCATTCCATGATTTGCTTTTCTTCATCTGAAAGAACTTGCAATAATTTAAGGCTTTACATAAAGTTACAGAAATCTTTCATTAAGGTGTCATAGATATATTACTTATCATTGTAAAAGAACATATTCCATACTTTTTTCCAATTTTTCCAGAAAACACCCCCAAAAAACTGCTTTGAAAAAAAAAAATTTCCCCCAATTTTTCCGGGTTATATTCAGGCCTTCCCATCTCTACCCTTAACACATTCCCATCACGCCTCCTGTCTCTTTAAAGCGGAGCTCCACCCAAAAGGGGAAGTACCACTGGAATACAGGATGGCTTGTGAAATGGGCTGCAGGGGACACACCACGGGACCGAGGGACAGGTAAGTGGCTGTTTTTCAAAAGTCAGCAGCTACAGTTTTTGTAGCTGCTGACTTTTATTTTTTGACAGGGTGAGTGGAACTCCGCTTTAAGAGCTTCCAAATGCCGGGAGGCAGAGGTGGGCATTTGGGTCATGTGACCACTGTAATTGGCTGTTGCAGTGGTCACATGATCAAATGTGTACCTCTGGTGGGAACTTTCTGGTCCCGCTGGCAACTGTGCTGGGAGCGTGCATGGTGCACACTCTCAGCACAGAAAAGTGCTTACTCCTCTTCTCAAGATAGAATAAATTCAGTTCCTCTAATCTTTCCTCATAGCTGATCTCCTCCATGCCTCTTATCAGTTTGGTTGCCCTTCTCTGTACTTTCTCCTGTTCCCTGATATCCTTTTTGTGAATTGGTGCCCAAAACTGAACTGCATATTCCAGATGAAGTCTTACTAATGATTTGTACCGGGGTAAAATGAGATCTCTCTCTCTGGAGTCTATACCTCTCTTGATACAAGAAAATATTTTGCTAGCTTTAGAAACTGCAGCTTGGCATTGCATGCCATTATTAAACTTGTGATCTACCAGAACTCCCAGATCCTTCTCCACCATTGATTCCCCCAGTTGTACTTCTAGAAGGTATGCCATATGTTAATAAGGTATATTTATAGGCAGAGGCGGACTGGCCATTCAAGCACTCAGGCACTGCCCGAGGGCCCGGGGTCAGTAGGGGGCCCCATGAAATGCCCCTGGTACCTTTTATAGGCTTTTTTTGAGTGTGGGCAAGGAAACAGGGGCCCCATTATCCCCTATTGCCCGGGGGCCCCATGAGTTGTCAGTCCACCCCTGTTTATAGGGACAAAGACAATTGACTGTGCAGAAATTATTAGCATTAGCCATGACACCTTCTACTTAGAAACATCTAAAAGGTAAGAACTATTTTTTAAACATTTTTAGGTATGCTGTGTGAATGGAAAAACATAGCATATAGTGGGGTTTTCTAAAGCTGGCCATATATTAAACAATTTTCATTTTGCTTTAGATTTACCTTTGTAGTGCAAGGGCCTGCCTGATTGCATACAAATTCAAAGTGTTTAGGTTTGACCTCATATTACATGGTTTTGGTATATCTAAATGAAAGCTGTACAAGAAAATTGTATAATGTATGACCAGCCTTAAAACGGTTGTAAAGGTTGAAGGTTTGTTACCTTCATGCATTCTATGCATGAAGCTAAAAAACCTTCTGTGTGCAGCAGCTCCCCCAGCCCACTCAATACTTACCTGAGCCTCATCGTGATCCAGCAATGTGAATGACATCCTCAACTGTCCCGGGTGCCTCCTCACTGGCTTAGACAGCAAGCAGGAGCCATTGGCTCCCCCTGCTGTTAATCACAGCCAGTCAACCAATGAGGAGAGGGGGGGCAACCCATGTCTCCATGTGTGAATGGACACACGGAGCAGAAGGTGCCCCCATAGCAAGCTGCTTGCTGGGGGGGCACCCGAAAGACAGGAGAAGCTAGGAGAGCTTGCGGGGGACCTGAAAAGAGGAGTATCCAGGCTGCTCTGTGCAAAACCACTGCACACAACAGGTAAGTATACACATGTTTGTTGTTTTACAAAAAAAAATGAACCGTTAGAAATGCTTTAATTTTGACTGCAAAATTGGAAATATGCTTTACCCCTTCCCCTGTATAACAAATAAGAGTGCTTGTGTGGGGATCGTCGGCTTTCTTTATAACTTACCTTTTCTTGGACAGGGTCCGGTGTCACCCTGTATAGGTTGCATGCCGATGAGGATCCTTGGCTTGCTGTACAACTTACCTATTTGTGGAGTTGTCAGTCTGCCCCTGGCAGTATACATAAAAAAAATAAATAAAAATTCCAGTATGTATATATAGTTTGTAGTTGCTATAACATTCATGCAAACCAATCAATATACACTTATTAGGATTTTTTTTTACCAAAGATAAGTAGCAGAATACATTTTGGACCACATTTATAAAGAAATATTTTTTTTGTTATATTGGCTATGTTTTAAAACAAAAAGTAAAGAATATTGTTTGTGTTTAAAATTTTTCTGTAATTTTTCCTTTATTTCGCAAAAAAATAAAACCCAGTGTGACAAACGTGTTGCCTGACCCCTGCCCTTCTCACCAATTTATTAGTCCTTTAAGCTATCACTACCGCCTTTTGACTGAGAAGAACTCATAATCTTATCAGTAACGACCATGATTTTAGAATAAACATCTGTAACGCACACTGTCACCACAGAGGATTATATTACAGAGGATTATATTACAGTAGCACTCTTCAAAAGACAGGGATTATTTTAGTTTGCATTAAAAGCCTTAGGGACACTTTAACACTTTTCACAATAGTGTTTAATAATGAAAAGGTCCATAAAATAGTGCAAATAAAATATTTACAGAAAAAAAGGTGTTACAAAGAAATAAAGACCATAAAGCAACAGAGAAATAAAAAGGAGTTGAAAATGAAGATTACTTGCAAAGTCCTTGGTTTTAGCAGAGACCAGTTGTCCAAGTGGTGTCTCTCTCTCTTGGCTAATGTTAAAATGAGAGCTTGACAACAGGTCCTGCCATTCACTTTTTCTGTGGTATCAATCTGACCATTTATCTGGTTTAAGGGGTGGGAGCTTGGAGGTAACCACGTTTATGACCAAGTCCCAAATACAGTTTCTTATAAGTATTCATATTTCTGAATACCTACTGTTTACAGTCTTCAAAATGAATATATATATGGCAGGCCTCTGATATCTATTTCTCATTGGAGGAGTGTGGATAACTCATCCACTCTGGTACCTTTTAGCATAGGGATGTTTGGATTCAAATTGCTACCCAATAACTGATTGAGGTAAATATGTCTATATTCTGGCTGTGCTGTAATGATTTCATGAGTTATGAAATATGCTGAAGTTTTACAGTCTTGGTTGATAACCCATATAGCAAAAATGTGGATTTGCTATTTCCTTCAGCTGAGCTATTTATGACTGTGTATCTGTTAGCTCTCTGGATTGTCCAAGCTTGAGAGGGTGACAGTTTTATTAGGGTTTCTAGACTAAAAGTGTGGATTGGGTAATGGAGAGCTCTGTGTGTCTGGTCAATGGGTTGATAACAAGGCCCTGACATCAGGTAACAGTTTGTGTATTGTATAACCTGAAGGATAGAGGGGGGAAAGTCACTGGGCTATAACTTCCTATCACAAGATGGCATAGGAGACTTGTGACATGACAAAATGGCTGCTACACACACAGCTATTTTTGTGCCCAGTACACACGACCATTACACCCAGTGAGGAGCAAAAATTACCAAAAGAAAGCTCTATTTGCTTGAAAAAAATGATATAAATTTTGTTTGGGTACAGCGTTCTATAACTGACCATTTACCAGCTAAAGTAGTGTTATTTCAAGGATTCCCCTTTGAGAAAGTTGAGAAAGTCCGGCCTAAACTATAGGTTATTTACAGTAAGGCTGGCCATAGACAGACTGAAATCAGTTAGTTCAGTAGAGAACACCTGAATTGATATCTATGTTTGGTCATTCCTGTTCAACAGAGAGGGATTAGAACACCAGTATGATTCTTATAGCTGTCTGTGCACCCTGTTACCCTCTATTTTCCTGTTTGCTGTTATCACAGCAAGTGAAAGAAAATCCCAAATTTTGGGCTATCACAAGAACAGGAATAGAGGGAAATGTTTCCAGTGTTCCAGAGGACACTAGTCCTGGTGACCCTAGTGACAACCAGGGATTCCCTCACTTTGTAGATATTTCTTCTCACTTCCTGTTTTGGCTATGGGACAGAAAGTGAAGGAACATATTTCCAAAGGAACAAAAATTGCAAACAAATCTTCCTCTACTCTATCCAAAATGAAAAAAATAAAATTGCCTTTAGTTATACTTTAAAACTTGTTATCCACTGGTAGTGTGTGTCATTTTTAAAAACGTATTTAATTCAGTGCATTTTAAAGTACTTCTGTTTACCTTGTATTTTCTTGATATTTCATTTTAGTTTCAAATAACTTTTATTAAGACTTTTTGCTCACATTGTTTACTCATTTGATTTGGCAGAACGCTGCCGATCATTTCCTGACATTACATGGCTGAGATCTAGAAAATGTCAAGGAGATTACATCTCTTTCTATTTCAAGGAAGTGTTTATAGACATCAAATTACACTTTTCTGTCACTTGTCTCTCTTTTCAGAGTTCAGACTGAATAATACAATTTTGAAAATCTCCCAAACCACGCCTTACCCTCACTAAAATAGATGGCAGTTACTTCTCACTGTCATATTGATGCAACACTATGCAAGCTTTTTCCCATTGTCCAGATACTGCTTAGAATATACCTGTCACAAAAATAAAACAATTGCTATATAGTATATTATTAAATAATATAACAGAACAATTGTTTCTGACTCTGGTGTCCTAAGATAACCTGTTTCTACCATCTGTACCCCATCATAGGCTCTGTATAGGTTCACTTGTATGATTAGATGTTTGACCTTTAGCCAATAGTAGTTTCTTTAGTCCCCTCCTGTATTCTTCAACATGATAGGGAAAAGTTTTGGGGACATTGTTTAAAGAGGGTGGAGTGTAAATATTAAGGGTCCATGCACCCTGGACTTAAAACAATCCGAATTGTTTTGGCAGAAAAGCGCATATAGAGCATTTTTGTACTGGCGTTTAGGAGCGTTTAGTGGTTTTTTTCTGCCAGAAAACTCTTGAAAAAGCAAACCAGAAGGGTTTTTTCTGCCTCTAAACACTGAGCTTACAATATGCCTCTAAATGTGCATGAACACATAACATTGAGCTGCTTCTTCAGGAAAAATGCAAAACCCTGTAGAAGGAGTGTTTTTAAGCCCTGTGTGCAAGGACCCTTAAGGGGAAGTTTGGGGTTTCTAAAAAAATAAACATACAAACTCACCTCTGTGCTGCAGCTGTTCCATGCTGGCTCTAAGACTGAGAACTGAGCAATCACATGACCACTGGTCACTCAGTTCTTGGTCTGCAGTGCTGTCATTTACTGCTCTCCACTCTGCCCCTCTAGCACTCACTGGAGTGCTGAGATTGAGAAGGGGTTGGCGCAGCTGGCTTCAGCTCTTAGTCACATGTTGAGAGGCGGAGCCAGCTGTCCATCAGACAACTGCATGGATCCCAACAATATGGAGCCTGGGACAGCTTTGCCATGTCAACTGAAAGCAGGCTATAGTTCACTGTATGCCGATTCTGGGTCACAGGAGAGCAAAAGTAAGTGCACTTCTATGACCCACAAGAGAAGTATGGCCACAAAAATATTTGGCCATTCTTCTCTTTAAGCATACCTGAACACTGCATAAGTCATGCATGGTCCTATTATTTGCCATTAGCATTGCTCCCATAACCCCCAACAACTCTATGAATATTCATTTTATCTGTGTATTGACTACTCTTTCATGACCCTCTATTTAATTTGTCAGATGTTGGTTCCCACGGTAGTCCACCCCTCTGCAACACAATTGGTTCCGTATTTACACCTGATCCTTTGGTGGAGTCTATAAATACCAGCTTACATGGCCCAGGGTATTAAAACTGTCTATACACTGTGCAAATTGTGACCAATTTCTGATGAACTGGCCTAAATTTGATGAGTGGGTGGCCTTGTTGCCAACTCCTTGTCCATCATCCTTTGCTTGAAACATTGAAGAAGCCAGGTGTAAAATTGTCGGCCGAACAGGGGCTGCAGCTGTCGTTTAGGTATTCTGATGGTCCAAAGCCAGCTGTCAGGATTCAAAAGATGCAGAAGAAGAAAACATCCTCCCTGTAAATGATAGGTAGCATGAGATAGTATATCTACAATTATTATTTATTATTTATTTATTATTTCAGGTACTTATATAGCGCTGCCAATTTTACTCAGCGCTTTACATATATAATGTACATTCACATCAGTCCCTAACCCTCAAGTGGTGTACAATCTAAGGTCTCTAACTCACATTCATACATACACATAATTAGGCCCCACAGAACGGTAAAAATGCATACCAGTTAAGGACCCCAGCAGAGATGTGCTTTGTTCATCTTGTGTAATAAAGAATTTTCTGCTGGCATCGGTGTATGGTGACTGCTTTTTTTGGATTACTGTTGGAGAGCAGAGTCCATATCCTTTATCGCTAAGGAAGCTGCCATGTTAGCCTCTGTTTAATGTGCAGTTGCCATGGTTCTGCACATATGATCAGTTATCATAACAGCCATTTGATGGCTTCATATTTCAAATGAGAGCACAAGCACCAATGACAGCTATCATTTACAGCATGGCTTGAATGTAACATTCGGGAAGCAGTTAAAATCGATGGGTTTAGTTACACATTAATATGGGTCCCTTTTGGTTTTCTCTAATTCCTCATTTGCCATATATTCATCTTATTATTTTTGTTAGGTACTTAAAATGGCCATGAAAGAAATATTCATCTTTAGATATATCTTGCTATTTATCTGTTTATTTAAACAGTCATTTAGTATTTATGTAGAAAAAAATACAGATATCATCAGCACTATCTAGTAAAAGCGTGGGCAATGTTTTCTGAAATATTCTCCTGAATGCAAAGAGATTGGTAACTGATAAAACAATATCTCTATTTAAAAATAACATGTTATAGTTTTCTAACCTTCCCTGGAGCGCCCAAAACAGCATTGCAATGAGAACATACAAAATGTAAAGCTTAAAGGAGAACAGCTATGATATTTGCATAGTGAAGATCCTATGCAGACAGATATTTTTCTGAGAAATGTGAGTGGTGGAAGGTCTACATGTTCATTAAAATCACACACTTGCCAAACCTGACAGAAGTTTTTGGGAACTGCAAGTGTGACTGCAAACTAAATTAAAACGATGTGTATTAATTGATGAGGGAGTGTTGACTGTGTGATAGAACTTCATTGTCTGTAATGGCCAGCACCTTGCATGAAACTCTCATTGATAAATTATCCATTTATTTTCCAATCAGTCCCTACTGATAGGAATAATTGATCTATTTTCAACAACCCAAATGTCTATAGAGTGAATGCAAGGTGTGTTCATCAGTCTGGAGATAAAAGGAAAGCAGGACCGTGGTGCAGAAATTATTCATCATTTTGGCAAAAGAAGAGTGGGGCTGTCAATCTGTAGAGTGGGGTGCAAAATGTTATCATAAGTCTTGAAATAAAAGGAGAATGGAGCTGTCAGTAGGGTGCAGGATATGTCTACCAGTCTGGGGATAAAAGGAGAGTGGGGCGGTCAATCTGTAGAGCAGGGTGTGGGATGTGTTTATCAGTCTGATAAGAAGAAAAGTGGGCCTGTCCTGGGGTTGTTGAATGTCTCCATCCGTCTGAGGTGAATAGAGAATGGAGATATCAATCTGTAGAGTGGGGTGCAGGATGTTTCCATCAGTTGGGGGAGAAGAGGATTGGGGCTGTCAGTCTGCAGAGTGGGGTGCAGGATGTGTCTATCAGTCTGGGGATAAACAGACAGCAAGGCTGTCAATGGTTTAGTAAATACAGTTTTCTGGCTGACAATCTCTACCTGCAAAATCAACTCTTCAGTGTATTTCATAACTCCTGAGATGATAACAGTACAGCCAGAATAAGAACATCTTTACATTTATCAATTAATTAGCAGCATTTAAGCACAAACACCACTATATTCGAAGGTACCAAAGGCGGATTAGGTTAGGAATAGGCATCTGATACCCATCATATTTGTATTTATTCAAAAGGTAATCCCATGCTAGAAAATAATATAAAATTTACCAGAGTGTAACCTATAGATATTCCAAGATATTATTATATATATAGAAAACTGTATCTGAGGGAGTGGCAGCTAAATGATCATAATGATTGTCACATCCCATCGATCACTCCTCAGACCTCATCGACCATTCGTCCCATCAGCCACTCCTCACAGAGACTGCATCAGCAGTCTAGAGCTCTTCTTTACCATCAAACAGAGAACAGCAGCCAAGATTTATTTTGATAGATACACTGATTTATCTTATGCTCATTGACTGGACTTTGTTGAACGCACAGAACCAGGACTTTGTCAAACATTTTCATTCTTAAACTTGCTTTTCTATTGCATTATTGTCTTTTTTTGTAAGAACTTTTTTCTGTAAATATTCTGTTTGCGCCATTTTACCAGGTTATTTTGTATCAATCTATATTTTAACATTGTTAATATTGTCTCTAATGCACTAGCCCAAACCTTAAAACACAGCACAGCTCAGCCCCACCCCCCACTCCCTCCTCACAGGATTTGATTGACAGCTTGTGTATCCTGTGAGAAGAGGAACACAGACCAATACCGCTGGATCGAGATAAGACTCAAGAAGGTGCATAGGAAGGTGAGGGGGCGATATAACTAGTGGGACATTTTTTTACCTTAATGCAGGAAATTTATTAAAGTGTTACTAAACACCACAACAGTAAAATCAGTCTTTATATGCAGTAAAGCATGCTTGTTTTACTTACTGTGGAACCTAAGGGGTTAATCCGCCACCTTGTGTAAAAAGGCTGTTTGATCCTGTCTTCTCTGATTCTCCCCTTCTTTTACTGTCCCCAATCCATCTGCTGATAGTACAGAGATCTAGGAGTCACTCTGCATGTGGTCAGTTTAATGTGTATTGCTAGAGTTTTTTCTTCTTTGGGAGGGTGTATGTGATCAGGTTAAGGCCAATCAGCACTGCCCAGACAGAGGGTCAAAGGTTATGCAGCCTCATAGGACAGTCAGAGGAGAATAAAAACTCCTCCTACAAGCGTTAACCAGTGCTTGGCTGAACACTGATAGAAGTCACAAGACTGCTACAGTATATACTGCTGATGAGAAAAGGTATTTATCAGTTTATATTTACTAAAATAATTGCATTTCCATGTTCTGTGTGGGTTTAGTAACACTTTAAGTGCATATATTTATACAGTGCATCAGTGTATCTATACAGTGGAGCACTGACTTGCAGGATTGTGGACAGTATACATTCACCGGCCACTTTATTAAGTAAACCTGTTCAACTGCTTGGTAACACAAATTGCTAATCAGCCAATCACATGGCAGCAACTAAACGTGGTGAGACAACTTGCTGAAGTTCAAACTGAACATCAGAATAGGGAAGAAAGGGTATGTAAGTAACTTTGAATGTGGCATGGTTGTTGGTGCCAGACGGGCTGGCCTGAGTATTTAAAAAACTACTGATTTACTGGGATTTCAATGCACAACCATGATGAGAAAAAGTATTTAGCAGTTTATATTCACTACAATTATTGCATTTTCATGTTCTGTGTACTGTGGGAGACCAGATATAGTGTATAGATCCTAGGTTTAGTAACACTTTAAGATAAATAATATCTTGATTTTAGAATCACTTTACAGAATCACTGTCTCTTGAAGAGTGCTACTAATTGGTGCACTTAGAATCTAGTGCAACTGTATAGCCAATCAGCTTCTAACTTCAGCTTGTTCAGTTAAGCTTTGACCTGGAAGTTGATTGGTTTCTATGGAAAGTTGCACCAAATTTTGACCTCTCCAGTTTTAGTAAATAACCCCCACTGTGTATTACAGATATTTATCAAAAGTCATAATTGTTATAGTGAATGGTTGACAGGCCAATAGCTATCTGGTGGCAGTGAATTGGGATGTAAAGAAAACCTCAGTGGTGATTGCTCTCAGTCTGCTGTCACTTAGATTGTGGGACTGCGAGTTGGAAAGTCTTTGTAAGGGTGAAGCTAGAAGTGTCATCGCCACATATTAGTGACAGCGCAGTGTGTTTTGGCCAGCCATTTGTCACAAGTTGGTGGAGGTGGCCAGGTCTGACACCACATCCATCACCATGTATCCATCAGACTGGGGAAAATATGGATGGGGCTGTCATCTTAGGCTTCCCACTCACACTGCAATTTCAAAGCATTTTCAACTAGAGATCAGGATCTGTTCATCGTCTGGTGAGAAAATGAGCGGGGCTGTCAGTCTGTAGAGTAGGGTGTGGGGTAGGTCTATCAGTCTAGTGAAAAGAGGATAGGAGCTTTCAGTAAGCAGAGTGGGTTGAAGCCTGTATCTATAAGTCTGGGGATGAAACACAAGTGTGGTTGTCAGTCTTTACAGTGGGGTGTGGGCTGTATCTATAAGTCTGGGGATGAAACACAAGTGTGGTTGTCAGTCTTTACAGTGGGGTGAGGGCTTTATCTATAAGTCTGGGGATGAAACACAAGTGGGGTTGTCAGTCTTTACAGTGGGGTGTGGGCTGTATCTATAAGTCTGGGGATGAAACACAAGTGGGGTTGTCAGTCTTTACAGTGGGGTGTGGGCTGTATCTATAAGTCTGGGGATGAAACACAAGTGTGGTTGTCAGTCTTTACAGTGGGGTGAGGGCTTTATCTATAAGTCTGGGGATGAAACACAAGTAGGGTTGTCAGTCTTTACAGTGGGGTGTGGGCTGTATCTATAAGTCTGGGGATGAAACACAAGTGTGGTTGTCAGTCTTTACAGTGGGGTGAGGGCTTTATCTATAAGTCTGGGGATGAAACACAAGTGGGGTTGTCAGTCTTTACAGTGGGGTGTGGGCTGTATCTATAAGTCTGGGGATGAAAGGAGAGCTGCACTGTCAATTGGTACAGAAGGGTGTGAGATGTGTTCATCAGTCTGGCATGAAAAAGAGTGAGGCTGATAATCTGTAGAGTGAGGTGCTGGATGTATCCATCAGTCTAGAGAAAAAAAAGAATAAAGTGGCTGTTAATCTGTAACGTGGGGTGCAGGCTGTGTCCATCAGTCTGAGAATAAAAGTAGTGGGGCTCTCATTTTGCAGAATGGTGTGCAAAATTTATCCATCAGTCTGGGGAGAAGAAGAACTGGGATGTCACCTAAAGCTTGACATTCACATTAAAATTTAGAGGACACGTTCAACTAGATATCAATTACAAAAGAAAACAACAACCATATGGTAAGTTGATAAGTTATAGCCAGCAGTTTTAGTTGCATTAGTTTCTAAAAATTCTTGGCAGTAGTTTGCATTTATCTGACCTTTTTTTAGATTAAAAGCTCTTTGAAAGTGGTTTAAAAGGTTTGAAATTGAAAAAAAGGAGATTTGAAGTTCTACTGCTATGTGGACCCATAGCCTGTACTTCCTGTATTGTGCGAAGTGTGCAGTGGAGCATTGCAAAATGCACGCAAAGGTTGGTAAACATACGGGCACTTTCTGTGCATTTCTTAATGCATTCTGGTGTGAACAGGCCTTTAATGAACACATAGCTGTGTTCATTTGTTCATTTGTTTCATTTATAATTTTTTTTTTGCTCCTTTAAAGCAGAGTTTCTCAACCAGGGTGCCATTTGGGTTTCGCCAGGGTGCTGCAAACACGAGACCCAGTTTGCTCTAGATTGCATTGTTCCAGGCACATATTTTCCATTGATAATTAACATTTATTTGTATTACATTCTAGATTGTGGTGCCTTCAAAGTTTCCTGTAACTGAAAAAAAGGTTGAGATACACTGCTATAAGATGTCCTGTACAGAGACAATAAACATCTTTTATCCTCATGCATTACGATTGCTAGTCACTGCAGCCACACACTCTGTCCTAACTACTAAAATGGAAAATTGAAGATTGATCTTTAGATATACAGGTTATTGCTGAACATATATCTTTGATTTTTTTTTACTGTACTGTTGTTGGTTTTCTTTAGTTTATTTCTGATGTGCTTTAAATTCCATGAAGCATAAACAAATGTAATAAACTTGGCCACGTTTAGACATGCTGCATATTAATTCATGAGTGTTCCAGGGTCTTTTCATTGGCAGGAATGCATAAATTATAAGGAATTTATGTGCAGGATAGAGGCTATTGTTTGTGTTAGTTGCAAGCTACCATTACCATTTCACATCCTGGTGGCAGGCAAAACAAGATAAACGACTTCTGATTTATCTTTTACTTTAAATTACCATGGAAACAAATTCTACTTTATTTATCTGCCGCACTGTAACAGGTTATGAAGGAGTGATTGCATTCACGACAAAACAATTCAAGCTAGATGTATAACTAGGCTAGGGCCATCTGCAATTTTCCCGGAGTCTTTGCTGATTCCTTAAGGTGCTGTTGTGATAGATCTATCCTCCTAATCTGGATTGGATCTATAGTTATGAAATAGATTACTACTTTGTTGAGACGCCATTTGTTTGTTTGGCCTTCAGAGCTCGTGTGTCTTCTTCCTGACTTCCATTACATATAAAAGGCAGTATCTGTAATGGGACAAGGCGATTACTGGTTTAGTGTGAATATTGGACAAAGGAATAAATTGTACTTTAGAGAAAGAGAAACATGGAGAAGAATATTAAACAAGTTTAGTATCAAAGTAGCTTTGCTGAATCACATGTAGCAATACTACCAAAGAAGCCACTTGGTTGATTGGGTTCTCTGTTCTTCTGCTTTGACACTGAGAACAACCTCAGCCCCACTGACACACCAGGATAAGCAAATGGATACTGCACTTCTGCCGGGAGCACAAATATAGATACCCTACACAAAACTAAGGTACAGTATTGAAAAGCATACATCAAATTAGTTACTGGTAGATAGTGGTAATTGAATCCAATCTATTGTCATGGGTTGCAGTACATAGCAGTATGCACATAAATGAGTAAAGGATTTGGTCAATCACAGTTCACTATAAAACATCTTCACTATGCTATAGCAGCACATAATGGAGTTCTAAGCAGCTAAAGTAGAGTACACCTGGTAATCCAGAAAATCAACAATAGGTAATGGCATTAGAAAACAGTAATAACAATAATACTCAATACTACAATAACTCCTCTGTAAATAGTAGGCTATGTCCACTTTAGAGTGCATGCTATATGAATGACAGTGATGAAACTCCCTCAAGAGGTACCTCTTACAACGGACAATAGGCAAATTCTTGTGAAGCAGCTATCTGAATAAGTAGTCTTTAGCCCTAGTTCTTTAGATTCCCACTTAAGTTATGCTGATAGTTTGATGGTCAGACCCTATGTGCTCAGTCTCTGCTAGCAGCAACAGTTTAATGGCAGCAGTGCCCCCTAACCAATCCTAGCAATACATCGTCAGGGGTCCCGCTGTTTAGATGCCAGCTTACTTCTGGATATGCCTGGAGCAACTCCAGTCTTCAGCACATGGCCACAGGCTTGTAGCAGGTTGATGTACATACAGGAGTAGCAATATGCACACCTTGGTTTTCCTTACAGCAAAGAGGATAGTCCTCTATATTTAGCCTGTGAAAATACTGCTCTCTCTCTCTCCTCATACTCACCCATATTGAGAATTATAGTCCAAAAGTCCATTAACTGCCATAGTAAAGCTTCTTTCCAAAACTTCACCTCCCATGGTTCAATGTTGCCAATCATCAAGTCTCTTGAGCTCCTTCTACTTCCCAGCTCCCTCTATTGAGTAAAGCGCTTCCTTTGTAAAATAGAAGGGCTTTCTCAGCATTATAGAACAGGCATACTGAATTGGTGCTAAAATAGTTCAATGGAACACCTGCCCTACACCTACAAACCCCCTAATAAAGAAAGAAAGAAAGAAAGAAAGAAAGAAAGAAAGAAAGAAAGAAAGAAAGAAAGAATAATCATATGTGCCTAACTGCTGCTCTAGAAATGTATAGACTGCAGTGACAATATACGGTATGTAAATAGTAAGTGGAACAGCACTAAAATGTAATATACACGCAAATTCAGCACACAAGAAGTAGGTGACCTTGGTAAACCATAATATATGGTATGTCCATGGTGAATCAGAACACCCAGATGGCAGCCATTCCAGAGTATGTCAAAACACTAAAGGTGAATACAAACAGAAAAGAGGGAGAATGGCGCCTTCTGAGTGCAGTAGGTAGGTAAAATTCATTGAGCCACAGTTAAAAAAACTTACAAAAAGAAGATGATGAAAACGCCCATCACAAATAAAGGAAATACATCCAGGGCCCACTAATGGGCCTCCACATCCTAGGGGGACTGTTTGGCATTGGATGAAGTCGCCGTTGTTGGTGGGGTAGATCCTGGGAGGAGACTTCTGGTCCGGTCTGCAACGTTTTAACTGTGGCTCAATACATTTTACCTACCTACTACACTCAGAAGGCGCCTCTCTCCCTCTTTTCTGCTTTTAACAGCACTAAAACTGAATACTACAGTATATGCAATAATGAAATATTACCTATCAAAAAGAGTGCAAAAAATCACTGTGTAAAACGTATTGTAATAAAAAGTGTCTTCGTCTTTCCCCCTGCCCACACCCCCCCCCCCATCCTATCCATCATCACCAACAACTCCACTATCATTCCCGCCCCGCAAGCCAAAGTCCTTGGCGTCATTCTTGACTCGAACCTCTCCTTCCAACCGCATGTCAAATCACTTACAAACACATGCAGGCTCCACCTCCGCAACATTGCCAAGATACGTACCTTCCTCACCCCTGACACCACCAAACTTCTAGTACACTCCCTCATCATCTCACGCCTTGACTACTACAATTCTCTTCTCACAGGCCTACCCAAGTGCAGGCTCTCCCCACTACAGACCATCCTGAACTCAGCGGCTAGACTCATCCACCTCACCATCCGCTCCACCTCTGCCACCCCCCTCTGCCTCTCCCTCGACTGGCTCCCGATTGTCCAACGCATCAAATTTAAACTTCTAACCCTGACCTACAAAGCCGTTCACAACACTGCCCCTGACTACCTCACCAACCTGATCCCCAAGTACCGCCCTACCTGTACCCTTTGCTTCTCACTGGACCTCCTTCTATCCTGCTCCCTGGTCTCCTCCTCCCATGCACGACTGCAAGACTTCTCCAGGTCCTCCCCCATCCTCTGGAACTCACTGCCCCAATCCATCAGACTGTCACCTTCCCTCCTCACATTCAGGCGCTCCCTCAAAACCCATCTCTTCAGGGAAGCCTACCCCACCCTCACCTAACGGCCATTCTCCCTCTTTCCTCCCACCCCTCATTCCCCTCAGCCACTTCCTACTGTACCTTTACCCCCTCCCTCCTAGATTGTAAGCTCGAAAGAGTAGGGCCCTCTTACCCCTCGTACGTTGTTTGTTATTGTTGTACTGTGCCATGTATTGTCCCCCCCTATTGTACAGCGCTGAGCAAACCCTTTGGCGCTATATAAACTCGATGTAATAATAATAATAATAAGTGCAACTTTGCCACAAAAAATATATATAAATCACATTAAATTATCATGAGTGTGCAATAAAGACCATGGAGTGCTGGGAATATTTTGTGCAACAAATATTAATTAGTGTACAACAGATGCAAAAAAGGTGACAATTCAATATGAATAAAGTGCAACAAAGTCCATTAAATATTTTGCCACTTCTTCCCCATCTCTATTGGTCACCACAGGGGGGTTTATTTACTAAATCTGGTTCACTCAGAATCTCCTGCACTTCTTCATGGAAACCAATCAGCTTCCAGGTTTTATTGCTAAAATTTAATTTAACAAGCTGAGGTTAGCAGCTGATTGGTTTCCATGCACAGGTGCACGAGATTCAGAGTGAACCAGTTTAGTAAATCTCCCCCAGTGTGCTCCAGGAGTGTACTTTAAAAAATGCTCACTCACCAGATCTTATTGACCCCTTATGTAACATAAATAGGTCTACATGCACTTGTTTAAGAAAGCTCCAATGGAGAACCAATCCAAGAGTACCTTATTCCTCACCTGTCACTGGATCACCCTCCAAAAGGTCACAGGAGTGACCATGGCCAATGCATGCTCATATAGCACTCAAACAGGGAGACAGACCACGAGAGCTATCATAGTGTACCATTTATTTATTAAAAGAATTGTCCATACATTTAAAAATATTGAATTAACAGTAATGGTGCCCATGGCACCCGAAATGACCAGCCAATTGATTGTAGGAAGTGCTGCTGCTCTGCAATGGGCTGGAGCCAGTGCTCATTCCAAACAGTGGAACTAGCATCACGACCATGAAGTCCAAGGGATTTCCTGGTTGTGACATCATTTCTGCTGCCTGGACTGCGGTACCATGCAATCTGGTGCAGGTAAATGCACTGCATTTGTTATCTGCGTTCGGGGTATCATTGGGATTATATTGACACCTGCAGTGGATTGCACCACACTGCATTCTTGTGTAAATGAGCCCTGAATGTAGCCACCCTCCCACGCTTGCACTAGGGACTATGGGCTATGGATCTGTAGTGTGCATAGAGCAGTGTACATGGGCTCAACTAACGTGCACTGTTCATTCCAAACAAACGGAAGTGAGGTGGAAAGACAGAGGTTCGGGAGGTTTCATGATAAATAGATTACAAGGTCATACAGTAGTTGAAGTTTATGGATTAGTTTTGGAGAATAAGGATATAATTTAGTGTCACTTTAACTCCAGTCAATTTGGCATACTCTTCCTTTTAAAAATGTCAAGCATGTTATAGAAGGTGTTATGCTCACACTAGATGGCCTCTGTTGCAGAATGTTACCTACAGAAAACACCTTTTAACAATTTATGCACATACATAGGAGCTTGGATGCCCCCAGGGACTTCCAACATATCTAAACCCAAAAACAAACAATTACATATTGGAGCTCATCATTAGATATGGTAGTTTTCTTTTTTTCATACTTTTTTTCTGTATTTTTTCTTGGTGATCCTGTCAGTAACAAACTTCCTGTCCTTGGATGGCTACACTCATACATATTTATACATGAAGCCATGGTTGTCACCCAGGCTGTTCTCATGATTTGGTCTATAACAGGGGTGTCAAACTCAATTTCATTGCGGGCCACAGCAGCTTTATGGTTGCCCTCAAAGGGCAAGTTGTATCTGTAAGACTATATAAATGTATCTACTCTTTATCATAATAAATAATTGCCTCTGAATTTGATTATTACTGATTTTAGTAATAACTGAAGACTTAAACTGTGAAAGATGCAGACCGGCATGGAGTCCCCTCACATTCCTATATCAGATGAATTCTAAAAAAGTAGAGCCACACACCACTGGTATTATCCACAAGAAACGTCAAAATTTCATGTGGATGATACCATCAGTGTGCAACCCTCCTTTGCAACTGACATAGAATTGTACTAGTCTCATAATATTTGTAAACAGATAATTAGAGCCCCCCACCATCAGAAGCCAAGCGTCCCCCACCCTGCCTTACATCACAGTGCACCACCCCTTACGTTGTGCTGCTGCTGGGAAGAAGCTGGGGGAGGAACTGCAGGAGAAGTGCGAGGGCCACATGAAATGGCTTGGAGGGCCACATTCAACCCGTGGACCTTGTTTTTGACACATGTGGTCTAAAATAAGTCTTTCACTCTACATCTCCTTTACATGGGAGTGGAGGAAGTCGTAGTTTAATGAAGATATCTTGGAAGATAAATAACCATCATCATTTTAAAATTGCTAAAATAATACCTGTTGATCTTGTTATGAAGATACTTATTCAGGCACTTGCTGTCAGGGTTGCCAGCCATCCATTTATTTACGAACAGATGAAAGGTAATGGACAGAAGTGACTATATGTAACAATACCCTCTGGCTTGTTAACAATAGGTAGGCTGCAGTGCTGATCTCCTTCTTCCAGTCCCCAGCAGTATCCAGTGCTTGCTGGGCATGAAGAGGATGGAGAGAGCACTGAATTTACTAAGCCTTCATTTGCTCTGCCTCCCATTCTTCAACCCACGAGTTAAAAACAAGGCCTGTGGGTTGAAATCGGCCTGCCAGGCCATTTCATGTGGACCTAGCACCTCTTCTCCAGCTGCAACACCCCCCCCCTCGCCTCTGCCCCACCTTGTCTCAGCTGTTGGCAGCAGAAAGAAGGAGAGAACTCCTCCAGCAGATGCTGCACTTCTCTATGCAGCTGAAGACAGGTTCATCTCTACAATCCCCCCCTTCTTTTAGCAGTTGGTAACAGAGAGGAGGACAGAACTCCTCCTACAGATTATTTTCCTTTCTGTTCAGTAGCAGCACCCCCTCATCAGCACCTCCCCTGGTCTCAGCTGATTTCAGCCCTCCTTTGGTCCTCCTCCAGACCATGCACTTTCTGATTTCCAGTTCCTGCCTCCAGCAATAGCACAAGTTAAGGGGGGTGCACTGTGATGTAAGGGAGGGTGGGGGAAATCTTGACTTCTAATGGTGGGGGGGCTCTTGATATCCCTTGTAAGGGAGGTGGGATGCTCTGGACATCTGCTTATATTTATTATGAGAATAATACAATTCTATGCCATTTGAAAAGGAGTGTCGCACACCATTGGTGTCATCCACAAGAAACTTTACTGGAGACTGCTCAGACCACAATGGAAGAACCATGCTCTGTCTGAGCAGTCCCCAGTAAAATTTATTGTGGATGATGCCAGTGGTGTGCGACCCTCCTTTTCAGACTTGCATCATCTGCTACAGTAGTGGGAGTGGCCTCTGTGCCGGTTTGCATGTGCCCTTCACAGCTTACATCTTAAGTTATTACTAAAAGCAGTAATAATGTAATGAAGAGGCATATATTTAATATGATAAAGAGTAGATACAGTTGTGTTCAAAATATTAGCAGTCAGACATCACTAACCTAATCAATCACTGTTTTTGGTAGAAATGATATTTCTACATGGCAAATAATTTACTAGCAGGTGTAGTAGAGTAATAGAAATCCAACAGACCCAACAGTCATGACATGCATGCTGCTGATTCTGTGTAATTGAATCACTAATTGAAAGGGGCATGTTCAAAATAATAGAAGTGTTTAGTTCTATTAGTGAGGTCATTCATTCTTTGAAAAACAGGTGGCAATTATTGCCCTTATTTAAGGAAGGAAGGCAGCAAATGTTGTACATGCTGGTTACAGTGCATTTCTCTCTGAAATTCTGAGGAAAATGGGTCGTTCCAGACATTGTTCAGAAGAACAGCGTACCTTGATTAAAAAGTTGTTTGGAGAGGGGAAAACATATAAAGAAGTGCAGAAAATGATAGGCTGCTCAGCTAAAATGATCGCAAATGCTTTAAAATGGCACCCAAAACCTGAAAGACGTGGAAGAAAGTGAAAAACTACCATTCGAATGGATAGAAGAATAGCCAAAATGGCAAGGACTCAGCCAACAATCAGCTCCAGGAAGATCAAAGAAGGTCTAACGTTACCTGTGAGTACTGTTACAATTAGAAAACGCCTATGTGAAGCCAAGCTATCTGCAAGAAGCCCCCGCAAAGTCCCACTGTTGAAAAAAAGACATGTGCTGAAGAGGTTACAATTTGCCAAAGAGCACATTGACTGGCCTAAAGAGAAATGCCGCAACATTTTGTGGACTGATGAAAGTAAGATTGTTCTTTTTTGGGTCTAGTGGCCGGAGACAGTTTGTCAGACGACCCCCAAACACTGAATTCAAGCCACAGTACACTGTGAAGACAGTGAAGCATGGTTGCGCAAGCATCATGATATGGGGATGTTTCTCATACTACGGTGTTGGGAATATTTATCACATACCAGGGATCATGGATCAGTTTGAATACATCAGAATACTTGAAGAGGTCATGCTGCCTTATGCTGAAGAGGAAATGCCCTTGAAATGGGTGTTCCAACAAGACAATGACCCCAAACACACCAGTAAATACGTTATAGAGTGGCCAGCCCAATCCCCGGATCTTAATCCAATAGAAAACTTGTGGGGTGACATCAAAAATGCAGTTTCTGAGACAAAACCAAGAAATAGAGAAGAACTGTGGAATGTAGTCCAATCATCCTGGGCTGGAATACCTGTTCACAGGTGCCAGAAGTTGGTTGACTCCATGCAACACAGATGTACAGCAGTTCTCAGAAACAGTGCTTATACAACGAAATATTCATTAAGTGAATCAAAGGAAAGTAAAATCTTCAAACATTTTTCAGTTTATATAGTGAATGTTTGAGTTTGTAAAGAAGAATACAAACACTGCTATTTTTTTGAACAGTCTAATATTCACTTTGCTTAAATTTTTTTAGAGGAACAACACAAATTTGATATATTTTTCTTCATGTTTTGATTTGGAATAGAATGTGTAGTGTTCCCAATGCATTTGTGTGTATGGAAATAAAAGCTATTAGAAGGATTTTGAGCTTTATTCACTTTTTTCAACACACTGCTATTATTTTGAGCACAACTGTACATTTATATAGTCTTACAGATACAACCGGCCTTTTGAGGGCAACTTCAAATAGCAAATGCACATTACAGATTTGTTGTGATCATTTTTGGACCAATCCAGGAGATTGCTCTTGGGAAAGGTTCTGGGGTAAATTTCTTTCCAGTGTACACTGCACTGTACCAAAAAGGATACTCTGCCTCTAAATCCTAGGCCCAGCTGCCCAACTCATTTCAAACTTCTGCATGCTAAAGTGATCCTATCACTACAGGCTCACTTGTAAAAATGGCTAGGCTGTAAAAGAAACTTGCTTCTGTCCTCAACATTGCTATAGTGCTGCTATTCAGCCCCTGCAGGTATTCCACACGCTTGAGTGTATTGAATAGCTGTTCTGCCCACCAAATGCTATGGTTCCTCCTGCCAACTTATATGTCCTGTAATGATGTTTAAGCTGGCAAGAGAAACCACAGCAAACGGCAGAAAGAGCAGAAGTGAAATACCTGCAGTAGCTATGGATTATAAAATCAGTAACATTTAATGACACAGGCCACCAGAAATATTACTATAGATGTTCTTTTACTGATCAGGCTTTTATAAATGAATCTTGAGGCTGACAAGGTCATAGTCAAGGACAGGAGTTTAAACAGCATAGAATACAGAAAGAACAGAAGTTTCTATTTTAATATGTAGCAAATGTGGAATATGCAGCATATGTGGAATATGAGTACTTTTTCCAGTATTTGCCCTGCATCCAGGCACATGGTCCTTGTCACTCTTTTGGCTTATTTAATAGTCCAGAGGTATTCTCTTCTTTTTGGGTAACTTGGATAGGGATAGGGAACTGAGTGGGATACTCAAAGATTATGTACAAACAGGAGAACATTGTTTCTTGCACAAGTAAATGGTGGGCTAAGCCTTGTAGTAGTAACCTGAGAAACCAGAGCAGTGTCCTGGGCAGTACAGTAGCTAAATGGTTAGCACTTCCACCTGGCAGTACTCAGGTCATTGGTTTGCATCCCAACCATGGCACCACCTGCCAGGAGTTTGCATGTTCTCCCTGTGCCTGTGTGGGTTTCCTCCGGGTACTCTGTTTTCCTCCCACACTCCAAAGACATGCTGGTAGGTTAATTGGCTCCTGTCTAAATTGGCCCTAGTATGTATAGTTAGGGATCTTAGAGTGTATGCTCCTTGAGGGTTAGGGACTGATGTGAATGTACAATATATATTATTATTATTATACAGTATTTATATAGCGCCAAAAAGTTTGCTCAGTGCTGTACATTAGAGTGGGAGACAGTACATGAGACAATACAGTAACAATACAATACACGAGGGGTTCAAGGGCCCTACGCCTTGGAGCTTACAATCTAGGAGTTAGGGGATAGTAGTACAGGAAGAAATGGCTGTGGGGGATGGAGTGGAGGAGATCAGCAGTTAGGTGAGGGCGGGGTAGGCTTCTCTGAAGAGATGGGTTTTCAGGGTGTGCCTAAAGGTGAGGAGGGTAGATGACAGTCTGATAGATTGGGGTAGTGAGTTCCAGAGGATGGGGGAAGCCCTGGAGAAGTCCTGGAGTCGGGCATGGGAGGAGGAGACCAGGGAGCTAGAGAGTAGGAGGTCTTGTGAGGAGCGAAGAGTACATGTTGGGTAGTATTTGGATATCAGGTTGGTGAGGTAGTTTGGGGCAGTATTATGAATAGCTTTGTACATCAGTGTTAGTAATTTTAATTTTTTGCGTTGGGCAATCGGAAGCCAGTGGAGGGAATGACAGGGGGGTGGTGGATACGGAGCGGTTGGTAAGGTGGATGAGTCTTGCCGCTGAGTTCAGGATAGACCAAAGTGGGGATAGCCTTTGATGAGGTAAGCTGGTGAGGAGGGAGTTACAGTAATCAAGTCGTGAGATAATAAGGGAGTGAATGAGTTGCTTTGTAGTTTCAGGAGTTAGGAACAAGCGTATTTTGGAGATGTTGCGGAGGTGGAGCCTGCATGAATTTGCCAGCGTTTGAACATGTGGCTGGAAGGACAGATTGGTGTCTAGAGTAACATCTAGAACTTTGGCTTGTGGGGTGGGACCAGGGGCGGACTAACAACCCATGGGGCCCCCGGGCATGGGGCCCCTGTATCCTTGCCCAAACTCAAAAAAGCCTATGAAAAAGGTACCAGGGGCATCTCATGGGGCCCCCTACTGACCCCGGGCCCTCGGGCAGTGCCCGAGTTTCCAAATGGTCAGTCCGCCCATGGGTGGGACTGATGGTGGCGTTGTTGGTCGTGATGGAGAGGGTAGGGGGCGCAGCTGGGGGGAAAACTAGGAGCTCGGTTTTGGAAAGGTTTAATTTGAGGAAATGGAGTGACGTCCAATCTGATATGTCATTCAGTAGGCAGGTGATTCGGGCAGAGACTGAAGGGGTGAGGCGAGGGGTAGAGAGGTAGATTTGCGTGTCATCAGCATAGAGGTATATATTTATTATATACATTATTATATATATATTATATATATATATATATAAGTATATATATTTATATATATATATATATATATATACAGTCAGGTCCATAAATATTGGGACATCGACACAATTCTAACATTTTTGGCTCTATACACCACCACAATGGATCTGAAATGAAACGAACAAGATATGCTTTAACTGGAGACTGTCAGCTTTAATTTGAGGGTATTTACATCCAAATCAGGTGAACGGTGTAGGAATTACAACAGTTTGCATATGTGCCTCCCACTTATTAAGGGACCAAAAGTAATGGGACAATTGGCTTCTCAGCCGTTCCATGGCCAGGTGTGTGTTATTTCCTCATTATCCCAATTACAATGAGCAGATAAAAGGTCCAGAGTTCATTTCAAGTGTGCTATTTGCATTTGGAATCTGTTGCTGTCAACTCTCAAGATGGGATCCAAAGAGCTGTCACTATCAGTGAAGCAAGCCATCATTAGGCTGAAAAAACAAAACAAACCCATCAGAGAGATAGCAAAAACATTAGGCGTGGCCAAAACAACTGTTTGGAACATTCTTAAAAAGAAGGAACGCACCGGTGAGCTCAGCAACACCAAAAGACCCGGAAGACCACGGAAAACAACTGTGGTGGATGACCAAAGAATTCTTTCCCTGGTGAAGAAAACACCCTTCACAACAGTTGGCCAGATCAAGAACACTCTCCAGGAGGTAGGTGTATGTGTGTCAAAGTCAACAATCAAGAGAAGACTTCACCAGAGTGAATACAGAGGGTTCACCACAAGATGTAAACCATTGGTGAGCCTCAAAAACAGGAAGGCCAGATTAGAGTTTGCCAAACGACATGTAAAAAAGCCTTCACAGTTCTGGAACAACATCCTATGGACAGATGAGACCAAGATCAACTTGTACCAGAGTGATGGGAAGAGAAGAGTATGGAGAAGGAAAGGAACTGCTCATGATCCTAAGCATACCACCTCATCAGTGAAGCACGGTGGTGGTAGTGTCATGGCGTGGGCATGTATGGCTGCCGATGGAACTGGTTCTCTTGTATTTATTGATGATGTGACTGCTGACAAAAGCAGCAGGATGAATTCTGAAGTGTTTCGGGCAATATTATCTGCTCATATTCTGCCAAATGCTTCAGAACTCATTGGACGCCGCTTCACAGTGCAGATGGACAATGACCCAAAGCAGACTGCAAAAGCAACCAAAGAGTTTTTTAAGGGAAAAAAGTGGAATGTTATGCAATGGCCAAGTCAATCACCTGACCTGAATCCGATTGAGCATGCATTTCACTTGCTGAAGACAAAACTGAAGGAAAAATGCCCCAAGAACAAGCAGGAACTGAAGACAGTTGCAGTAGAGGCCTGGCAGAGCATCACCAGGGATGAAACCCAGCGTCTGGTGATGTCTATGCATTCCACACTTCAGGCTGTAATTGACTGCAAAGGATTTGCAACCAAGTATTAAAAAGTGAAAGTTTGATTTATGATTATTATTCTGTCCCATTACTTTTGGTTCCTTAATAAGTGGGAGGCACATATGCAAACTGTTGTAATTCCTACACCGTTCACCTGATTTGGATGTAAATACCCTCAAATTAAAGCTGACAGTCTGCAGTTAAAGCACATCTTGTTTGTTTCATTTCAAATCCATTGTGGTGGTATATAGAGCCAAAAATGTTAGAGTTGTGTCCATGTCCCAATATTTATGGACCTGACTGTATGTAAAGAGTTGTGTAAATTGACGGCACTTATATAAGTACCTGTAAGACTTAAACAGAATAAGCTCTTCAGGAAACTAGACAGTCCCCTTTGAACACAGCTGACTCTAGCACCAGATGGATGGCAACAGCACACAGTCTCTAGGATCAATCACATCAGTTAGTACAAATGTCCTTAGACGATTGGCTGCCTCTTTCCAATATCTTCCAGACACTTTCTCCCTGTGATACCAGTAAAAATCCACAGATGACAGGCCCCTCAGTCAGTTTCTGCAACAACCATCCCCCAGCCATCCCAGTTGTGACAGTGATGAACAGAAAATACATGATAGGCTTGCAAAGGGGGCAAGACATCCATCTCAGGCTGTGATCTCCTCCTAAGGGACAAAACACTTCTGTTCCAAGTCTCTGACCATTTATACACCTTCCCGGCAACAATCTGTGAACTCTCCTACAGGGATTGACTGAGACAGTATACATATTCATGCCATCTATTTGCCTTACTCCACACCTATGTTCCAGAACCATACAGAGAATTCTGGACTGCAATCAAACCTGCAACCTGTGAAACACAGAACAAAATTAAACAATCACAAACAGCCATACTGATTCCAGTGAGCCCACTCTGTGTTTCACCTGAGGTCATTCACTTCACTGGGTATATGTAAGGCTTTACAACCCCGTCAACTTTAGATTTGGCTATAGGTCTTTTCAAGGAGCAAGAAAAGACATTTATTGTAATACTTGCTTCTACTGTATGCTAAATAAAAAAGTGTCACTCAATTTACCTTAGTTCTAGATATATAATTTCCTATTCCTAGAGGGAACATGACTTTCTAAAGGTCTCCTGGAGGGACTTCTGCCAGTTTATAGTTACTTCATGTTCGCCTATAACAAAACGGTAAACTGAATATACTTCAGAAGACTCCTCACTCCTTTTAAAATTTGTTATATTTGAACCCCCTACCAAAACAGAAAAGTTTACAATCACAAAGCCATAAACAGCAATTGCCTACATCGTAACATGTACAATTCACCCACAAGACTAAAAGGCATAAAGACAAGCTATCATTTCTGTTGCATGACTTTTAGTTTTTGTGATTCATTATTGTTTCATCTACTGGAGGCACTTTTAGTGATATACTTTCAGACAATTTCCTAGGACATCCTGTGGATTTCCACTGTAGAACTTTTAAAAGTATACCTGCTGTCTTGTTATACAAATAAATCGTGTTTGGAAACACATCAGAAAATATAAAAGCTTGTTATGTAACGCACATAACTCCCTTGGAGATTTTGCAATGTACATGCTTTCCTAAATCCTATTTCTTATGCAACTTTGAAAACCTTTTGTTTAATAATAAATTTCCATGGTTTTCAAATGCTAGTGGAGTGCTGCTGCCAATGCTTGAGGGTGGGGCTTGGGTGAAAATGTGTTGGTGCCAGGAAATAGGAAGGATTAGGTGCCATATATTTATATTGCAGTGGGGACAGGCTCAAATCGTAGTGTCAGTAGTAACCATGCAAAAGACAGGAGCACCCAGGAACACCCAAGGAAGGTTTTTCCTGCCCTATTATTCTACAAGGCAACAAACACATGTAGCGCCATACCAAAGGAGCCGCTTGGAAATTTTGGGTTCCCTGTTCTGTGCCTCGACTCCAAGAACAACCTCAGCCCCTCTGACACACCTGGTTGAATGGAAATCACTGCAACCACAAATAATAAGTCAAAAATACCTCTATCCTGATTTTAGACTATTGCCAATGAGTAGGTGCATACCCAAAGGAATAAACACACTTTTACTCGATGATTATTTAGTTTATATACTGAAGTCAAATTAGCCTGAGTATAATCACAAAAGAAAGATCAATGGCTGTTACTGTATATTCAAAAGCGAATTACATATTAGAAACAAACAATATAATACTATACAATATCACTTTAGCTAGACACAAAGGGGTTTATTTACTAAAGCTGGAGAGTCCAAAATCAGACTCCCTTCTGCATAGAAACCAATCAGCTTCCAGGTTTCATTGCCAAAGCTTCATTGAACAAGCTGAGGTTAGAAGCTGATTGGTTTCTATGCAGAAGGGAGTCTGATTTTGGACTCTCCAGCTTTAGTAAATAAACCCCAAACTGTCCTGCAGGACTCATCAAAGCTCTCCTACTGAGAAACGTTTCCCCAAGCGAGCAAGAATGTTTGGCTAGTTTGCTTGTGGGCTCCCAGTAACCAGAACCAGTGCTTATCTCTCTTAGGGTTTTGGATGTATGAAAGGTCCCATATAGAACTTATCACACAATGCAAGAGACACTCAGAAGAGTGATGGAACTCTTTAAGTTGGTGCACAGCAGAGATGTAGTCTCTTTTTTATGAAAAAATGTCACCTGCCTAAAGATGATGACATAGCAAACAGTGCTCCCCTTTAATGAAGGCAACAAGCTGGAAGTTTACTTTGAATGCGTCATAAAGGATATGGTGGTTATTCAAACTAAGGAGGGGTGGGAACAGACTTTAGCAGAAGTATGTCCCTTTAAGTGCAAGACTTGGCTGGTGGAACTTGTTGCTTCTTTGTGTAGAAAAGGCCTGAAGTAATATGCTTTTACAGTTTACAGTTCTGGCCCAAGCAGCCAAACAGGATATATTAAAGCTGATATACACTGGGGAAAATAATTATTTGATCCCCTGCAGATTTTGTAAGTTTTCCCACTTACGAAGAAATGAAGGGCCTATAATTTTTATCATAGGTATATTTTAAATAATAGAGACAAAATATTAACCAAAAATGCAGAAAAAACACAGGATACAAATGTTATAAATTGAGTTGCAGTTCAGTGAGTAAAATAAGTAATTGATCCCCAAGCAAAACATGACTTAGTACTTGGTGGAGAAACCCTTGTTGGCAAGCAAAGAGGTAAGATGTTTCTTGTAACTGGTTAATTGCACACATCTCAGAAGGGATTTTGGTCCACTCTTCTTTACAGATCTTCTCTGAATCCTTAAGGTTTTTCGGCTGTTGCTTGGCAACAACATTTGTTACAGGATTAAGGTCTGGAGACTGGGTAGGCCAGTCCATGACCTTAATGTGCCACTTGAGCCACTCCTTTGTTGCCTTGGTGGCATGTTTTTGGTCATTGTTCTGCTGGAAAACCCATCCACGACCCATCTTCAGTGTTCTAGCTGAAGGAAGAAGGTTCTCATCCAAGATTTTACAAGCCAGAATTATTGTCCATATTATTGGGTACACCTTGCTAGTACCTGGTTGGACCCCCTTTTGACTTCAGAACTGCCTTAATTCTTCATGGCATAAATTCAACAAGGTGTTGGGAACATTCCTCAGAGATCTTGGTCCATATTGACATGATAGCATCATGCAGTTGGTGCAGATTTGTTGGCTGCACATCCATGATGCAAATCCACCACATTCCAAAGGTGCTCTATTGGATTGAGATCTGGTGACTGTGGAGGCCATTGGAGTACAGTGAACTCATTGTCATGTTCAAGAAGCCAGTTTAAGATAATTTGAGCTTTGTGACATGGTGCATTATCCTGCTGGAAGTAGCAATCAGAAGATGGGTACACTGTAGTCATAAACAGATGGACATGGTCAGCAACAATACTCAGGTAGGCAGCGGTATTTAAACAATGCTCAATTAGTACTAAGGGGCCCAAAGTGTGCCAAGAAAATATCCCCCCCACACCATTACACTACCACTACCAGCCTGAACTGTTGATACAAGGCAGGTTGTCTATGCCAAATTCTGACCCTACCTTCTGAATGTCGCAGCTGAAATCTAGACTCATCATACCAGAAAAAGGTTTTCCAATCTTCTATTGGCCAATTTTGGTGAGCCTGTGTGAATTGCAGCCTCCATTTCCTGTTCTGAGCTGACAGGAGTGGCACCCGGGGTGGTCTTTTGCTGCTGTAGCCCATCTGCTTCAAGGTTCGATGTAATGTGCACTCAGAGTTGGTGTTCTGCATACCTTGGTTGTAATGAGTGGTTATTTGAGTTATTGTTGCCTTTCTATCATTTGGAAACCAGTCTGCCCATCCAACATCAACAAAGCATTTTCGTCCACACAACTGCCGCTCTCTGGATATTTTCTCTTTTTCGGACCATTCTCCATAAACCCTAGAGATGGCTGTGTGTGAAAATCCAAGTAAATCAGCAGTTTTTGAATTACTCATACCAGCCCGTCTGGGACCAACAACTATGCCACATTCAAAGTCACTTAAATCCCCTTTCTTCGCCATGCTGATGCTCGGTTTGAACTTCAGCAAGTCGTCTTCACCACGTTTAGATGCCTAAATGCACTGACTTGCAGCCATATGATTGGCTGATTAGCAGTTTGTGTTACCAAGCAATTGAACAGGCAACTCCACTGTATATATACACTGATACACTTTATAAATATATCCACTTAAAAAGTTACTAAACCCAGGACCCTGCATTCACTATATTTGGTATTCCACAGTACACATAACATGGAAATGTAATTATTTTAGTAAAGTATAAACTGCTAAATACCTTTTCTCATCAACGGTATATAGCAGTCTTGTGACTTCTATCAGTGTCCAGCTGAGCACTGGCTAAAGCCTACATTCTCCTCTGTCCTATGAGACTGCAAGACCCATGACCCTCTGTATGGACAGTGCTGATTGACCCTGTGCTGATCATATGCACCCTCCACAAAAAAAACCTCTCTAGCAATACACACTAAAATGAGCATGTGCAGAGTGCCTCCTAGGGTTCTGTACTATCAGCAAATGGATTGAATACTGTGGAAGAAGGGGAGGATCAAGGAAGACAGGTTTAGATGGCCTTTTTACACAATGCAGACAATTAACCCCTTAGGTTCCACAGTGAGTATAACAAGCATGCTTTTCCACATATACAGACTGATTTTACTGTTGTGGGTTTATTAACACTTTAAGGACAAGGATTTTTCTGACACTTTTTGTTCACATGTAACATTCATTTTTTTCAGTTGCTAGAAAATTACTTAGAGCCCCCAAACATTATATATATTTTTAAAGCAGAGACCCTAGATTGGTGGGTATTGCCATATTTCATGTCACACAGTATTTGTGCAGCGGTTTTTCAAAAATACACTTTTTGAATTTTAATGCAAAAGAAACAAAATACATAAACCATTAAAAATATATATATATAAAAGATGATTTTATGCAGAGTAAATAAATACCAAACAAGTCATGCTTGCGCACACCATCCAAACGACGTAAATTTTACTATCTATAGATGATGATTTAAAAGCCTTTAGAGGTTACCACTTTAGATTTACAAAGGAGGTCTGGTGCTAGAATTACTGCCTATGATCTGACGTTCATGGTGATATCTAACGTGTGTGGGACGATTGCTGTTTGCATGGTGATATCTAACGTGTGTGGGACGATTGCTGTTTGCATGGTGATATCTAACGTGTGTGGGACGATTGCTGTTTGCATGGTGATACCTAACGTGTGTGGGACGATTGCTGTTTGCATGGTGATATCTAACGTGTGTGGGACGATTGCTGTTTGCATGGTGATATCTAACGTGTGTGGGACGATTGCTGTTTGCATGGTGATACCTAACGTGTGTGGGACGATTGCTGTTTGCATGGTGATATCTAACGTGTGTGGGACGATTGCTGTTTGCATGGTTATTATATCTAACGTGTGTGGGACGATTGCTGTTTGCATGGTGATATCTAACGTGTGTGGGACGATTGCTGTTTGCATGGTGATATCTAACGTGTGTGGGACGATTGCTGTTTGCATGGTGATATCTAACGTGTGTGGGACGATTGCTGTTTGCATGGTTATATCTAACGTGTGTGGGACGATTGCTGTTTGCATGGTTATATCTAACGTGTGTGGGACGATTGCTGTTTGCATGGTGATATCTAACGTGTGTGGGACGATTGCTGTTTGCATGGTGATATCTAACGTGTGTGGGACGATTGCTGTTTGCATGGTGATATCTAACGTGTGTGGGACGATTGCTGTTTGCATGGTGATATCTAACGTGTGTGGGACGATTGCTGTTTGCATGGTGATACCTAACATGTGTGGGACGATTGCTGTTTGCATGGTTATATCTAACGTGTGTGGGACGATTGCTGTTTGCATGGTGATATCTAACGTGTGTGGGACGATTGCTGTTTTCATGGTTATACCTAACGTGTGTGGGACGATTGCTGTTTGCATGGTGATATCTAACGTGTGTGGGACGATTGCTGTTTTCATGGTGATACCTAACGTGTGTGGGACGATTGCTGTTTGCATGGTGATACCTAACGTGTGTGGGACGATTGCTGTTTGCATGGTGATATCTAACGTGTGTGGGACGATTGCTGTTTGCATGGTGATACCTAACGTGTGTGGGACGAGTGCTGTTTGCATGGTGATATCTAACGTGTGTGGGACGAGTGCTGTTTGCATGGTGATATCTAACGTGTGTGGGATGATTGCTGTTTGCATGGTGATATCTAACGTGTGTGGGACGAGTGCTGTTTGCATGGTGATATCTAACGTGTGTGGGACGATTGCTGTTTGCATGGTGATATCTAACGTGTGTGGGACGATTGCTGTTTGCATGGTGATATCTAACGTGTGTGGGACGATTGCTGTTTGCATGGTTATTATATCTAACGTGTGTGGGACGATTGCTGTTTGCATGGTGATATCTAACGTGTGTGGGAGGATTGCTGTTTGCATGGTGATATCTAACGTGTGTGGGACGATTGCTGTTTGCATGGTGATACCTAACGTGTGTGGGACGAGTGCTGTTTGCATGGTGATATCTAACGTGTGTGGGACGATTGCTGTTTGCATGGTGATATCTAACGTGTGTGGGACGATTGCTGTTTGCATGGTGATATCTAACGTGTGTGGGAGGATTGCTGTTTGCATGGTGATATCTAACGTGTGTGGGACGATTGCTGTTTGCATGGTGATATCTAACGTGTGTGGGAGGATTGCTGTTTGCATGGTGATATCTAACGTGTGTGGGAGGATTGCTGTTTGCACGTGTGCGGGACCAACGTGTGTTCGCCTTTGAGTGTGAGCATGGGGGTATGGACAAGGGCACTTTAATTTATTATTCTCAATTATCATACTCAATAATTTAATTATTGCTGTCATAAGGAATGTAAACATCTCCTCCTCCAAAGTGAATATGACAGGTTCAGAGCTGTCTAAAACCCTGGCTGCAATGCCAGGTTAGCAGCAAAGTGGTCTCTATCTCCGATCTGCATGAGCAACAGGTTACCTGTCACTACTGTCACACACTATACTATCACACTATACTATTGTAATAATAGTAGATTGAAAAACAAAATCAATACAATTATATATAGGCAGGGGCGTCCCTAGGGTTGGTGTCACCTGGTGCCAGAAAACTTGGTGACACCCCCTCCGACGATCCCTGCAGGATGGATTGGATCTGCGGATTGAGCATAATGGATCAGAGTCCGATCCATTATCCTCCCCAATCTGCAGATCCGATCCATCCTGCGGGAATCGTCAGCTTGCAACCTATACGGGGTTAACTGATCTCTCCACGGAAAGGTATGTTTTAAAGCAAGCCTTTTTGTGGAGCTCGTGGAGAGATCAGTTAACCCTGTATAGGTTGCAAGCTGACGATTCCCGCAGGATGGATCGGATCTACGGATTGCGAAGGATAATGGATTGGACTTCGATCCATTATGCTCAATCCGCAGATCAGATCCATCCTGTGGGGATCGTTGGCTTGCATTAAAACGTACCTTTCCGTGGAGCGGGTCCGGTGTCACCCTGTGCACAAGGTGTCACCCGGTGCGGCACGCACCCCCTGCACCTGCCTAGAGACGCCCCTGTATATAGGCCTATTACCAATTTTTGGTAGTATCAGGTCTTTGCTGCCTCAACAGTACATACAGCTCTGAGCCTAGAAATGCTTGTTATGTATCAAGTTGACACAGCTTTATCTTTTTTTCTTCATTTGCAATAGCTCATCTGTATATTACATTGTCCCAGTCTATTAATTACAGCCAATCTGCTAGAAAATGCCTCATGTAGAAATCTAAATAACACACATTGACCATACGGCACTAATGTAAGTGTCAAACCCTGCACATACCTGGCCCCCACACTGGGGATTAATCAGAGAAAACAATTTAGTGAAAATATTTGAATACCAAATGCATAACAACATATGTTATACATTAACCGCTTGCCCGCTGCCCTATAGCAGAAATACTGCTACAGGGTTGCAGGGCTGCGCAAAATCACGTATATCTGTGATTTTGTATCTCCGGGTAGGGGGCGCGCGTGCCCTACCCGTGCCGCCATTGGCGGCTTCAGCTGTCGATCACCAGGTCCTGACCGGTGATTCCCCACCGGCACCTGGTGATCGCCGAGTATCACTGACAGAGGAAAGGTCTGTATTGAATAATACAGACTTCTCCCCTGTCAGCTCCTGCACACTGCTTTGTATTGCTCTGCATAGCAGAGCAATACAAAACAATGTGCTTACACTGTAAAACACAGCACATAGTAAAACACACACAGTTAACCCTTTGATCGCCCCAGATGTTTACCCCTTCCTGCCCAGTGCTATTAGTACAGTGTCAGTGCTTTTTTTAGCTGTATTAGTGTCACTGGGGGGGGATGTCAGTGACAGTCAGTTCCCCCCCAGAGTCAGAATGCCCACCGCAGTCCCGCAGTCCCACAGTCCTGCTATAAGTCGCTGATCACCACCATTACTATTATATAGAAAAAAGATTTCCAGCATATATACGACCATTTGTAAACGCTATAACTCTCACGTAAACCTATTAATTTACACGTATTGGCATTTTTTTTTAGCAAAAGCATGTAGCAGAATACATTTTGGCCTAAATTTATGACGACATTTGATTTTTAAAATTTTTTACTGAACATGCTTTATAGCAAAAGTCAAAAATATTGTTTTTTTGTCAGTCTTTTTTTGTTTTTAGTGCAAAAAATCAAAAACGCAGAGGCAATCAAATACCACCAAAAGTAAGCTCCATTTGTGGGAAAAAGAGGACATAAATTTCATTTGGGTGCAGCGTTGCATGACCGCACAATTGTCAGTAACATAGCGCCGTATTGCAAAAAATGTCCTGATCAGGAAGGGGGGTAAATCCTCTGGAGGGCAAGTGGTTAAACACATTTAAAATTATATTCAGGTATTTAAAAAAAGAAAATACTAAATTAAGGTTTTATGTATACTTAAAGCAAAATGACAGGCAAAATAAAAATGACATACAATATGTGATTCAGTCTGTCAATAGCATTAGCATAGCAGTGTTTGCTTTAATTAGGCCCTATAACATAGTTGGTTGGATTGTCTGTTGATCTGGCCAGTGAATCTTTTATTTTTCAAGGTCCTTTATCAGACCAAGCCGTCCAGCAAAAGTGGCAGTTAGAAGGTTGAGATAAGCCATTTACCATTAAGTGGTGCATACAATGATCAGCTTTTTAACACATTACATTTTTATTAATAGATTACAAGAAAAAACATACACATAGTCTACAAGTTACTATAGAGCTCAGTCTGGGCCAGGGGCGGACTGACCATTTGGAAACTCGGGCACTGCCCAAGGGCCCGGGGTCAGTAGGGGGCCCCATGAGATGCCCCTAGTACCTTTTTCATAGGCTTTTTTGAGTTTGGGCAAGGACACAGGGGCCCCATGATCCCCTATTGCCCGGGGGCCCCATGAGTTGTCAGTCCGCCCCTGGTCTGGGCACAAATGCATGAATGACGAAGTACAGAATAATGATGTAACCAAGTAATATATATCAATGCATAGGTACAATATATGCAAGTTAGAGGTTCTCATCAATTGGGATTGTCTGAAAGATCAACCAAAAATCTGCAGATTTCTGCTGTTTATACCAGAATGGAGAATAATAACAAGGTGTAAACAATAATCAGCTTTTATTCATTTATGTAAAACCATTATCCCAAAAGGGAAAAAAAAGTTGCTGTAACTGCTTAACCACTTCCAGACTGTACCCGTACATCACTGCCTGCTTCCATCCTGGGGGGCAAATTATCTCTCTGTTTCTCATCCCTACAAAGCAGGGATGAGAAACTAAGAGATCTATTAGTGAAAAGCAGCACACTCTACACACATTACACATAGCTAGACACACATTTAACCCTTTGATCACCATAGATGTTAACCCTTTCCCAGCCAATTTCATTAGCATAGTGAGAGTGTATAGTATTATCACTGATCACTGTATTAATGTCACTGGTGATGTCAGTGGCAGTTAGTCAATTCCCTGCAGCGTCAGTTAGTGTCAGATTTCCCGCAGCATTATCGCATTCCCATTATAAGTTGCTGATCATCCCCATTAGTAGTATATATAAAAAATATTCCAGTATATATACCATAGTTTGAAGACGCAAACCAATCAATATACACTTATTGGGATTTTATTTATTAAAGACATGTAGCAGAATACATTTTGGCCAAAATTTATGAAGAAATTAGATTTTTCTTTTAATTGGATATGTTCTGTAGCAGAAAGTAAAAATATTGGGTTTTTTTTCAAACTTTTCGGTCTTTTTTAATTTATATCACAAAAAAATTAAAAAAAATGAATGGTAGTAAAACACCATCAAAAGAAAGCTCTATTTTTGTGAAAAAAAAATTATATAAATTTCGTTTGAATACAGCGTTGCATGACCAGGCAGTTACCAGTTAAAGTAGTGCATTGCTAAATAGCAAAAAATGGCCTGGTCATGAAAGGGGTAAAATCTTCCAGCGCTCAAGCTGTTAAAAAGTGTTAGCTGGAGTTAGGCTTTGTTAATCATGTATGTATAGATCATTTAAATTTACCAGTCCATTCAACACTACCCTATCTGTGGGTTAACGATGCTGCTCTCAAAGGGTGGCTACGTTGCTCTTCCATACATATAGTGGATAAGTGAGTGTAGCCACCCTATGACAGAAGGTATGTTTCCACCAGATCTCCAGGTGAAACTAAAAGAAAAAAAGCTAACAAAAAATAGAAAACTAATGCAGTCAACACATAAGGACTGGCTATATATATATATATATATATATATATATATATATATATATATAATTAGCTAGGGGGAGCTAGACTCCAATGGTTAGACAGAGGCCAAGTAGCAGCCTGGGTGTAATAGCCGGGGGGGGGGGGGGGGGGTTAATTGATGGTCAGGAGCTGAGAGGCTTTGCAGACTAGCCCCTCTGGCTTTGGAGGAAGGCTCTAGAGGCAGTGGGTGGATCTAAGGAGTGGCTGGCTGCACTCTTAAGGGACCTTAGCCAATCCTCAACTGGAGGTTGGAAAGGTGCTGGGACACCCTGAAAAGTGTTCGAGACTGCTCAGCAGCAGGAGAGTTTGGGTGGAAGATAGAGAGGAGGATGTGATGCTGAAAGAAGGAGGCTGTGAGGAGGCCAAGTGGGATGGGACCTACTTGCAGGCCTGGAGCTGGAAAGGAGGAAAGCTCAGAGCTCACCGGCCCCCTGAGAGAGGACCATCTGTATGGCAGGGAAGGAGCAGCCCAGCTGATAGGCCTGGTAGCAGCAACCAACCCACAAGCGGTACAGGAGAGAATCTGAGTGAGTATACCTGCAGCCCCTGGGCAGATAGGAGAAGGAGCACTCCGGTAGAAAACCAGATTAGTCACCTGCCAGTGACTGTTCATCTTTTAAACTGGATCCGCTGTTCAGGGATATCTCCAATGTCAGGAATGGACTTGCCAATAGTGGTGGGACTCACCTGCCTTGTGGGCTGCAGTACCAGGGCTGGCCAGCGGGTGCTCTCAACAACCAGAGGTTCACTTCGGCAATTAGCCATCACCTTGGGCTGATTGCAGGTGTATTTAGGGATGGCCAGACCTGCAGTCTGTGCCTTGGTGTGTGTTTTTCCATGGGCCCCTGTATCGTGTAACCTGCGTTCCTGTTCCTGTTCCTGTTTCTGCCTCTGCCTGACTTGTTGCCGACCCTGCCTGATCCTGACCTCTGCTGACTTCTCCTGTTTTGATCCCTGGCTTGTGACCCTGACCATTCTCTCCGCCTGCTCCTCCTGTACCTACCTGCCCGATAGTTATCGACCCGGCCTGCCTGATTACGTTGTGCTCTATATGTGTATGTACCTGTGTATCTGTATCAGTTTAGGTTTGGGTTTGTTTCACCTTGTTGTATGTATTTGTGTTAGCTTGGGGTTTGGTGCACTGCGTTTATGTTTGTATTGTTAGTCTTTAATAAATTGTCTTATTTATACCATATCTGAAGCTTGCGTTTCCCTGTGTCAGTCCACACACTTCTGGTCACACCCGCATCCCTGACATTACACCAAGGCCAATCCTGACCAGAATTGGCTGCACAGGGAAGCCATCTTTGCTTGTTGCTGGGAAGGATGGATCTTGATGAGGTGGTGTATTTATCTCTGCTAGTGTTTTTTTTTTTGTAATAACAATTTTTATTGATTTTCAAAAATATACAAACAGTATGTTTAGGAAAAAAAAAAAAGGATAAGAAAAGAAAACAAGCAAAATAGAAAGTTACATCGATGGCAAAACTGCGTAAGGACAGGA
The DNA here is from genome assembly GCF_062004578.1 of Staurois parvus. Lineage (NCBI taxonomy): Eukaryota > Metazoa > Chordata > Amphibia > Anura > Ranidae > Staurois > Staurois parvus. The sequence goes on from NW_028317982.1 coordinate 4,303,479, forward strand.
CCAACAAAAACATAAAATAACAGTGTGAAGGTTATCAGGACCTTACATTTTGGGCCGGCATAGAGGAAATGAAGGTATCCCATGGGAGCCAAATCATCTCAAACACAGCAAACGAACAATTATGTAGTGCAGTCAAGTATTCCATATGTCTAACATCAGCAATAAGTTTGTACAGAATCGCCATTGAAGGAGGGGTAGAAGACAACCAACACATAGGAATGCTTCTCCTAGCCGCGGTCAGAACATGTACAGCAAGTTTTCCGGATGGTTTAGGTAAACCCGGAAATGGTAGACCTAGCAAAAAATGTAGTGGATCAAGTGGGAGAGAGGTACGCATTAGTGATTGTAACAGGGAGAGAACATCTTTCCAGAAAGGAGTAATGGAGCTGCATGTCCAAAAGATATGGTAGAGAGAACCCTGGTCTCCACCACAGCGCCAGCAGGCAGGAGAAGCATTCGGATTATAAGCATGAAGAACTTCAGGTGTTTTGTACCATAACATCATGAGCTTGTAAATATTTTCCTTAAAAACCACACAAACAGAAGATCTAGATGCATTTTCCCAAATTTTCTTCCACGTTAATAGATCAATATCACATTGTACGAATTGAGACCACCTACGCATGTAAAGGTGAGTGGCATTGGACAAGGAGTGGGCATCTAGAAGTAGTTTATATGTGTTAGAAATAATACCCCTTTGGTGGGGGCCCTGCATACATAAACGTTCAAAGGAAGTAGGCTTCCCCAGGGTTAATGAGGGTGATAAGGTAGAAAAGAAGTGGCGTATTTGAAGGTAAATATATAGGTGTTGAGAAGGTAGAAGAGATTTTTTCTGGAGATCTGGGAATGAGTGTAACTTACGAGTCACCGGGTGTACCAAGTGACGCAATTGAAAAAGGTTAGCTGCTACCCAAAGAGACATCCGGGACATGGCCATATTATCTGGAAGATTAGGGTTATGGAGAATATTTGTCAGTGGGGAGCAATCAGAGGCCAGTGTAAATTTAGCCTTACATTTCCGCCAAACAGTCAGAGAAAAGTGCATGGGACCAAGGAATAGGTGGCGAAAAGAAGAGACATCCACTGTTGAGGTCGACCAAAGGAGGGAGCATGGATGAGCCGGAGACAATTGTAAAGATTCAATCTCAGCCCACGTGTTGGGAGGATAGTGAGTAGACCATGACATGAGAAAACGAAGATGAGTTGCATAGTAGTATGTTATTATATCCGGTACCCCCAAGCCACCCCTAGAACGCAGAGAAAGCAAAACAGAACGTGCAATCCTGTGCCGCTTGTTGTGCCAAATAAAATGCAGGAAAGATTTCTGGAGGGAGTGAAGTTTGGACATAGGAACGGGAACGGGGAGAGTCGCAAACAGGTATAACAATTTGGGTAACACGGTCATTTTTAGTACATTAATGCGTCCGAGAAAAGAAATGGGCAGGGCATCCCAGTGTTTCAGAGAACGAGAAATTGCTATAAATAATGGGGGGAAATTGGCCTCGTATATGGATTGGTAAGAGGAAGTCAGATTAGTACCTAAATATTTTAAAGAGTGAGTGCACCACCGGTAGGGAAAGGCTTCCTGAAGCGAGGATAAAACGCCAGAAGGGACATGTATCGGAAGTGCCTCAGTTTTAGACGTGTTAACTTTGTAGCCAGATATGGCCCCAAATTGTTTCAAGGTCTTATGCAAAATCGGTACGGAGGTATGAGGACTCGCAAGCGTGAGGAGGATGTCATCAGCAAACAGCGATAATTTGTATTCATGGTTATGGGATCGTATCCCGCGAATATCCGGATTCGACCTTATGGCGATGGCTAATGGTTCCAGACAAAGAATGAACAGTAAAGGAGAGAGTGGGCAACCCTGACGTGTACTATTTGACATCTGAAAGGGGAGTGAAAAAAAAGAGGCTAATCTGACCTGCGAAAAGGGGGAAGAATAAAGGGCCTTCAAGGCTGCTACAAATGGACCCCTGAAACCATATCTTTCCAAGACCATGAACATGTAAGGCCAACTTAAACGGTCAAAAGCTTTTTGAGCATCTAAACTTAATAATATAGCGGGGGTGGAGGATCGGTTAATCAAGTCAACCAGATCAATGGATCGCCTGGTGTTATCTGCAGCGTGTCTGGCAGGTACAAAGCCCACTTGGTCCCTGTGTATGAGTTTGGAAATAATTCCAGACAGTCGGTTGGCCAAGATTTTAGTGAAAATCTTGTAATCGGAGTTAAGTAGGGCAATGGGGCGGTAGTTGTCTACTATAGAGTGATCTTTATCGGGTTTGGGGATAACCAAGATATATGCTCGGGAGAATTCAGTCTGGGGTGTGACCCCCTTGAAAAGATCTCGATAAAAGGAGAGGAGATGAGGAGCCAGGATACCAATAAAAGATTTATAGTAGGAGTAGGGCAATCCGTCCGGTCCTGGGGCTTTACGAGAGGGAAGATGTTTAATTGTGTCAAACATCTCTGCTAGTGTTTGATGACAGGGATTATGCTTATCAGACTCTGAAGGAGTATCCCAGGGATCAACTACTAGAGTGTATAAGGATCGCTCATTGCCTAGTAGATCAGGGCACAGAATTCTCTGAGGTGCAGCCATTGATTCAGGTTTGTGCAGAGTTGGTTTCATCTGGTACCCCAGAATGCAGGGATGAATTTCTGCCGCCATTTAGTGCCGACCAGGTAGAGTCCCTGGTATGGTTATTAGAGGATGATGTGGATTACTTTCTGGAGCGTTATTCTGCATGTTCACAACAGGTACTAAGAGATTGTATAAACGCAGTGCAGTCTTTGACCAGACAGGCTTTGTGTAAGCGGAGCTTTGTTCAACCCATACTGCAGACATGGTCAGACTTGTTGCACCCAGCCTCAGTCAGCTTGCAACATCATTCCTCTGCTCAAGGCACTCTTCCTGCATCCCCGACAGCACCCCCAGTGACGGCCCAGTATACTCTGCTAACTACCACATATCAGTCCTCTGCTCCCACTCGCTGCACCTATCCTTTCTTTAACCCTGTAAAGAAGTCCTCTGTAGCAACTGTTCCTTCCTCTGTTCCATCCTCCAGCTCTTCTCTGTCCTCAGCTGCTCCATTCGTTTACAAACCTGCGCTTACTTACATTGCTCCGGTAACTAAAACCAGGAAAAGGCGAAAATTCTTTCCAACCAATACCATCCTGCCAGTATCCAAACCGGTCAGCCTGCCATCTGAGAACCCGCCTTCCGTGGTGCAGCCTGGTGCCTCGGCGCCCACAATTCAGCCTGATGTCCTTACCCAGCCTGATGTCCTTACCCAGCATGATGTCTCTACCCAGCCTGATGAACTGATCCAGCCTGATGATCCTATTATGCCAGACGACTCGGTGCCCGCAGTCTTGCCAGACGACTTGATGCCCGCAGTCTTGCCAGACGACTCGGTGCCCGCAGTCTTGCCAGACGACTCGATGCCCGCTGTTCCGCCAGTTGACTCGGTGCCCGCAGTCTTGCCAGACGACTCGGTGCCCGCAGTCTTGCCAGACGACTCGGTGCCCACAGTCTTGCCAGATGACTCGATGCCCGCAGTCTTGCCAGACGACTCGGTGCCCGCAGTCTTGCCAGATGACTCGATGCCCGCTGTTCCGCTAGTTGACTCAGAGCCCGCAGTCTTGCCAGATGACTCGGTGCCCGCAGTCTTGCCAGACGACTCGGTGCCCGCAGTCTTGCCAGACAACTCGATGCCCGCTGTTCCGCCAGTTGACTCGGTGCCCGCAGTCTTGCCAGACGACTCGGTGCCCGCAGTCTTGCCAGACGACTCGATGCCCGCTGTCTTGCCAGTTGACTCGGTGCCCGCAGTCTTGCCAGTTGACTCGGTGCCCGCAGTCTTGCCAGACGACTCGGTGCCCGCAGTCTTGCCAGACGACTCGATGCCCGATGTTCCGCCAGTTGACTCGGTGCCCGCAGTCTTGCCAGACGACTCGATGCCTGCTGTTCCGCCAGTTGACTCGGTGCCCGCAGTCTTGCCAGATGACTCGGTGCCCGCAGTCTTGCCAGACGACTCGGTGCCCGCAGTCTTGCCAGACGACTCGGTGCCAGCAGTCTTGCCAGACGACTCGATGCCCGCTGTTCCGCCAGTTGACTCGGTGCCCGCAGTCTTGCCAGACGACTCGGTGCCCGCAGTCTTGCCAGACGACTCGATGCCCGCTGTTCCGCCAGTTGACTCGGTGCCCACAGTCTTGCCAGACGACTCGGTGCCCGCAGTCTTGCCAGACGACTCGGTGCCCGCAGTCTTGCCAGACGACTCGGAGCCCGCAGTCTTGCCAGACGACTCGGTGCCCGCAGTCTTGCCAGACGACTCGGTGCCCGCAGTCTTGCCAGACAACTTGATGCCCGCTGTTCCGCCAGTTGACTCGGTGCCCGCAGTCTTGCCAGACGACTCGGTGCCCGCAGTCTTGCCAGACGACTTGATGCCCGCTGTCTTGCCAGTTGACTCGGTGCCCGCAGTCTTGCCAGACGACTCGGTGCCCGCAGTCTTGCCAGACGACTCGGTGCCCGCAGTCTTGCCAGACGACTCGATGCCCGATGTTCCGCCAGTGGACTCGGTGCCCGCAGTCTTGCCAGACGACTCGATGCCCGCTGTTCCGCCAGTTGACTCGGTGCCCGCAGTCTTGCCAGATGACTCGGTGCCCGCAGTCTTGCCAGACAACTCGATGCCCGCTGTTCCGCCAGTTGACTCGGTGCCCGCAGTCTTGCCAGACGACTCGGTGCCCGCAGTCTTGCCAGACGACTCGGTGCCCGCAGTCTTGCCAGACGACTCGATGCCCGCTGTTCCGCCAGTTGACTCGGTGCCCGCAGTCTTGCCAGATGACTCGGTGCCCGCAGTCTTGCCATACGACTCGATGCCCGCAGTCTTGCCAGACGACTCGGTGCCAGCAGTCTTGCCAGATGACTCGATGCCCGCTGTTCCGCCAGTTGACTCGATGCCCGCTGTTCCGCCAGTTGACTCGGTGCCCGCAGTCTTGCCAGGCGACTCGGTGCCCGCAGTCTTGCCAGACGACTCGATGCCTGCTGCTCTGCCAGGTGGCCCGGTGCCCGCCGCCCTGCCTGGGGGCCTGGTGCCTGCTGCTCCGCCTGGTGGCCCGGTGCCTGCTGCTCCGCCTGGTGGCCCAGTGCCTGCTGCCCTGCCTGGTGGCCCGGTGCCCGCTGCTCCGCCTGGGGGCCCGGTGCCCGCCGCTCCGCCTGGGGGCCCGGTGCCTGCCGCCCTGCCTGGTTGCCCCGTGCCCACCGCTCCGCCTGGGGGCCCGGTGCCTGTTGCTCCGCCTGGTGGCCCGATGCCCGCTGCTCCGCCTGGTGGCCCGGTGCCTGCTGCTCCACCTGGTGGCCCGGTGCCCGCTGCTCCGCCTGGTGATCCGGTGCCCAGCCCGACGTGCCTCCGTCCGGTGCCCAGCCCGACGTGCCTCCGTCCGGTGCCCAGCCCGAAGTGCCTCCGTCCGGTGTCCAGCTCGAAGTGCCTCCATCCGGTGTCCAGCTCGAAGTGCCTCCGCCTGGTGTCCAGCTCGAAGTGCCTCCATCCGGTGTCCAGCTCAAAGTGCCTCCGTCCGGTGTCCAGCTCGAAGTGCCTCCGTCCGGTGCCCAGCTCGAAGTGCCTCCGCCCGGTGCCCAGCCCGATGTGCCAGTCTTTGATATCCCGCCAGTCACCGGACCCGGGCGGTGGAACATTTTGCCCAGCTAGGACTGTTTGGAGCGTCCTGAGGCCGCTCCTTGAGGGGGGGGGGTACTGTCAGGAATGGACTTGCCAATAGTGGTGGGACTCACCTGCCTTGTGGGCTGCAGTACCAGGGCTGGCCAGCGGGTGCTCTCAACAACCAGAGGTTCACTTTGGCAATTAGCCATCACCTGGGGCTGATTGCAGGTGTATTTAAGGGATGGCCAGACCTGCAGTCTGTGCCTTGGTTTGTGTTTTTCCATGGGCCCCTGTATCGTGTAACCTGCGTTCCTGTTCCTGTTTCTGCCTCTGCCTGACTTGTTGCCGACCCTGCCTGATCCTGACCTCTGCTGACTTCTCCTGTTTTGATCCCTGGCTTGTGACCCTGACCATTCTCTCCGCCTGCTCCTCCTGTACCTACCTGCCCGATAGTTATCGACCCGGCCTGCCTGATTACGTTGTGCTCTATATGTGTATGTACCTGTGTATCTGTATCAGTTTAGGTTTGGGTTTGTTTCACCTTGTTGTATGTATTTGTGTTAGCTTGGGGTTTGGTGCACTGCGTTTATGTTTGTATTGTTAGTCTTTAATAAATTGTCTTATTTATACCACATCTGAAGCTTGCGTTTCCCTGTGTCAGTCCACACACTTCTGGTCACACCCACATCCCTGACATCCAGATTACTGGGTGAAGATGAGAAGTTCATCTAGGGTCTGGAGTGGTACATTAAGGAGACACTGGCTGGCTCTCCAACAAAGACTGTGTTGCATAGAAGGCTTGTAAGTAATTTAAGGAAGTTGTCCTCAGTTTATCAGTACCCTTGCGCATTGTGTACACCCCTAACCCTATCTAAGTTCAAAATCCCCTAAATAAAACAACCAAAGCTCAAGGACTGATTTCTGACACTGGATGCAAGCTTTTGTGAAGATGTGTGATGTTTGGCTGTGCAGGACTATAGGGGGACCCAAATCTTCTAGCGACTCCTAAGGGGGTAGTGCTACACTTGGCACAGCAATGTGATGTGGTGACATCAAGCTCTCCACATCATCCAATAACAGAATGATTTGCATCCATTAAAATAATGCAAACTATTATCTGAATAGTGCCAATGCCAAGCAGGCAAACTCCTGTATTCACAATGCAGCAGCGGATTTACTTGGCACTGGACTCGGAAGCTAGTGGAGATCACCACAGCAGTGATGTCTACTACAGTGATTTCCTGCTTCTAGAATGATTGGCCAGGCATGGTACATGTATAATTATTATTAATTACATTGGTATCAGCTGGACCAATGCAGCTGTGTAAAAATATCCATACCTGGAATTCTTCTGTGAAAATCAATTTGGTATAGGAAATGGTTAAAAAGTAATTGTTGGAAAAAAACTGTGTATATGAGAACTTCAAATTTTGATCTGGTTTGGAAGGTCTTGGTGGCCCTTGACCTGAAAAAGTTGAAGAGACGCCTTGTCAATGGAAGGCAAAGTAGCAATCTCTAGAAAGAGCTCCCACAGACTCCCTTAGGGCACTTTCTTCTGTGTGACTGAGCACAGTACCCAGCCTTTCTGGGTATAAGGGGCATGTAACCCCCTCCCCTAGGCCTGAGTACAGTCACAGGACCTGGGGAGTGTTATCACTGCACCCCTGGGTGGCAGATACACTTATTTCAGTGCTGACTGCAGAGTAGGAAGGAGCAGGGAGCGATCATTGTGGAATACGGGAGTGCTCTTGGGAGGAGACAGTCGCTTTATTCTGCATGGGCAAAGTGACAGTGTCTTAATTGAAAAAATAATTTAATCCAAAAAGCATTATAATTTCCCCTTAAAATATTCATCGGTTGGGTTTAATATCATGATATCTGACCAAACAGGAAGTACTGCTCGTGTTTGTACAGTATGGGCTGTTTTGTTTCGCGGTACAACCGGGCTACTATTGGCCTTTAGGTCATATCTGAATGTAAGCACCTGCTATTTGTTGCTTATAAAAAGACTATTTTAATGAAGTCAATATTGACTCTAAAACCAAACCCAAAGTTCTATTGTATTTGAGGGTTAGACTGAATATAATGAATCATGGATATCTGGAAGAAAAGTACCATGTTCCGAAGTACACAAAGCTTTATTTTTCAGCTTATGCTTTTCCATCGCTTTACAATGCTCCAGAAACTAATCTTCCTTTTATGTTTTGCTCTTGATTTGTCATGCTCCATTTGGACTGTACATAGATTAATTTTCAACCAAACTCGCCTCTCAGATTACTCGACTTTATGTCTCTTTTATTTCTTCATTAATGTTTAAGGCAACATGAAAGGGCACCAACATTATTTTGAAATTGGAAAATAAATGCCTGGCTTGCTTTAATGATTTCATCAATCTTGTTTTCGAAATTTTTATCTGAAAAATAGCAAAGGTGGCACCTGCCTGGGATGTGTTGTTTTTGGTTTGTACACTCAACGCATAATGACTTATCCAGATAGTAATCTGAAGACATTTAATACGCTTGCAAACAATATCTGTGAAGCAGAAACAAACACTTTCAATATTTGAACTTTGTTATAGATATGCTGTCTGGACATTATTTTAAGTGAATTTATTAGTAGCAAACTTTCCCCCACTACTTTGTATGTGAGGTCAACTTTATTTCTACTTCAATTGCACTGTGGCTGCAGAGCAGGGATGAGCTCAGGTGTGTTTGGATCCTAGTCTGAATCTGCCCGAGCTACATAGCCAAGAAGCTGTCAATGTGCACTGCCAATCAGGCATTCCCCACAATACAGTTGCATGTATAGGTGCCATTTTATACGTGTGGCTGTGGGCCAGGGAATGCCTTGGCTGAAATTTGATTGGCAGCGCTCAGTGACAGCTGCCTGGAGGAATAGCTCAGGTGGGTTCAGACTAGGATTCAAATACACCTGTGCTCATCCCTATTGGTCCCAAAATACCAACCAAACTGCTCTCTAGCTCCCTCGTTACCTCCTCCCATGCTCACCTCCAGGACTTTTTCAGAGCCTCTCCCATCCTCAGTAATGCCTTATCCCAACCCGACCAACTATGTCCTAATCTATCCATCTTTATGCAAAGCCTGAAAGCCCATATTTTTATTTAGAAGCCTATCCTGCTCCTAATATACAGTACATGGCCTGGAACTGAGCAAAGCTAAGGGGAGGGCCAGCAGGACTGGGGCTTGCAGATGAGGCAGAGATTCTAATAGGGTGGGTGCATATTCATTAGTAAGGGGTGGTGGCTTACCTGATTGGAGGGTTTGAGTGAAGAGAGAGGTTCTCCAGGATGAGGAGAGGAGGCTAGACTTGTAGGAGGTCAGTCAAAACTTGTGGCAGCACTGGTGAGGTTTCTCCCGCCCTCCCTCCCTGGACCTATTTCATTGTTGTTTTTTGTTTGATGTTCTTTGTTCTGTCCTTTGTGTTTGTCTTGCTTTTTTAGGCTCTTTTTGTTTTTTCTTTCTTTTATTTGAATTTTATGTCTTGGGGTCAATGTCCTTGTGTTTTGTCAAGGCAGCTGGCTGAGGTCGCTGGGTCTTTGAAGGAGGTGCCGGAGGAACATTTTTGAGGATTATGGGTTGGGCCCATTTTAGGTATGGTTGTTCCTTCCCAATTATAAGGTTACATTCAATAAAGAAATAAATTGGAGTAGCGCTCTACCTAATTATATCATAAGAATAAACATAAATATAAAATCTAAAAATATATCAAACAATAAGTGTATAAATGAAATGATAAATCCAAAAGTGAACTGATCCTCCAGGGATCTAATTAGGACACACTAACACATGACACAAAATATGTGAAAAAATCGTGAATAAACAAATTGGTCTCAATTGGACCCAATATAATGTGAAATCATCAAAATGACACCAACAAAAACCCCAAATCCCTAATTGGGATTAATGAAACATAGATCCCTCAAAAGGGAATATATCTCCTAAATAAAGTGATACCTGCTCAGACCCCAGTATACAACATTCAAATATAAAATATCACCCTAAAAAACTTTTAAATCTCAACAATCCATTTAGAAAATGACTGTATAGTGGAATATACATATAAAAATTATATATAAAAATTGTAAATATATGAAAAAGTCCAAAATGGTGCAAATCTGCAAGAGGTGATCCAATATTCAAAAACATGCAGGTGATGCTGTGCATGTGTGTACAAGCCAATGTGAATCCTTAAATGGCTAGATTGCCCCCTCACCTCCTTACCGCAACCCACTGGGCCAACGCGCCTTCCGGATCACACCATGATCCTTCACGGGCAGTAACTCCTCAATAGATGATATCCAAAGAAATCCCAATCAATGGTGGCTCTTATACTTCACAAGTTCCCCTCCAGAAATAGGTACCGCAATACAGCCAACTCACACACATGGATCACATTAATAACAAAAAAGAAGAAGAAAGATCCTCCATATTGTACCACTATTTATTGTAAGTATATAGCAGAGAAAACGCCAAATTCCCACTCACTTGGTAGCAGATGTACATAGGCATTCAAACCACATGCTATGGGTGTAATCTGCATTGGTTTCAGGTGTACCAAGATGGCGTCCGCCGGAACTACTTTTTTATATGTTAAAAAAAATCGGAAGAGTATATTTAAGAGTATATTTAAAAAAATATATTTTTTTAAAAATATTTTTCATATATTTTGTAATACATAAAAAACGCATTTCAACATGCAGTATATATATATATATATATATATATATATATAAATATATTTTGAAATATATTGAATATGGCCAAAATTGTAGCATTTCAAATATATCTTTCTTCCACATGGGGCTTCCGTGACTTCCAGAGTTCACACTATCTGTCCTGCATGACTCCAGTGCATCCCAGCATTTCCCAGTGTTGTCAGTGATTTCAGTTTTGCGTTCCTGGTGTGTCCCAGCCTGAATCCAGCCATGTGATCCCAGTGTTCCCCAGTCTGTTTCCTTTCCATGCATGCCTGTCAGCATCCACTCTTCCTTCCCCACAGAGTTCCAACCGATCTCTTGATATCAGTAGCTGTGCACTCCTGGCTTTTGTTTCCCATCTGTACTTCTGTGTGTTTTTGTGTACTCCTGCTAACACTCCTACTGCCTGGTGCATCCAGCACCCCCAGTGCTGCAAGGGACTTTCAACTTCCCTCAGTTGTGTCCTGCTTGGGTAAGTCAAAGGACTGCAGCATAATATCCCCACCTCTAGGACCACTGGTCAAAGCAAAGCCTTACCTTAGACCCCTGCTGCCCAACCTGTGGCCCAAGGGCCTTGTCATGTTTCACATGACTGTCATATGCCTTTAAGTGTTCTCTATATTTTGTCTCTGCTCCTCCCTTTCCTCTGGCCCACCCCTTTTCCCAGTAATGCATTTCAGCAAGCCTCATGTCTCATGAAGCAGAGCACATTATGATCTTTTGACGTATCCGATGTTCATTGTTGTAAGATTCTCTCAGTTTATGGAATAAACTTCACAGGATCTACAAGATATCATCTGGATTGAGTCACTGACTGTGGTATCCAACTAAGATTGGAGTTATCGCTATCTCATCACAACTGTGAGTTACAGAGATCACACTTTCAATGCTTAGATGGGAGAGATAGAACACAGGTACTTACTGTATATAGTGCTGTCAATTTACACAGTGCTTTATATATATATATATATATATTGTACATTCACATCAGCCCCTAACCCTCAGGGGGTGTACAATCTAAGATCCCTAACTTACATTCATACATACACATACTAGGGCCAATTTAGACAGGATCCATTTAACCTACCAGCATGTCTTTTGGAGTGTGGGAGGAAACGGGAGTATCCGAAGGAAACCCACGCAGGCACAGGGAAAACATACAGACTCCAGGCAAGTGGTGCCATGGCTAATATTCAAACCAATGACCCCAGTCAGGGGCGGACTGACAACTCATGGGGCCCTCGGGCAATAGGGGATCATGGGGCCCCTGTCCCAAACTCAAAAAAGCCTATGAAAAAGGTACCAGGGGCATCTTATGGGGCCCCCTACTGACCCCGGGCCCTCGAGCAGTGCCCGAGTTTCCAAATGGTCAGTCCTCCCCTGACCCCAGTACTGCCAGGCAGAAGTGCTAACCATTTAGCCACTGTGATATGTGGCTTGCATTTGTTTATTTTGCGATGCACTTTAGTAGAGCACTGTTATAGTTGTGTTTTAATTTTATTTTATAGCTCTACACTTTGTTTTATTACTTTTGTATTATTGAAAACAAAACAGCACAAGTGCCCCCCCCCCCCCATTAAGAGGTTGTAGTTAGAATAGTCATTTTGAAGTAATATTTTGCGTAAACGTTGGTCTGGAGTTCCTTTTTTACTACTAACACCCATACAATAATTTTCTTCTCCTGCCTTTTTAAAATATCTCCTGTTGAGCTGCCCTTTGATGAACATGCGTTTTTACAGGAAAACAGATTGCAATTTTTAAAACCTCATTTTTCAGCTCTGCGCTTCTCTACAACACCCAACTGTGTCATGCAGAAACTTGGCATCTGCAGGGCCCACAGAGGTGCTTAAAATCGGACTGTAACTGAAGCAATAATTTGTAACTCAATCAACCATAAAACGAGTGAAATAGATTTATGACGAGGTTGCCTGAGAGATATGAAGGTCAGTTTTCAGAACGGAGACAGTGCAGTTGGTTGCACAGATATGGGATGATGTTATTTATAATTCACTGTCATTTTGGGGAAAGGATACACACATTAAAATGGAATTGAATGACTCATAATTTACTTCGCTTTTATGGATTTATACATTGAAGCAGTACATCAAATCTACTGGCTTAACAGGCCAAAATAAAATATTGGCTTGAAGTTGCATGGTATGTTCATTCTCATTGTATGAAGCAGTAAGTGGCACATGTTCATTGCCAGTCTTGTGTTAGCTGTTTGGTTCATTCACTGAATTTAAAGTGTTACTAAAACCACAACAGTAAAATCAGTCTGTATATGCAGTAAAGCATGCTTGTTATACTCACTGTGGAACCTAAGGGGTTAATCCTCTGCATTGTGTAAAAAGGATGTTTGAATCTGTCTTCTCTGATCCTCCTATTCTTCCTTGTTCCCCATTTCATGCCCTGATAGAACAGAGCCTCAGGGACACTCTGCACATGCTCAGTTTGGTGTGTACTGCTAGACAGATTTTATTTTGGGAGAGTGCATGTGATCAGCACAGGGCCAATCAGCACTGTCTAGACAGTGGCTCAGGGGTTATGCAATATCATAGGGCAGTGAGAGGAGAATTAAAATTCCTCCTACAAGCTTTAACCAGTGCTCTGCAGGACACTGATAGACGTCACAAGACTGCTATATACTGCTGGTGACAAAAAGGTATTCAGCAGTTTATAAATACTAAAATAATTGCATTTCCATGTTGTGTGTACTGTGGGAGACCAGATATAGTGAACGCGGGGCCCAGGGTTTAGTAATACTTTAAACTAGAAATCTGGACAAAACCTAACTAAGCTTAAAGTGGCTATAAAGGCAGAAGGTTTTTTTTACTTTTTAATTTCATACAATCTATGCATGATGGTATTACATTTTATTGGTGCAGCTTCCCTCCCCCACCAGCCCCCCTCATACTCACCTGAGCCTGATCTTGATCCAGCGCTGTGCACGAGGGCTGAAGTTCTCTCAGATCTCTCACTTCTCTCAGCCATTGGCTCCTGCTGCTATCAATCACAGCGAGTGAGGAAGGAGTGGGAGCAATGCTGGACACACAGAAGCGGCTCGGGAGTGAGCCCGCAGGCTGCCCCCATAGCTGGAAGCTTGCTATGGTCGGCGCTTGGCGGGGGGGGGGGGAGGCCAGGAGTCCCATCGGGGGACCCGAAAATAGGAGGACAGGGCAGGTAAGTATGACATACAGTATTTGATATTTTCCTGCACTACATTTCCTGACAATTAAAATAAAATACCAGCCTGCTTGGCGGATTGATATAGAAGAGGCAGTGACTTAGTTGTTAGGAAATGCAGTGCAGGATATTACTCCACATGCACCTGAAAGTGTTTAATAATCCGCTTTTGCCTGGTTAGTTGTCACACTCATCCAATCGCAACCGATAACGGTACAAGAGTCTGGGGCATCATTTCATCTGAAAGGTAAGATGTGTATGGCAGCCTTGTTTTCTGGGAGGAAAGGAGGAAGAATGGACATGCCATCCATATTCTGCAAACTGGGATCTCTCTCTCTTCCTCTCTCTCTCCCTCTCTCTCTCTCTCTCTCTTCCTTTTTCTCTCTTCCCTCTCTTTTCCCTTCTCTCTCTTCCTCTCCCTCTCCCTCTCTTTTTTTTGGATTGGGATTGGGGGGGGGGGTCACCCAATTATTGTGTTGCCTAGGGCAGCACAAAAACAAAATACACCACTGTATATGCCTCATATATTGTATATAGCCTCACAGCTGTAAGTTCTGTAAAGTAAGATCCAAGGCACTATTGCAGTCGACCACTAGTGTCACTCGAGATGATGCCACTACTGCTCACTGTTCTCCTTGCTGGAAGATCCGGCATGAGGAAGCAAAGCCTGTCTCTACCAAGATGACCTTTCCACATAGAGACGCAGTAAAGTAACAGGAATGGTACATTCTTAATGGGAACAAATCAGCTGCAGGGAGCCTACAGGCAGTAATGGTGACTAGTCTTTGCCTTCTACCTGCCATTTGTGGTTCACAAGATTATCATTACCTATGCTGACAGATGATTTTCATGAGAAAAGAGCCCATAATAGGCAATTAAACAATATGGTCATTTTAATGAGAAACACAGCTACAGTTTAGATAATGCTATAGCCGGTAGACTGTATGTATCTGAAAGAATTGTTATTAGCACTTTGCTGAGAAGTCTACAGCTAATGTTACCCGTGAATGGTGTGTCAGAGTTTGGAGTCATCTGGTGGCAGCTCACTCTTCATGCTCCTGGGTACAGTATAGAATTTCATCCGCTGCTCCCAACCCACCATTCTGGCTAAGAAGTTCTGCCCCCAACTCTAAGCCACCCCCTGGGTATGTGGGGGCATGTACTAGAATGCATTGCTCAGGACTCAGTGGCCAATCACAATGCCTAAATGTTTTCAAGTAAGGTAAGGAATAAAATAGTTAACTCTATGTAAGCTCTGACACCATCCAACATGGGGTTTTAGCAAGGCCTAACTTGTTGCTCCAACTGAGTGTTGAGGGAGCGCAAGGGTGGTAAGCATGGGGTTGCAGAGGGTGAGCTCTCAAGAAATTTTGTTACCTTTGTCCTGAATGAGTTACAGAGTCTCTTTAAGGCTAGGTTCACACCTATGCAGATTGCGTTTGAGCCGTTTCTGCATTGCGTTTAGCAATTTTGCACCTGCGTTTTTGATGCATTTTGCGTATTTTTTCTTGTTCTTGTTGCTGGGCAGATTTAAAACACAAAACACATCAAAAACGGGGTAAATGCATAACAAACGCAGCAAAAACAAACTACATGCTTTTCCGCAGCATTTCCATAGAAGTCTATAGAACCAAAAATGCAACTCATATGAACTCATCGCCTTGCAAGCCAAATCCTTTTAATTACTGGTATGTTTGTTTCCTGAATGGTCATAAATCTAAATCTGCAAAATTGGAGCCAGTGTGTTCCATGGTTTTAGCTCCACCCTCTCTCTGAGCCTACCACAGCTTTTCCCACACATACTGAAGCATGTTGAAGCATCACAGCATAGGACCATGTGAAAACAGGAAACACTATGCCCAAATGCCATGTGAAACATTTCAAATTAGTATGCAAATCTGAACTATTAGCTAAGGAAAAATTCAATTAAGAATCAGAAGCAGCCAGCTATGAAAAATTTGATTAATTTGTCTGCAGAGGATTAGAATAAAATTAGTATTATTTTCTGAATCTGCTGTTGTGTGGATAAGCACAAAAAGATCTTGGCCAAAAGCTACTGTGCACTGCTTTTTGAATGACTGCCAGCTATAGTCAAGTAATTTCACTCTCTGAGCATAGATGGCACATTGTGTGCACAGATCATCCATGGTAAGCAGCAAAAAGGTAGGAGGTGCCATGAGCATATAGTAACATACAACGCCCTCCTCCCTATGGGTGTAACGATTTGTGGGAGTTAAAGTTGAGTAGACATTATCCTCCATTCACAAGTATAGTGCAGCTCCCCTTTAAAGACTGCATCTACCAGGATCCTTGGTGCCTGTCCAGGGAATTGATGTACAAACCTCTGATTGGATCCACTCTGCACTGCCAGAGTGCCCAACTATGCCTGCCCTTTCTGCCCCCTCCTCCATTCATAGAATTCATTACTTCAGTTTCTATGAATGGAGGATGGATGATTAGTAGGTCTGCCTACTCTATTCATACTGTAGATCACGTTTAATTCATTGACCCTATAATATGGCTTCTATGATTGGAGGAGGAGGTGGCTCTTGATGAGAGCCTGTGACAGTTCCTCAGTTATGTTAACCTCAGTTGCACCGGAAGATTACTGTGGTCAGTGAAACAGTTTTTCAGCTTGGTTTTGTTGTTTTTATTAGTGGTTAAAAACTTGGATGAGGTCTACGGGTATATGGGATGCCCAAGAAACTGTAGACCTTTGAGGACAAATTCTTACCAAAAAAAAAGGAAAATGTACAAAATGTGGACAAGAATCAGCAATAGTCTTAGTAAGGAACACTGAGTCCCCTTTAATGAACCTCCTCAGACTCCTGATTAAACTCTCCTCATCCTCCCGGCTGTCCTGAGGATATCCCTGGGCATGGGATTCCAAGATCTACAATAAAGTAGTCCCAGATGAGAATTAGATGGGTATTACACCTGACTGCCCTCTGCCCTCTCTGGCCCAGGGGTTGTAGAAGTACTCAAACTGTCCTTTTCCTGTAGCTTAGTGGGTTGCAGCTTCTTTCAGGCCTTACGCAGGGCTGGCTCTTTTCCTGCTTACAGTCTGTCTTTCCTGGTAGACTTTGGGACAGTGGAGATTCTTCTGTCCAGGTTTAGCCAGTAGGCAGGTACCCCTCCACTGGGGCTCCTTCCCAGGCTCCACACCAGCACCTTTCTTCACTCCATCTTCCACCTGACTCCAACAACAACCCTGCTGATCAGGCTTTCCGACATTTAAGGGTTGTCCTAACCACCTTGCCAGGTCTCCTGCCTGGAGAGTGGCCAGGTTCCCTCAAACATGCAAATCCAGGCCTCCTTCCCTCCTCTTCTATAAAGTTACAGCAGTTTGTGGAAGGGTGAGAGGGCTTCAGAAACCCTGACTTGTACAGCCTCCCAGCCTGTTCTGATGTAACCTCACTGCCTCACTACCAGGCTGACTCATCTCAAGCTTCTAGCAAGCCTCTGACTCACAGGCAGAAAAAAAACCCTATTTAGCTAGAGGGTGCTACATGTCAGTGGCATCAGTTTGACATCAGTTAAGGTTGCTTCTGAGATCAATCAAAATTAACTGACAGGTGCATTTGACCTGCAGTTGTCCTCCTTCTGACCTGCCTCAAGCAGATTCATCCCTATAGACTTGCATAGGAACACAAAGTCCTTCTGATGTGAACACAAGCACATTGTCACAGACTTCTCTCCTTACCAGCAACAAATACATGGTAAATGTGAGTGTGAAGGAGCATGTGACTCACTCTGTGACAGCACTGGGCCTCTCACCAAGCACCTGTGCTATAACATTGGGAAAGTTCAAGCTATGACTTGAGCTCCTTCTAGCTTACACATGACAGCTTCTTCTGTACTTAGCAACTGAACAAAGCAGCAAAGAAGCGAAGGAAAAGTAAGAATGTGCTTCTGAGAAAAGGGGTAACTAAAGTGAGCCTCTTATTTTGCCCTGTATGAGCATAGCATGGGTTCAATTTAAAGTGGAATTGAGTTGTTAAAGGTCTCCTAGGAGCACTTACCATAATGTGCAAAAAATACATAAAACTTGCATATTGTGGCAAACTCTTACTTTGCCCTTCTCCAGGGATGGAAGGTCTACACTATCCTTCATCATTCATCCATTCTCATTACTGTTCTCCACTGCATCTTCTGGACTAGCATCTTCTTTCTTGGGCCATTGGGCATGGGCAACCATTGATGGTGTGACTCCTGTCCTTCCTTATGTGCTGCAATTACATTGTCCCTCAACTCATTTGAACCATGTGATGTGCACAATGAACACATTTTTTGGCAGGCAGGACACATAATGTTTCTTCTAGTAAAAAAACTGGAAGCAATTTTGGCTTGGGACTTCGGCTCAGCTTTGACTCTGCTATGTTTGATATATAATGTTGCATTAAGCTGTTAATATTCACTGAGAATGTTTGGCAGCTTTCTCATAGAATTTGGACACATATTTACTTTGTATCTTTTGTTCCAGCTAAAGTAACATGCAGTGGTTCTAGTTAAAGTTACAGCATTCCTTTAGTCAGAATGTGTATTAGCCTAAAATCATGTGAATTAGTAAGAAATTAGCCTTTCCAGAAAGTGGACTCCCTATGTGCTATGAATCCACCACCACCAAAAAAACAGAGGTGGCAGAGAGAGGACCCACTGCCTGACCCAAAGCCACAGTGAGAATGCAGCTGTGGCCCTCTACTTCTTACTACAGCAATACAAATATTATTATTTTTTAAATTAGGAAATATGTTCATATTCTTTTGTTTGTAAAATGTTGTGATGAATTTCTGCATATAGACCTGCTTGGGTTCAGTTGGCAAACACATGAAGTTAGGTTTGCACACTTTGCAGTGAACCCCAGTGAGTTCTATGGGGTTGATTTACTAATACTGGAGAGTGTAAAATATTGTACAGCTGTGCAGAGAAACCAATTGGCTTCCAGGTTTTATAGCCAAAGCTTAACCCCTTGCCTTTCACTCCCTTCCTGCCCAGGCCAATTTTCAGCTTTCAGTGCTGTTGCACTTTAAATGCCATTTGCGCAGACATGCAACACTGTAGTCATATTAAATTTTTACCATTTTTTTAGACAGTTAGAGCTCTATTTTTGTAGTATTTGATCACCACTGGGTTTTTTATTTTTTGCCAAACAAAAAAAGACCAAACATTTTGAAAAAAAAAGTTTAGTTTAGTTTCTGTTATAAAACTTTGCAAATAAGCAATTTTTCTCCTTCACTGATGTGTGGTGATGCGGCTGCACTGATGTGCATTCATATGCTGCACTGATGGGAACTGATTAGGCAGCACTGATGGGCACTGATAAGGAAGCACTGATGAGACTGCACTGATATGCGGAACTGATAGGCACTAATGATGGGCACTGATAGGAGGAACTGATGAGCAGACAATGATAGGTGGAACTGATGGACACTGACAGGCAGCACTGATGGGCACTGATTGGCACTTATGGGCCTGTACTGTTAATCAGGGCATTGAAGATCAGTGCCCTCTTTATCAGTGAATATGTTCCCATGAGAATCACTGGCTCTCTTCTCCTCACGCTGTCACAGTCTATTTACACTGCGATCAGTTGTGAGTTGTCACAATGTGGGCCCCAGGGGTACACACGGGGAGGGGGGGGGTTCTGGGAGGACATCAATAGATGCCCTAACAGAGCCAGCCGAGTGCTCTGTAGCCATATTTCAGCTATAGCCTGGTCAGAGAGTGGTTGATGGAACAAGCTGAAGTTAGAAGCTGATTGGCTACCATGTACAGCTGCACCAGATTTTGCACTCCCTAGTTTTAGTAATTCAACCCCTATGAAGGGCATACCTTGCTATTTATTTATGTCCATTTGTAGGGCTAAAAAGCAAACCACGGTATCTCACCCTACACAGAATTGTCATCTCTGCCTAACAGTTCTAACACACACTGATAATAGGGCTGCTCTGAGCCAACCCTTTTATAGAGAGGAAGTTAGATTATCCATTTCTTCAAATTATTGGCTTTTTGCACTACCTTATAGGTTTTCTTACTTCTGGCAGCGAACCTGCAAAGTTTTCCGACTAATATTTGCAATTTGGACACTTTGTGAAACCTTGGGATTCACTGCGAATCCATGGTAGCAGAAAATTAAAAAAATAAGAAGAAAAACACCATTCCATCACTCATTTTGACCAAAAATGACATGGTGTATGGCCACCAGATGAATTGAGGGTGTTTCTCATAATTAGCAAGGATAAAAGAAATTTAGAGTTTCCATTTTCCTGAAATTTCTCAGGAAGTCTAGAGATATTGGTAACTTTTCAACACTTACATTATTATTATACAGGACTTATATATAACTCCAACAATATAAAGGAGACAGTACAGCTACAATACAATCAAAACAAGAGGGTTAGAAGGGCCCTACTCATAAGAACTTACAATCTAATTGGGTAGGGCAAGTGGTACAAAAGGTTATAACTGTGGGGAATGAGCTGATGGAAGTGATAAATGTATATTCAGAGGCATGATAGGCTTCCCTGAAGAGATAAGTTTTCATGGATCGCCTAAAGGCAGCCAGAGTAGAGAATATCCAGACAGATTGAGGTAGAGAGTTCCAGAGGAAGGGAGAAGCTCTGGCTAAATGTCTTGGAGTTCATTTTAAAGGAGATTAGGGTGAAAGGCTCATTAAGGCTATGGAAGAACTATCCTATACCTGTTCATGTACCAAAATTCATATCTTATTAACCTCCTACCGTCCACCAATAGTCTATAAAAGATGGATGGGAAGCAGCGCCGATATGGGCTAACGTACCTGTAAGTTAGCCTGCATCTGCGGCTTCTGCGCTGCTCACAGACCATGTACCTGGGAGCTCGGTGCGGGACACAGCAGAACACAATACTGCTGTGTCCAGATGATTACATGGTCTTGTACCATGTGATTGCTGTTTCCGATCACAGCAATCACAAAGTACTCTATGGAAAACAGATATAAACATTGGATCAGATCAGCTGTGAGAATACAGTAGATAGAACCGTTGCTGCAGTCTGTGGGCATACAACAAACTGTCAGGCTGCATGTACACTCACAGACTGCAGTTCCAGCCAGCCAGCCAGCCCCATTGTCCCTGATCACTGCCCCCAGTCTAAGAACAATAAAGTGTGCAGTCAGTCCTTGTCCCCTGTCCTAGTGTCACCAGTGCTCACTCCATACACCATACAAACATCCTGATCACCACCTCATACCAGCATCCTGCCATACACCATACCAGTGTCCTGATCACCACCATACCCAATATCAGCATGCTGATTACTGCCATACCCCATACCAGCGTCCTGATCACTGCCATACCCCATACCACCGTCCTGATCACCGCCATACCCCATACCAGCGTCCTGATCACCGCCATACCACATGCCACCATCCTGATCACCACCATACGTCATACCAGATTCCTGATCACTGCCATAACCCATACCAGCATCCTAATCACTGCCATACACCATAACAGAGTCCTGATCACAGCCAAACCTCCTACCAATGTCCTAATTACCACCATAACCATTACCAGCATCCTGATCTCCACCTTTCATCATACCAGTGTCCTGATCACCGCCATAATCCATACCAGCATCCTGATCACCGATATACCCCATACCAGCATCTTGATCACCGCCATACCCCATACCAGAGTCCTGATCACCACCATTCGGCATACCAGCGTCCTGATCACTGCCATAATCCATACCAGCATCCTGATCACTGCTATACCTCATACCAGCATCCTGATCAATGCCATACACCATACCAGTGTCCTGATCCCGACCATACCCAATATCAGTGTCCTGATAACTGCCATACCCCATACCAGTCTCCTGATCACTACCATACCCCATATCAGCATCCTGATTACTGAAATACCCCATAACAGATTCCTGATCACTGCCATAACCCATACCAGCATTCTGATCACTGCCACATACTATACCAGTGCCCTGATCACTGCCATACACCATACTAGCGTCCTGATCACTGCCATATCCCATATCAGCATCCTGATTACTGAAATACCCCATAACAGATTCCTGATCACTGCCATAACCCATACCAGCATCCTGATCACTGCAATATACTATACCAGTGCCCTGATCACCACCATACACCATACCAGCATCCTGATCACTGCCAAACCTGATCACTGCCAAACTTCCTACCAAAGTCCTGATCATCACCATACACCCTAGCAGTGTCTTGATCACCGCCATTCAGTGGGGCCTCCAAAAATGTGATAGACAGTCAGGAAATTAGATTTGTCATACCCCTAGAACACCATAAGTACTTCCTGTCCAGCAACGTACTCGTACCGGCAATTCCAAAGCCAGTAAAATTAATGAGAGTGGCTAAGTAATGAGTAAAAGTAATGAGGTGGCAGAAGGGCCCCCCTTCTGCTGCCACCTTTTCTGAATGATCGGGGAGCCTAGTAAGGAAACAAAGGGCAGCATCTGGCTTCAGGCACACAGTGAGAAGAACTGATGTTGTTCCTTCTAATGTGTGATTTCAGAAACCGGAAGCAATGAGTATTTTGTCACTTCCGATTCTTTGTTTACCTGGCTGTTACCGGTCAGGAGAGCAGCCGATCAGAATGATCAGTGTCTGATGGGCTGCATTGGAGGCCAGAGGAGAGGTCTGGGGTCTAATAGAACCCATATCTCTCCATAAAGAGCACCTGTCATGACCCATGCTGTCACAAGGAATGTTGTTCATCCCCTGTGATAGCAATAAAGTTGATAAAAAAATAAAGAGACAGTGTAAAAATGTTTCTCAAATAAAATATTAAAATAAATAATAAAATGAAAAAACCCAAACATCTAAAGCACCTCTGTCCGCCCGTGCTCGCGCACAAATGCAAACTTATAATCAGTCCCGCACGTATATATGTAAATGGTGATCGCACCACATATGTGAGGTATTGCTGCGAATGTCAGAATGAGAGCAATAATTCTAGTTTCAGACCACGTATGCAACCCTAAAACGGTAACCTGGAAAGACTGTTAAAATGTCGCCTATGGGGATTTTTAGGTACTGTAGTCTGGCGCCATTCCAGGGGCGGATGCAATTTTAAAGTGTGATATGTTTGGAATCTATTTACTCGGCATGACATCATCTTTTAAATGTTGTTATATTGTGTTTTTGTGCATTAAAATTTATTAAAGTGTATATTTGACAAAAAAAATTAGTGTTTGAAAAATTGCTGCGCCCATACCGATTACATTTAATGTTTGAGGTGTTTGAGGGGCTCTAAGTAGTTTTCTAGCAAAAAATTATGTTTTATACATGTAGGATAGGAATGTAAGAATTTAAGTGGTTAAGGTGCTTCTTGGATGTCGGACCCCTCTATTTTTGGCTAGGCTGTAAAAAATAAGAATATAAGAATATATAGTAAGAATATAAAAAATATATTATTAAATTGTTAACTTGTAATGTAATTTTCTTTCCCTATTTTCCAAAATCTTGTGGCAAAAAAATTAAGTCTTCAAAAGACTCCCCATGCTTCTTAAAATACCTTGGGGTGTTTACACTCCAAAATGGGGTCATTTTGAGGGTGTTTCATCTATCATGGTGCTCCAGGGCCTCTAAAAATGTGATAGGTAGTCAGGAAATTTGACGCATAATTTATGCTCCTAGAGAACCTGAAGGTGATCCTTGGATTTTGGGCCCCTCTGTGTGCATAGGCTGTAAAAAAGTCTCACACATGTGGTATCTTCACACTTCGGAAAAGTAGCAGAATGTTTTTTTGGGGTGTATTTCCAAGTATGTCCATGTTGTTGTTAAAAATATCTTATTAATTGTCAACTTTGCGTAAAAAAATAGATTTTCATTTTCTTTCCAACATTGTCAAAAAACCTGTGGCAAAAAGTTACATTTTCAAAAGACTCATCGGGGTTTATTTACTAAAGCTGGAGAGTGCCAAATCAGGCTCACAGAAACCAGCCAGCTCCTAACCTCAGCTTGTTCAATTAAACTTTGGCAATAAAAACTGGAAACTGAATGGTTTCTATGCAGAAGTGAGCCTGATTTTGCACTCTCCAGCTTTAGTATATAAATCCCATTATATCAGAAAATAACATGGAGTGCTTGCTTTTCAAAGTGGGGTTATTTTGTGGGTCTGGCCTCAAAAAATGTGATAGGTAGTCAGGAAGTCAGTAATTTATACTTCTGGAACCCCTGAAGGTGTTCCTTGGATCCTGGACCCTTCTATGCATCTATGCTGTGAAACATTCTCACACATGTGGTATCCCCATACTCAAAGACATAGCAGAATGTGTTTTGGGGTATAACTGCAAGTATGTCTAAGCTGTGTGCGAGAAATAGCTTGTGGAAATGACAACTCTGTGAAAAAAAACACATTTTATTTAATTTCTTCATTTTCCAAACAATTGTGACAAAATATTACAGTTTCATAAAAACTCACCATGCCTCTTACTAAATACCTTGGACTGTCTACTTTCCAAAAAAAGGGGTTATTTGGGGGGTATTTACCGTATTTTTCACTCCATAAGACGCACTTTTTTCCCCAAAAAATATGGGGGAAAATGTCTCTGCGTCTTATGGAGCGAATACTGACCAGTCCTCCACCTGTCACCGCCGCCGTGTTAGTGCCAGCGGCTGTCCCATCCCAGTGCAGCCTGTCCCATCCCACTGCAGGCTGTCACCGAAGTTCACCCTGCCCTCTCTCAGCAGGCTGTCCCCGCAGCTCTTCATAGCAGGCCGTCCCCGCAGCTCTTCATAGCAGACCGTCCCCTCGCCGAACCCAGCCAGCTTGCTCTGCAGTCCGGTCCGTCATGCAGGCGTGGCCTGTCCTCGGAGCTCCTCCCTGCTCCTGGCATGTCTATGTACTGAGCTCCCATCTCTGCAGTCCGGTCTGTCCTTACAGCACCTCCCCTTTCCTGGTATGTGTCCATAGTGTGCTCCCTGCTCTGCAGTCCGGTCCTATCTGCTGGTGTGGCCTGTCCTCAGAGCTCAGTGCGCCCCCTGCCTTCTATAGCCTGCCTTCTGTAAGTTAGAAATGACAGATGCTGGGAGTTGTAGTCCTTTTCCTTGATGTATGGTGTCAGGTCATTTGATATTCTGGGTGGAGGGGCCCTGTTGGGACTTTATATGATGTAGTATGTTTGCAGTCTCTGGTCATCTCCTGTACTGTGTCCGCAGTCTCTGGTCATCCCCTGTACTGTGTCCGCAGTCTCTGGTCATCCCCTGTACTGTGTCCGCAGTCTCTGGTCATCCCCTGTACTGTGTCCGCAGTCTCTGGTCATCCCCTGTACTGTGTCCGCAGTCTCTGGTCATCCCCTGTACTGTGTCCGCAGTTTCTGGTCATCCCCTGTACTGTGTCCGCAGTCTCTGGTCATCCCCTGTACTGTGTCCGCAGTCTCTGGTCATCCCCTGTACTGTGTCCCCAGTCTCTGGTCATCCCCTGTACTGTGTCCGCAGTCTCTGGTCATCCCCTGTACTGTCCGCAGTCTCTGGTCATCCCCTGTACTGTGTCCGCAGTCTCTGGTCATCTCCTGTACTGTGTCCGCAGTCTCTGGTCATCCCCTGTACTGTGTCCGCAGTCTCTGGTCATCCCCTGTACTGTGTCTGCAGTCTCTGGTCATCTCCTGTACTGTGTCCGCAGTCTCTAGTCATCCCCTGTACTGTGTCCCCAGTCTCTGGTCATCCCCTGTACTGTGTCCGCAGTCTCTGGTCATCCCCTGTACTGTGTCCGCAGTCTCTGGTCATCCCCTGTACTGTGTCCGCAGTCTCTGGTCATCCCCTGTACTGTGTCCGCAGTCTCTTCTCATCTCCTGTACTGTCCGCAGTCTCTCTGGTCATCCCCTGTACTGTGTCCACAGTCTCTGGTCATCTCCTGTACTGTGTCCGCAGTCTCTGGTCATCTCCTGTACTGTGTCCGCAGTCTCTGGTCATCTCCTGTACTATGTCCGCAGTCTCTGGTCATCTCCTGTACTGTGTCTTCAGTCTCTGGTCATTTTCTGTACTATGTCTGCAGTCCATTGGTTCAGAATATTTTTTTTCCAGTTTTCTGCCTCTAAAACCTAGGTGCGTCTTATGGTCAGGTGCGTCTTATGGAGCAAAAAATACGGTATATTGTCCTGGTATTTTAGGGTCTAAAGAAATGAGATAGGCAGTCAGTACATCAAGGCTGATTAATTTTCAAATATACAGTATATAGCATAGTTAGGCTCTATAACTTTCACACAGACTAAATAATATACGCTGTTTTTACTAAACAAATGTAGCAGAATACATTTTGACCTACTTTTATGAAGAAAGATTATTTATTTGCAAACTTTCAGTATTCAGAGAGTAGTGGGTAATGATTCATGCACTGCATGGTCTCGGGTTGTCAGTGGTGTACCCCAAGGTTCAGTGTTGGGACCCTTACTGTTTAATATATTTTTAAACGATATAGGGTCTGGGATTATAAATACCATTTCAGTCTTTGCAGATGACACCAAGCTGTGCAGTGGAATAACGTCTGTACAGGATATCCCCAATTAACAAGCTGACCTCAATGCACTGTTTAATTGGGCAACTATGTGGCGAATGAGGTTTAATGTTGATAAATGTAAGGTTATGCACTTGGGGGTTAAGAATATGCATGAATCATACATACTAAGGGGGGTACAACTGGGGGAATCAATGGTGGAGAAGGATCTGGGAGTTCTGGTAGATCACAAGCTTAATAATGACATGGAATGCCAAGCTGCGGCTTCTAAAGCGAGCAAAATCCTCTCTTGTATTAAAAGAGGTATAGACTCCAGAGAGAGAGATATCATATTACCTCTGTACAAAACAGAAAAAAAGTAATACCTCATCTGGAATATGCAGTTCAGTTTTGGGCACCATTTCACAAAAAGAACATTGGGGAACTGGAGAAAGTACAGAGAAGGCCAACCAGACTGATAAGAGGCATGGAGGAGCTCAGCTATGAGGAAAGATTAGAGGAACTGAATTTATTCTCTCTTGAGAAGAGGAGATTAGGGGGGGATATGATCAACATGTATAAATACATCAGTGGTTCATTTAGTGAACTCGGTGTAGAGCTATTCACTCTGAGGTCATCAAACACGGAAAGGTTTCTTCACATTGAGAGCTGTGAAAATGTGGAATAGACTCCCTCAAGAGTTGGTTCTGGCCAGCTCAGTGGATTGCTTTAAAAAAGGCCTGGATTCTTTCTTGGATACACAGAATATAACTGGATACTAACATTTATAGGTAAAGTTGATCCAGGGAATATCTGATTGCCGCTCGGGGGATCCGGAAGGAATTTTTTCCCCTGCAGTAGCAAATTGGATCATGCTTTGCTGTTTTTTTTTTGCCTTCCTCTGGATCATCTGTGGGTATAGGATTATAACTTTTTTTTTTTAACTGGATTTACTTTTGGTTTTTTCAGCCAGAATAACTATGTAACTATGTTCCCCATCCTCCCCAGTCCCCGTTGTACTTACCTCCATGGGTGATGAACTGTCAGTACCCACGCAGCCCATGTAGAGGTCCAGGGATTTGAAATCCCTGCTTTTCTCCCTCTTCTTTCTGCAGGGCTTCCAGGTCAGATAAGTACAATTCTGAATGGTCAGTGCTGGCACAGATCATTGCTCTGATCACAGCGGCTAAGTGGTTAGCACTTCCACCTGGCAGTACTAGGGTCGCCAGTTCAAATCCCAACCATGGCACCACCTGCCTGGAGTTTTCATGTTCTCCCTGTGTCTGCGTGGGTTTCCTCCAACACTCCAAAGACATGCTGGTAAGTTAATTGGCTCCTGTCTAAATTGGTCCTAGTATGTGTATGTATGAATGTGAGTTAGGGACCTTAGATTGTACACCCCTTGAGGGTTAGGGACTAGGGTTTAGGGACTGATGTGAATGTACAATATATATGTAAAAGCACTGCGCTGCGTAAATTGACGGTGCTATATATAAGTACCTGAAATGAATAAATAAATAAATCTGTCCTGGAGATGCTAGAGGAAGAAGAGCAGAGAATTTAATTCCCCAGACTGCTATACCAGCTGCAGCTCAACACCCATGAAGGTAAGTACAGAAGGTTTGGGGGGGGGGTATGGTGTTAGTTCACCTTTTCATTTTCATTGAAAAGGTAAAGTAACCCTTTAAATAAATAAATGCACACATAATAACATTGGAAAAAAAGTGTTCTTCACCTTCACATTTGAGAGATGGCATAACCCCATCTGCCTATGGACTTCTCATATGTTTGTTGGTTTACATGTACTGTAGGTGTAAATAAACGAGTTGAATGAAGAGCCACATTTTATATACTGTACATGTCAGTTTTCAGAACGAACTGAAAAAAGTTACAAAGTTCTATAAACTTCTCTTCTACAAAGTACAGAGTAATAAGCAATATATTCATCACAGATCTACATTCTGAACAATACACTAAACAAGCTGAGATGGAGCATTCAATTTACCAAACAATTTCACTTACACAAATCTGAATTCTGTGCTCCGTTGCAAGCAGTCTCCGCAAGTTGTAAGAGCGTAAATCATTCCAGGTTGAGAGTGCAAAGCAGCCATAATGAAATTGCAAAGAGCTTTTATAAGTTTAAATTTGATGATAGACGTTGCTTTGCATGCCATTACAATGAACATTTCTTAGTTCTTAAAGCAAAAGTGTGGACAGACATAAAATATCACCATTTAACCCAATCATTTTTTTTCTCCCCAAGCCCATGGTGTGCTGAGCAAAAAACAAAACACCAAAGTGTAAGAAAAAAGTGCACATGCACACACACAAAAAAAAAGCACTAGGTTGTGTCATATGTTTCTGAAGAAGAAGGACCCTTCCCCGACCCTGGGGTAGCTCTTGTCCATAATGGGCATGGTATTGACACATCCCCAGATGATCTACATTGGCTCACAACTGATATGATCCAGAAATATTTAGACAGTATAAAGGTGAATAAAGCACCTGGACCGGATGGCATACACCCACAGATCCTTAAATAATTAAGCTATCTCATTTCAAAGCCATTGTTTCTAATTTTTAGGGATTCTTTAAAGACTGGCATAGTACCACTGGACTGGTATAAGGCCAATGTAGGCCTAAATTTAAAAAGGGGTCAAAATCTTTACCAAGTAATTATATTGAAACAATATTTCAAGCAACAGACAGCATGGATTCATGAAAGACATAAGTTGTCAAACAAATCTGATTTCTTTGTATAAGGAGGTGAGCAAAACCTTAGACAGAGGGGTGGCAGTGGACGTGGTATACTTGGATTTTGCAAAAGCATTTGACACAGTTCCCCACAAATGGCTAATGTGTAAGGTAAAGTCTACAGGCTTGGAAAAATCTGTATGTAAATAGATAGAAAACTGGCTAAAAGATTGTATTCAGAGAGTAGTGGTTAATGATTCATACTCTGAATGGTCTGGGGTTGTCAGTGGTGTACCCCAAGGTTCAGTGTTGGAACCCTTACTTTTTAATATATTTATAAATGATATAGGGTCTGATATAGGGACACAGCTTGGTGTCTTTGTAGATGATTAATTGGGCAACTATGTGGCAAATGAGGTTTAATGTTGATAAATGTAAGGTTATGCACTTGGGGGCTAAGAATATGCATGCATCCTACATACTAGGGGGGGTACAACTGGGGGAATCAATGGTGGAGAAGGATCTGGGGGTTCTGGTAGATCACAGGCTTAAAAATGGCATGCAATGCCAAGCTGCGGTTTCTAAAGCGAGCAAAATCCTCTCTTGTATTAAAAGAGGTATAGACTCCAGAGAGAGAGATATCATATTACCCCGGTACAAATCATTAGTAAGACCTCATCTGGAATATGCAGTTCAGTTTTGGGCACCAATTCACAAAAATAACATTGGGGAACTGGAGAAAGTACAGAAAAGGGCAACCAAACTAATAAGAGGCATGGAGGAGCTCAGTTATGAGGAAAGATTAGAGGAACTGAATCTATTCTCTCTTGAGAAGAGGAGATTAAGGGGGGATATGATCAACATGTATAAATACATCAGTGGTTCATATAGTGAACTCGGTGTAGAGCTATTCAGCCTGAGGTCATCACAGAGGACAAGGGGGCACTCTTTACGTCTGGAGGAACAGAAATTTAATCTCCAAACACGGAAAGGTTTCTTTGCAGTGAGAGCTTTGAAAATGTGGAATAGACTCCCTCAAGAGTTGGTTCTGGCCAGCTCAGTGGATTGCTTTAATAAAAGTCCTGGATTCTTTCCTAGATACACATAATATAACTGGATACTAACATTTATAGGTAAAGTTGATCCAGAGATTATCCAGTAACAGGCTCACTAACATGTTAGGTAACAGGTTCAGTAATCCAGTAACAGGCTTAGTACCATGTGCAGTAACAGACTCAGTAACACGTGCATTTAAAAGGCATAGTAATACGTGCAGCAACAGGCTCAGTAACACGTGCATTTAAAAGGCACAGTAACACATGCAGCAACAGGCTCAGTAACACGTGCAATAACAGGCATGGTAACATGTGCAGTAACAGACTCAGTAAACCGTGCAGTAACAAGTATTACTGCAGCTCCATACAGAGCATAGCGCAGTTCCTAGCCAGTTGCTGCTTCAGTTCTCAATCCACAGGAGTGAGGAGGCAATAGAAACAGGCCAGCTAGTACCATGAGTTTGCAGCACTTGAGCACAGATATGCAGCGGTATATCTTCAGCATGTAGGGGTAGGTGAGTGGTATTTCCTCCACGTTCCTGCCAAGTGTGGGTCACATAAGAGGCCTACTCCGGGGTAGGTTCTTCTTGGCTACTGTAAGCACCAGAGAAAGGATCATTCTCCTACACATGGGTTACCTTTGCTTTAGTGCCATTTCATCAATGCTCTGGGACTTGGCTGATGCTGCTGTGTGGGAATACATGACCTTAAGGCGGGCCTCTGACTTTAGATATAACCGATACACCATGTACACTTTCATAATAACTATCCTTCAGTTACCCTCAGGTGCACATCTAAATGCACTTTAGCATTTCTTCTCACTGTAGCTTGCAATTAGTAGGGCAGTGCAGAACACTGACAACAGCCACCTGTCCAGTGTTTCCCTGTACTGGACCTGGTTGCAACATGGAACCCTGCATGCATGCAAGCTCCAACATGCACTAGACTTTAACTCTTCTTCTGTACAGGATGGGGACCTCGGCAGTGCAGTTCCACTCCAGTTGCCATCCCCCTGGTGGCTAGAGAAAATTCCACCTATAATAGGTACACGTTTATGACAGAGACACTTGCTGACTAACTTCATTGCTCATGGCAGCCACATGTATGACATACAATAAGATGACTCTTAGCATGTTTACTCTTCATACCTCATGTGACAGTGACCCAAACTGTAGACCAAGTGTGCAATAGTGCCGGTTACTTGCAATGCACCTCTTTCAAAGAACTTCAGACCAGGCAAAACTTTAACACTTTACTTGAATTAAAGTGCAACATTACAAGAGTCCAAAGCAGACACAACAGTTCAGCAGAATTTCAATAAAACAGTCAACACCCCTAAGTCCCTAGTCCTCTCTGCTAACTACGTGCTGCCCCAGCATACCTGCAGAGGTAGAGTCAATGTAAAACAAGGTCAAATAGTGGCATCCTCCAGTAGCTGGTATCTTTGGGGCAAACTCCAGGTTGGATGGCTCTCACAGACTTTGTGCTACATTGCTGATGGACCAACCACAAGTCTCTTGAACTCCTACTGGAGAACCTTGAAAAAAGCAAGACAAGGTTCTTGGACTCAACCCACTGTCCCTTTTATATCCAAAGATCTCGCCAAAAGCCAAAGAACCAGGAAAGGTATTGACCCCTACCCTCCCATCCAGGACAGCACCTATCTAACTAATTTCAACCTGCTTACAAACACAAAAAAGAAACCACACAAGCAATGCCTATATTACTGAGACAGCATCTGCTGAAGGGTTGGCTGACTGACAGGGTGGCACCACAAGCAGCTCTGAAACATCTGAGAAAGTCCTCTGGGCCAACTCCGGAAATCAGTGATCAGAGGTATCCCTATTCTTACCCTACTCACACTGGA
Organism: Staurois parvus; assembly: GCF_062004578.1. NCBI lineage: Eukaryota > Metazoa > Chordata > Amphibia > Anura > Ranidae > Staurois > Staurois parvus. Next base: position 4,335,131 of record NW_028317982.1, read on the forward strand.
ACCTTTCCCTAAGGCTAATTCACTGTCCTTGTCAAGCGAGGGTTCCCCTCCGTACAATATCCACTCACAAATGCATGCCAAACTCAGCAGGGCACTGTTACTTATCAGCACTGCCCCAACCAAGATGGCTGCAGAAGGACAGTGAGGCTTGCAGTGTTCAATCAGACAGCTGCACTGCAGGTAACACCTATGGAGGCTGCAGGGGAATATCATCCACCTAAGACTCCACTCCATCCCCAAGGCACCACCTGCTAGGTGGAGTAGAAACTACACCTGCCAACATGCTCTTTATGCCATATGTAGGTAAAAATTAGCATAAAGTTTTATATGTTTACAACATAGAATAGGCTTTTACTCAGTTCCTAATGGTGTATTTGGAAATTCCTTTTTTATGGATCTAAACTATAGAAATCAGCTCTACAAGTTGCTGTGTGCATGGACTTATTGGCTATGAGTTGGCAAAGGCTAACAGAGCTGTAGTTGGATGCCAAAGGGATTTAAATTGCGTCATTTTTGCGCCTGTGTGCATGAGGCCTGAAATTAAATTGAAAACGTTTGACTTTACTTAGCTGGTGATGTAGTTAGAGATATTTCCATATCTTTTTCTGCCTCTAACACCTGTTATCTCCCGACTGAACTATTTACATTGTGTGCAGAACATTTTTCAGCTGAAAAAATGGTTAACTCTGAAGTTCATTTGGAAAACTTAATAATAAAAGGATTTTGTTACAATGCCTCCATGGCAATCACAGCACGCTTACCACCCAGGATACTGAGATTAACAACTCTATGCATAAACAGCCACAGATAATTGTTTTTATAAGGTTAACCTATTATAAGAAATGTCCCAGATTTCTTGGTACCTTGATTCTAATATGTACAGCTCCCAAAAATAGGTTTTTGAGTGTGCCATGCTGATATAGCTGTGATTATTATTTCCAGCATTGTTCGCATAAAAATAAATGCAGAGAGATTCTGGAACAATGGACTGGTTTACATTTCACAATTTGGAATTTAAAGAGGTTTTCATTTGTTTTTTTTTTCCAGAATACATCAAATGGACTCTAACTCACAGTGAATGGCAGCTACTATTAAACTCTTGCTGCCCACATAATGCATATGTGTGGTGTCAAAGAGGGTGGAATTTAACACCCACACAATGCAAATATGTGTCCATTAGCAGCAGTGGTTTCAGTGCAGAGAGCACGCTCACTGTGCGCTCTCTACACTATGACTGTGCTCTCGAAAACAGCTCCCGTTCACTAATAATAAAATCAATCTAATAACCCAGTTAAAATGACACCAGGGCTGGGTTTGAAAGAGTCAAATTGGGATTTAACTTTCTTAATCAATATTAACTATTTTTAATCCTTATGCTCCTAGTATTGGTAACTAGATAGGAAGACATATTATGTTTACTTGTTTTAAACTTTGTTTTTTACATTTCTTCAGTTACTTCCTAGTTTCCATGCCTAGGCAAATCATGTCATACATCCCAGGAGTCTTTATGGCCATTTTTTTTCTCTCATCTGGAGGAGGGGCTTTTTCAGCTAAGCACACCTTTCTGTGTGCATGCCTGAGCTAAGGGCAGATGGATTCCAGGAAATAAATGTTACATAAATCATCTGCCCTTACGATGGCCATGGCTAAAAAATTTAGGGAGGTGTTTATCAAAGTAATGTCTCACAAAATAAAACATGGAGACATGGATGAGTTTGCTTTGAATATAAAAAAAATCAGTTTGTGGTGCTCAGATGAAGTTTAGTTCCATGTTAAAGAGGGATCCTGGTCAGTAAAAACAATAAAAAAGGTGGAGAATTGCACAGTATATTTACCATAGGGTCTAATTTGCTAAATTGTTAAAGTGACCCTGTCAGGCTAAAAAACATCCAATCACAAGGTCCCTGCAATAGAAGAGGCATTATACTTACCTCTTGGTGGCCTGAGTCTCCTACAATACCCCCATACCAGTACCTCTAGCCTTTAACAGTTTTTAGAATGTTAAATGCTTGTTTCCCCATAACACGCTGTGGTTACATCCTCCGACCCTTACATCGATACAGCACTCAGCAATGATGTATGGGTCAGAGGATGGAATCACAGGGGGAGGCAGGGGAGCCCGATGGCCCACACACCTGGAAGTGTAGAATGCCTTAGAGACCTACAGAGGCTGCATTGTTGTAACAGAAGAAAGATAGGTGCAGTTGATTTTGTAGCAACTGTTAAATTGTTTGTAAACCCTAACAATCAACTTTATTTACTCCCTTTGGTCTCCCGTTTGCTCCCTTTGGTTAAATTGGAAGCATTTACTATATCAGTTTGATAAGTGCAAAAAAAACCCTGTTAATAGTCAGAAATTGAGCGCTTCCCTGTGTCCTCTGCACAGCACTACTTGTTCTTATCTTGGGCTACATAGTAATTAGCCTTTATGTTGTAGAGATCTGAGAGCGAGAGTGGTTGAGTAGTTCAGCAAAATATATTGGGTAGGGTTGACACCAGAAAAATGCTGCGTGTTGTCAGCTTACAAAAAGGTTGAAGAGCGGAGTACATTTCTGCCAATTCAACAGGTATTCTTCTGCACTTGCAGGTCTCATGCAGAGATATCAGGGTTTGAATTACTAAAACTTTAGAGTGCAAAATCTGGCACAACTGTGCATGGTAGCCAATCAGCTTCTAACTTCAGCTTGTTTAATTAAGCTTTGACAAAAAAAAAACAAAACTGGAAGCTGATTGGTTTCTATGCAGAGCTGCACCAGATTTTGCACTCTGCAGTTTTAGTAAATCAACTCTATACTGTATGTTTTTAATATATTTTGCCTTGACATGTGTTTTAGGAAAAAAAAAACTTGGGAATGGAAGATAAGTGTCATAGTTTCACTTGAAAGTTGATAGTATAGTTGATCACTTGAGCAAAAAAGGAGTACATATATTGAATTCTATAGTGGTCTATTTAGAATTGAAATTTTTTTCCATATGACTTGTTTCCTATGATCAATTAGCTACCTCAATCAGGAAAATAGTGCATTATGGTCACTAGATGGAATTGACAATCATAAGAAATAAACCTATTAACCACTTGACAAGTGGTTAATCAGCCCATAGATTAGGCGATTTTCTGTTCTTCTTCCACAGGTGGAAGGAAAGCAAGTTGTTAAATTTTCCCGTCAACAGACAGTGTTCGCTCCCACAGTGCTACTGTGTTTTGCCAGTGGGGAGCCTTCCCTGCCGTAGAGGGATTACTTTGACGCAGTTGGCCAGCTTAAGCATGTATTGCAATATGTGTGAACTAAATATCCCTATTTATTGCATAGTCTGCTTGAAAGGGTATATACCAGTGTGCAGAGGGTCCTTCAGAATTTCTAGTGTTAATATGTGGTTACACCCCTTTGGCACCTAATGGATAAATGCATGCACTAGCTTTTGGGATTTGAGCACAGGTATCTCTTGTTTGTTCCCTGCAGGCAGAGCACAATGTTCACTGCTGGTGGCTATAGCCGTCTGCAGTGATTGCATGAAAAAAAATCAGAAAGACTGATTGTACTGACACTGATTGATGGATTGACTTCAGTACAGCCAGCCTGCCCATTGATTGATCAAATCTTGGCTAGTCCGTGATCAACTACTCAAGATTTGTTCCATCTATTGCTGGCTTTAGACAAATGCGTTCAGGGAAAACTGGGAGAATGTCTGTGATATTCATACAGAAATTTTTTTTTATAAATTCAGCTATGAATAAGGTCTGTTTTTAGACTGAAGTGCATTAGCATAAGTTTGCCATGGAATATTTTTATTCCTTTATGCAATAAAACAGAATTTTGTATTCACCTATTGCCAATATTTTTGGAATTGGTTTTTATAAGTAGACGTCTAAAACTGCACAAAGTAACCACCTACAGTTAACACACCTTGCAAAGACAATTTTGTTGTGTTACACTTTCGCAGTGATATGTACTAAAAATGGTCTAGTAGTCCATCTGCTCAGATATTGCAGAAGTCTACAAAGTTCTGGCAAAGATCACACCACCTATGTGTTCTTGACAGCTACAAATGCTATAAATAGAAGGCATCTTTACACTTGCATTATCCAAAGTTTTGTACTAAAGGATCACAGTGATGAAACAAAACTAATGTGTGAATTGCTTTGTTCCAAAGGGGAGAGATTCAGCAGATGCTACAGGGACAATTAATGACATGTGTTGATTATCACTGATGTCACATGAAATGCGAGACTTTAATGGTTGTAATAACTCCTACAGTCTTTATCCTCCAGAACACCTGCGTAAAACTCCCTGTTGTCAAGGTGTCAGCTTAAATATCTCCACATGAAGCTTCTACTAGACCTGCTGAAAGTCATTAGCCCCCTGCTGGTAGTAATGAGCAATGAGGATAAATTCAGCACATCTGAAATGAACTCTGTTAGATTGTCACACAAACGTTGAAAGTATACATGACATTATATCATAAAAGCATGAGTAATGGAGTATGCTAACACTAGGATTTTATTCCAACACAAAGAATGTATTGACATGTGACTCATTTCCAATATAATTTGCAGCCTGAAACACAGTACAGGAATGAAAAAAACCCATTTCTCAGTATGGACAAGTGCAGAAATACCTGTTGATCTTGCTGGAAATTCAGACAGTCTTATAAGTGTTCAAGCCTTGGAATAGTATGCGTTGGTTTTGAGGTCAGCTTGGCCTAACTAAGGACGAAACCCACACCTACTTTGTATCGTGGATCTATAACTTTGATCCAGGTTACCGCAACTATTGCTTCTATGGAAGCATCACAGAAAATATGGATCTCTCTTCTGGTGGTATTGGTTAGGGATGCAGAAATGTGAGTTCAGCATCTAAAGTTTTAGTGCTTTCGGGGACTCTTTCCATGAATCCCATCTTTATTGTTTCTCTTTGAGTAATGGGGTGTCCCAATTTGTGTTTTCAGAAGTAAGCTCTATTATAAATATCTTTCCCTGAATGGCAAAGGGTGCTATGAAACCCAGAGTATCATACATGCTGTTCACAGAAGGCAAAACTTCTTATTTCATGAAGAGGCTTGTTTCGCTGATACTTGAAATGTGAAGGTGTCTTGTTCAAAGGCTACATTGGATAAGCAAAAGATCTGTTCTTAGCTACTCCCTTTACACTAACAGCATGTTTATCAGAAATAAAAGGCTTTAATTACCTTGTCGCCATTAGTGACAATTTTGTGAAGCCTGAGGTTGGCAGTAGCAAGCAAATCCTGGATTCTTTTAACCTCCCTAGCGGTATTCCCGGGTGTAGCTCGGGGTAAAATGTCAGTTCCAAAAGCGGTAACCCCAAGCTACACTCGGGCTTACCATGCGGCGCTGTATAGGGAGTCCCTGCAGAGCTTACCTTGTCCTTCGCTCCCGCGATGTGTCCCCTGCAGCATCCCCGGCCATCTCCTCCGGCCGATGCCGGCATCTGGCTTCTGTGTTCCGGTCCCTGTGACGTCGGGATGTACGGGCGTCGCCAGCGGCGGGAAATTTGAAAATTTTAAAAAATGTCATTTTTTTCGAAACAAATTTTTCATAGTAAAACATTGCTGTTTCAACCCATTTCACATACATATTGTCCCTAGTGCTTTGTCCTGTGCCCTGCCTGCATTTTGTCTGTTCTTTCTGCTTGGAAACTGAGAAACATCCATGGCGTCCAAAAAGTGTCCCTTTAGGTCAAAAGCGGGTTTAGATCAGCTAGAGAACAGCGATAGTAAATCAGAACCACTTGCAGAATTGAGTGATAATGATTCGTGGGGAAATTCATCATCAGACACTGAAAACGATTTTGCGATTTGCTCAGCAATGTACGAACTTGGCGCTCTATTTCAAATTTCAGTGTTTTCGGTTTGATTATATTATTGAATTAAATGTATTATTATATTATTATTTTTTATGATTATTTATTAAATTATAATTTATGATTTCGTGTTTCAAATTTTATCATACCCGGGATGTTTACTAGACTCTTGTTCAGACAGATTTTAGTGAGTTATTCCTAAAAATTACAGCCTACAATAAAAAAAACTACATATTTCCATGCAAAATAATGGTACCGCTTTCAGCACCAAAAATCTGAAATAATCATACCGCCAGGGAGGTTAAGAAGATCAATTGCTTCTGTAGGCAGAGATTTGAGCCCATTGTAGAAATTATTTTCCACAAATTCACGTGCATCAGATCTGAATTATTTTTCACCTTATTGAGCTGTTCTTCTCAGTCCATAAATTGCTACAGCAGAAAAAGGTCTGTTACCAAAACATGGACAGCCTATGGCACTCTATGCCTTTATCTCTGACATCGTGGTTGTGATACCATCAAAACCTGAGGAAGTTTCTGTTGTCTTCTTGAACAATGAAACAGTGAAACATTTGCTGAATGTTGGCCATTTTGGCAGGACGTGTCTTAAAAGGAGAAACTGTGAAAGACCTCCTGACATTGCCCAGAGAAAGGCGTTTCCTTGGGATGTCTCTGCCAAGAAGCAGGAGAATAGCAGCATTTCTGAGTTAGTATGTGGTCATCTTTTCTCCTCAAGTGAGAGTAGTGAGAGGCAGCTGCCGGAATAGGGGTCCCACTCTGTTGAATCTGGATGCACGCAGTGAGAGTAGCCAATGGTATTTCTACACTGCTATGCAGGGAAGCTACTACAAGACCAGTGGCCCTCCTGCCTGAAACCTCTGTAATGCCAACAAATATGCCCAGGTTGTATGGTAAGGTATCTCCTGTTATGAGGGGATAAGAGACTCCACACACCACTAGCTCAACAAGTGAAAAAAAATATGAACAGCCTCGGCCTTAAGCTCCTCCTGTCTCTGATGTCCTCTATGATTAAAGCCCCTATGTGCGGGTCAAAATGCATCAGACACAGGGCGTATTTTGGTGATGTTGCGGAGGTGGAGTCTGTAAGAGTTTGTTAGTGATTGGACTTGGGGCTGGAAGGATAGATTGGAGTCTAGTATGACACCAAGTACTCTGGCTTGCTGGGTGGGCTTGATGGTGGCATGGTTGGACGTGATGGAGAAGTCAGTGGGAAGGGGGGGTGCGTGGGCTGGGGGGAAGACTAGGAGCTCGGTTTTGGAGAGGTTCAGTTTAAGGAAATGGAGCAACATCCAATCTGATATGTCGTTCAGTAGGCTGGTGATTCGGGTGGAGACTGAAGGGGTGAGGGGAGGGGTCGAGAGATAGATTTGCATGTCGTTGGCATAGAGGTGGTAGTTGAAGCCGTGAGAGTGTATCAGTTGGCCAAGGGAGGAGGTGTAGATGGAGAAGAGAAGGGGCCCGAGGACAGAGCCTTGAGGGACCCCAACAGAGAGGGGGAGTGGGGGGGAGGTGGTAGTGTTATAGGTAACGCTGAAGGAGCGTTGTGATAGGTAGGATGAGAGCCAGGAGAGAGCGGAGTCTCTGAGGCCAAGGGAGTGTAGTTTCTTGAGGAGGAGGGGTCGACTGTGTCGAACTCCGTGGAGAGGTTGAGGAGTAGGAGCACTGAATAGTGGCCATTAGCGTTGGCAGTTAGCAGGTCAATTGGGCGGTTTCAGTGGAATGTAGGGGGCAGAAGCCGGACTGTAGGGGGTCGAGGAGGTTGTTCTCATTGAGGTAGGAGCTTAGGCGAGTATAGACTAATCGCTCAAGGAGTTTGAATATAAATGGCAACATGATCCAAGTGGTGCCCATTTGGCTATTTGAAGGTCCAAGAGAAGGTCACTGAGCTCTTGAAATGTTAGAATGTCTCTGCCTGATATTTTTTTAATGTTTTCAACCTTTTAAATAGAGCATCCTCAATGGCTTCTGGGCTACCGAAGCTATGCTCAGTTCTGACCCAAGCAGTATTAAGACTTGTGGCAGGGTTGTCAATGTGAACAGCTTTTAGTCTTTTGATACATTCATCAGATTTAGGACCTAGCCACCTGATCAGCAGCTCTAGTTCTTCTGTAGTTGTGACATCTAGTTCACCGATGTTAGCTTTGAATGTGGACTTCTAACCTCTGTAGTTTTCTGGTTTGTCATCAGACTAGTGAGACCTGTCTTGGTGAGCTCATTGCGAAGCATGTGTTTAACAAACTGTAACATCTCTGTATCTAGTTGCAGTACTTCATGAAAAGTTTGAGAGAGGAAAGTCATGCAATCAACAGTTTTGGTCAATAATTAATGTATATTAACCAGCAATTCTTCTTTGTCAGACTTCTAATTCTGTTGAATCTTTCAATCTGTTTTAACAAAGTGTTTACCTTGTGTTATTAGTTCCTGATCTGGAAAATATTCTGGTTCTTGCTGTGCTTCAGCCTCCAAAGAAAATGTAATGTCTTTCTCTGACATTGAACAATTTAAAAGTTAACTGGCAACCAGTTGCTTAGCTCTGTGTCTGTGGAGCACAGACTGCTTTCTGTCTAATTTTCTTGAGAAGATACTATAAGCAGAAGTCAGAAAAGCATGTAGTAATGCAGGCAGAATCTACTGTATACATGTATACTACACAAATGGCTTGTATAACAGTCCCATTAGAAAAACATTGGATTATTGTATTGATCTTAGGCAGTAGGCTGCCGAAATTAGCTTGCAGGCATGTTCAGGCTTGTATGAAAATAACTGCACTGTCCTATCCTGCTGTATACCAAGAGTCCATATCATACCTCACAGTATATTTTAGAGATTTTAATGATTTTTTTGACTGGAGCTAAACAATTTTTAACTGTTCTGCCTCTCCAATCTGAGCACTGGAAGTGTGATCTCTATAATTAATGCAATGTACAGTCTGAGTAGAATTAGCAGACAGTGACCCGATCCAAATGACATCTTGCAGATTGTAGAAAGCTTTAACCAAGAACTCAAGCAGATCTTGACAGATCAGATAGATTAAAAAATTGTGGTGTTTATTTACTAAAGCTGGAGAACTGCAAAACCAGTCTCACTGCATAGAAACCAATCAGCTAACTAACCTCAGCTTGTTCAGTTAAGCTTTGGCAATAAAACCTGGAAGCTAACTGGTTTCTAGTAAGTGAGCCTGATTTTGTACTCTCCAGCTTTAGTAAATAAACCCCAGTATGTCTAGCTACAGCAATAATAAGTGTTCAGAACAGAAACTAAAGACACACCAAAAACAGCGTGGGTTTAGCTATACCGAGCATCTCCTACCTATGGAGGGAGGAAGAGACAAAAATTATTTAAAAGCAAACAAACAAGAATGCATGGATAACATGGTAACAGACATATAAAGCACATGGCAGCAGATTGGTGAAAATGGGGACAACACTTTTATTTAACTGCTTTCGCACTGCTTCAAGGTGGCACGAGTGCGCAAAATCATGTATTTATTTATTTCAGGTACTTATATAGCGCTGTCAATTTACACAGCGCTTTACACATATATATTGTACATTCACATCAGTCCCTAACCCTGAAGGAGTGTACAATCTAAGTTCCCTAACTTACATTCATACATACACATATTTAGACAGGATCCAATTAACCTACCAGTATGTCTTTGGAGTGTGGGAGGAAACCGGAGTACCCGGAGGAAACCCATGCAGGCAAAGGGAGAACATGCAAACTCCAGGCAGGTGGTGCCATGGCTGGGATTTGAACCAACGACCCGAGTACTGCCAGGCGGAAGTGCTAACCATTTAGCCACTGTGCTGTATATATAGTTCCGGGTAGGGGGCGCACGTGCCCTGCCCGCACCACCATTCATGGCCTCAGCTGTCAAACGCCAGGTCCCGGTGATTCCCCGCTGGCACCCGCCAATCTCCGAATATTACGGGGGAGAGAACTGTGTATAAACAACACAGATCTCTCCCCTGTCAGCTCCTGCACACTGCTTTGTACGGCTCTTATAGTGTAAAGAGCACACACACACAGCACCAGGGGCGCACTGACCATTCAAACACTCGGACACTGCCCGAGGGCCCAGGGTCAGTAGGGGGCCCCATGAGATGCCCCTGGTACCTTTCATTGGCTTTTTCATAGGCTTTTTTGGGTGTGGGTGTGGACACGGGGGCCCTATGATCCCCTATTGCCCTATTGCCAAGGGGCCCCATGAGTTGTCAGTCCGCCCCTGCACAGCACACAGTAAAACAGCACACTGTTAACCCTTTGATCACCCCATATTTTAACCCCTTCCTGCCCAATGCCATTAGTACAGTGTCAGTGCTTCTTATTAGCATTTATCACTGTATTAATGTCACTGGGGATGTTAATGACACAAAGTCAGTTCCCCACAGTGTCAAAATGTCAAAATGCCCACTGCAGTCCCGCTATAAGTCGCTGATCACTGCCATTACTAGTAAAAAAAGAAAAAACAGTATATATACCGCCATTTGTAAACACTCTAACTTTCACGTAAACCAATTAATTTACACGTATTGGGATTTATTTTTAGCAAAGACATGGAGCAGAATACATTTTGGCCTAAATTTATGATGAAATTTGATTTTTAAAAATTTTTTACTGGACATATTTAATAGCAAAAAGTCAAAAATATTGTTTTTTTTTCTAAATTATCTTCCTTTTACTATATAGCGCAAAAAATAAAAAATTTAATTTGGGTGCAGTGTTGCATGACTGCACAATTGTCAACTGCTGGATAGTGGCTATCCTCTGGCACTGTGAAGTTTAACAGCAGCTGCTGCTGAAAAAAATTGCACTACCTGTCTGCCCCCTTCTGCCTACTCCACCATTCACAGAACTCCTATTACTATGCTCCCACAATGGATCACATTCTGTAAATGGGCGGTGGAGATCCTGGCACTCAACTTCACAAAAGATATGTCATATAATAGTGCCATGCATATATCTCTATAACCTCATATATGAAGTAATGCTGTCTACGACCCCAAGAACACCATCCCAACCAGGGGCGGACTGACAACTCATGGGGCCCCCCGGGCAATAGGGGATCATGGGGCTCCTGTGTCCTTGCCCAAACTCAAAAAAGCCTATGAAAAAGGTACCTGGGGTATCTAATGGAGTCCCCTACTGACCTCGGGCAGTGCCCGAGTTTCCGAATGGTCAGTCCGCCCCTGATCCCAACTGTCCAACATGGTGTTGGAGACATTCTGCTTTGGGGGTGTTTTTCTGCTAAGGGGACAGGACAACTGCACCACATCAAAGGGACGATGGACGTGGCAATGTACCAATAAATCGTGGGTGAGAACCTTCTTCCCTCAGCCAGGGCATTGAAAATGGGTCGTGGATGGGTGTTCCAGCATGACAATGACCCAAAACACACGACCAAGGCAACATAAGAGAGGCTCAAGAAGCACATTAAGGTCCTGGAGTGGTCTAGCCAGTCTCCAGACCTTAATCCGATTGAAAATCTGTGGAGAGAGCTGAAAGTTTGAGTTGCCAAACGTCAGCCACCAAGCCTTAATGACTTGGAGAGGATCTACCAAAATCCCCCTGAGATGTGTGCAAACCTGGTGGCCAACTATAGGAAATGTCTGACCTCTGTGATTGCCAACAAGGGATTTGCCACCAAGTACTAAGTCATGTTTTGTGAAGGGAATCAAATACTTATTTCCCTAATGAACATGCAAATCAGTGCATCATTTGTTAGACATGCATTTCTTTTGAATTTTTGTTGTTATTCTGTCTCTCAGTGTTACAATACACCTACCATTCGATTTTTAGACTGATCATTTCTTTGTGAGTGGGAAAACATTCAAAATCAGCAGGGGATCAAATACTTATTTCCTTCACTGTATATTCCTATAGGTGCTCCTCCACCAGAGACATACATATATACTCTCACCTGCTTTTATGACCCAAATTGCATAGGTCAAATACCTCCTTTCCCTTTTAAACCAGGTAGGTATACTGCATAGATGACTTCACTTTCCTCCTCACTCTGCTGCAAACGGTACCATCTCCTCTTTATCCCACAAATCCTCCGCATCACAATGTGATGCATTTTGGGAATGTCGTAATAAGAGTTTTGTGAATGGTGAAGGCAGAAGGGGGTGGGTGGACAGCACAACTTTTCTCAGTAGCAGTGGCTGCTGCTAACCTTTACAATGCTGGTAGACAGCCAATCAGAAAAATATCCAGTGGCTGTGAAGGAAACACTGCAGGAAGGATTTTTAGCAGCTGCAAAAAAATATATATACAGTATTTACCAAACTTCAGCTTTAACCTCCTTAGCGGTATTCCCGAGTGTAGCTCGGGGTAAAATTTGAGTACCAAGAGTGGTAACCCCGAACTACACTTACCATGCGGCGTTGCTCAGGGAGTCCCTGCAGCACTTACCTTGTCCTTCGCTCCCACGATGTGTCCCCTGCAGCATCCCCGGCCATCTCCTCCGGCTGATGTCGGCATCCGGCCTCCGTGTTCCGGTCCCTGTGACGTCGGGACGTACGGGCGCCGGAACCGGCGGCAAATTTGAAATTTTTAAAAAATGTAATTTTTTTAAAAATGATTATTACATAGTAAAACATTGCTGTTTCAATGCATTTCACATACATTTTGTCCTGAGTGCTTTGTCCTGTGCCCTGCCTGCATTTTGACTGTTCTTTCTGCCTGGAAACTTAGAAAAGTCCATGGCGTCCAAAAAGCGTCCCTTTACGTCAAAAAGTGGTTTTAGACCAGCTAGAGAACAGCGATAGTAAATCAGAACCACTTGCAGAATTGAGTGATAATGATTTGTGGGGAAATTCATCATCAGACACTGAAAACGATTTTGCGACTTTGCGCAGCGATGTGCGAATTTGCCTCTGTATTTCAAATTTCAGTGTTTTTGGTTTGATTATATTATTGAATTAAATTTATTATTATTATATTATTATTTTTTATGATTATTTATTAAATTATAATTTATGATTTCGTGTTTCAAGTTTTATCCTACCCGGGATGTTTACTAGACTCTTGTTCGTACAGATTTCAGTGAGTTATTCCTAAAAATTACAGCCTACAATAAAAAACTACATATTTCCATGCAAAAAAATGGTACCGCTTTCAGCACAAAAATTCGGAAATAATCATACCGCCAAGGAGGTTAAGTTGGTATTTAATTGTAATATACAGTGGATATAGAGTCATCCTGCTGCTCCACTTTAACACCGCAATAACCTGTCAGAACAGCTACATGACCTTATAGAAGAAAACAAAGTATACTGAATGTAATGCATCTTTTGTTGCTTTATGCTTCAAAAGATTAGCTGACAGACAGAAGAGAGGGATTTAGCCCTGAATATCAATATTTGTGTGCTATGTCGTGTAGTGTCAGTCATACAAATGTTGACCTACCCTGGGCTCATACAGTTCTAACAGAACAGTGCTCAGTAACAGAATCATATGTTGCCTACAAGTACATGTGTATTTCCTCTAACTGATCTCTTTGTAGCCCCTTCCCATATGGAAGAAAAATATATTTGAAATATATTTTAAAAATATTCTTCCCAAATATATTGCCGTATATTTGAAATGCTACATTTTTGGCCATATTCAATATATATATAAAAAAATATATATATATATTTATATTTATATATATATATATATATATATACAGTATACTGCATGATTAAATGCATTTTTATTACAAAATATATGAAAATATGCATTTACAAATATATGTAAAAGAATATGTTTAAAATATATATATTTTTAACATATAAAAAAGTCATTTTAATATATTTGTAAATGCATTCCAAAAATGTAGATTTGTATTTTTAAAGACATACAGTATATTTGAAATGTATTTTTAAAAATATTTTACATATATTTTGTAATAAAAATGCATTTCAACATGCAGTATATATATAAATATTTTGAAGTAGAAGCATGCTGCACTTCCCACATGAAAGAAAAATATATTTGAAATATGATTTAAAAATATTCTTCCCAAATATATTGCCACATATTTCAAATGCTACAATTTTGGCTATATTCAATATATTTCAAAATATATTTCAACAAATATATATATATATATTTATATATATATATATATATATATATATATATATATATATACACTGCATGTTGAAATGCGTTTTTATTACAAAATATATGAAAAATATTTTTAAAAACTCATTTCAAATATACTGTATGTTTTTAAAAATGCTAATCTACATTTTTGGAATGCATTTACAAATATATGTAAACATATATGTTAAAATGACTTTTTTATATGTTAAAAAAAATCTGAAGAATATATTTTAAAAATATGTATTTTTAAAAAATGTTTTTAAAAATATATTTGAAATATATTTTGAAATATATTGAATATTGCCAAAATTGTAGCATTTCAAATATATGGCAATATATTTGGGAAGAATATTTTTAAAATATATTTCAAATATATTTTTCTTCCATGTGTGTTGGATCTTTGGTTAAAACTGGTTGTTGTGTTAGTAGGCTGTACATACTAAAATATCTTCTGCTTTGTGATCAATGAAAGCATTAAAATACAAGCCTCTGGCACTGGGTAATAAATAATAGCAGCTCATAAATGCCAAAATGTAAAGAATATAGAGTACATATAATGTAATGAAAACCTGTATATACTGTAAGGGTGATTCTGTCTAAAAGGGACCTCCACTGGTCTCCACCTGGATCCCCTTATGTGGCAAGAGGAGAAGTCGTCCATCTCCCAATAGATACTAGATTGAGTTGTTCACCTCTTTTATATCCCATATCTGTGTTTACGGAGTGTGGTGTATGATGTCAAATCTGGCATGTGCTCAGACTGGATGCATGCACCATGTAACACTGCACTTGCAGTGTTCTAATGAGGGAAGTTGCAGTGTCTGCATCCCTTTAACCTCCTTGGCGGTATTCCCGAGTGTAGCTCGGGGTAACATTTCAGTACCAAAAGCGGTAACCCCGAGCTACACTCGGGCTTACCCTGCGGCACTGCTCCGGCAAGTGTTCTTCACTTACCTTACCTGCGCTCCCACGATGTGTCCCCTGCAGCGTCCCCGGCCATCTCCTCCGGCCGATGCCGGCATCCGGCTTCTGTGTCCTGTCCCTGTGACGTCGGGACGTACGGGCGCCGCCGGCGGCGGCGGGAAATTTAAAAATTTTAAAAAATGTCATTTTTTTTTTTTTACATTTTACATAGTAAAACATTGCTGTCTCAACCAATTTCACATACATATTGTCCCGAGTGCTTTGTCCTGCGCCCTGCCTGCATTTTGTCTGTTCTTTCTGCCTGGAAACTGAGAAACGTCCATGGCGTCCAAAAAGTGTCCCTTTATGTCAAAAGCGGTTTAGATCAGCTAGAGAACAGCGATAGTAAATCAGAACCACTTGTAGAATTGAGTGATAATGATTCGTGGGGGAAATTCGTCATCAGACACTGAAAACGATTTTGCGACTGAGCTCAGCAATGTGCGAACTTGGCGCTATAATTCACATTTCAGTGTTTTTGGTTTGATTATATTATTGAATTAAATTTTTTATTATTTTTATATTATTTTTATGATTATTTATTAAATTATAATTTATGATTTTGTGTTTCAAATTTTATCATACCCGGGATGTTTACTAGACTCTTGTTCGGACAGATTTCAGTGAGTTTTTCCTAAAAATTACAGCCTACAATAAAAAAAATACATATTTCCATGCAAAAAAATGGTACCGCTTTCAGCACCAAAAATCTGAAATAATCATACCGCTAGGGAGGTTAAAGTAATTAACCCTTTGGGATTGTCTCACTACAAATGAATAATTGCTTAACCCCTCACGCCTAAGGGTAAAACCAGGGGCGGACTGACAACTCATGGGGCCCCCGGGCAATAGGGGATCATGGGGCCCCTGTGTCCTTGCCCAAACTCAAAAAAGCCTATGAAAAAGGTACCAGGGGCATCTCATGGGGCCCCCTACTGACCCTGGGCCCTCGGGCAGTGCCCGAGTTTCCAAATGGTCAGTCCGCCCCTGGGTAAAACAAATCCAAATGCCTAAGCACAATTTTGCAACGTTGACATGTGTTAGTAAAACCGTACATATCATCACAACTACTTTGTACATCCAGGTGAATTATACCGCGTTTTTTTCAGGACAAATTGGGCTTTCATTTGGTGGTAAATGGTAATAGATATCTCCTGATTTTTTTAAAGGAAAACTGGCCTAAAATAGTAAAAAAATAATAATTTTTTTTTTATTTAGCTGTGTGTTTCCTGTTATTACCATAACCTACCACCAAAGAACAACCCGATATCAATTCTTCAGCTCTTGACAATCGCACCGATACCATATATATGTATGTTATTTGTTGTTTGCACCCATAGTACAGCCCAGAAACAATAGTGCGCATTTTGTTTTTGTTTTTTTTTTTTTTTTACCTAAAACACACTGACACTGACATTAACACTAACTGACACTGATACCAATTTTTTTTAAATCCTGACCTTTGACCCTGACCTTGACTTTTGATCCGGACCCAAACAATAACCCTTGCACTGAACTAGATCAAACCTTGATCTAGGTATTTTTTCTTTATTTTATTTTTTTATATATATTTCTTTTTCTTTTTTTCTTTAGAAACATTTTTTTTTCTCTCCATGCCAGGAGTTAGAGAGATACAATGTATTTCTCTTCTCCATTCATAGAGAGAAAAAAAAAACAAGGGGGCCGGGCTGCACAGTGACTGATCACTGTGATAGCCAATCAGAGGCTATCACAGCAATCATGTGACCCGGAATCAGGAGTCCTGGGTCCCAATTGTTGGAATGGGACCCGGGGCTCTCAGTGACACCGCGGTCTTTGTGCTGGGAGAGCGCAGTGCGGAGCGCTCCCAGCACAAAGACAGGTACGCAAATATGCGGCCCCATTGAAAAAAGCCCAGTTCTGTGAGGCCGCATATTTGTGTGCTGTCGGCGTCAAGGGGTTAAAACCTGAATTGTATCTTAGTGCATATCAGCTAATGCATTTCTATGAAGCGTTCCCTGAACACTCCATGACAGTCATTGGACAACAGCCCAAGGCTGAGATCAAATCTGTTCATAAACATTCCCCATTCATTGTCAGTGGCAGCTTTCTGAAGCCCCCGTATCACCCTCCTGGGAATTATTTTGATATTTTGCTGCTTTTTTTCTTATTCTTATTGGCAGGAATTATAAAAACATATCTATAAAAACACTTACTTGTCCTGGGACTTTTATACCCATGCTGTACCTGCCTTCTGTTTGTCCCCCTCTGGTCCTCATGGGTTCTACTTCCAAGCTCCCAGGCTAGACATCCCTGGCGGTCACCATTTTGGAAACACTGCCATGTGTAATTAATTTTAGCTGATTTTAAGTATAAGGTCCCTTAAGTGGCCCTTACGTTTTGACTAATATCAGTCATCATCAAGTGTATTTTATATTTCAAAATTGATGTTTTATTTTACAGATAATTCTATGTGCATCTACTCCTTAGAAAGTGAACACAGATTCACGAAACGCGTCAACTTTCAGAATGCACTCTTTATTCCAATCATGTATTGACATTGTCAATACTTTAATCATGTATGAAATATACTGTCATGGAACTACTACAAATCATCTTTTAATCTGTCTTTTATATATTATAATGATAATTGTATTCATTCATCAATAAATTGGTAATCATTTAATGTATGTATTCAGTTGCTGTGTGTGTGTTGCGCCTCGTTTAAAGTCCCAGGACAAATGATGTTTTTATAGGCATAGTTTTGTAGAGATGGAGGTCCACCACTGGGTGCATTAGACCACTTTCTGTTTATTTTTATCAGCAGTAATTGGGTCTTGATGAAGAAGAGCACATACAGTACATACAAATTAAATCATTATTATTATACAGGATTTATATAGCGCCGACAGTTTGCTCAGTGCTTTACAATATAACGGGAGACAATACAGCAACAATACAGTTCAATACAAGAGGGAAAGGAGGTACCTGCTCCTTGGAGCTCACAATCTAGGAGGGAGGGAATCATAGTTCTCTTCAGGCGCCAAAACTCACCTGTTTTGCTTGGCAGACTTCTGGCATTGATGAACAAACACCTTAATGGATTTTAACATTTTGCACATGTATTTTGCATATTCATTTTTATACAAATAGTATCAATTTCAATGTTTGTTTGTAACATGAGAACCTTCATATCACCTGCCATAGCCTTCCCCCCATCTTTCCCCAATCCACCCACCAATAAGTACTGACCCCTGTCTGATCTGTCTGCCCCATTATAATCTAATTCTCCTTCCCCCCTCAGTCCTAGTTTAAATACTCCTCCAGCCTTCCCATAAACCTCTCCCCCAGCACAAAAGACCCCCTTTCATTTAGGTGCAAACCATCTTTAGCATATAGGTTGCAACGCAATGAAAAGTCGGTTCAGTGCTCTAGAAACCCAAATCCTTCCCTTTTACACCAGGTCTTTAGTTATATTCTTTCTATTTTATCCTATTCTGTTGTTTATTATATTCTATTTACTTATGTCCTATTCTTTTCTATTTTATTCTAATCTACACAAATTCTAAGTTATTCTATTCAAAATTCGAATTTTTGGAAGATGACCTGCCCTGGCAGTTGACCTACCCTGGGCTCATACAATTCTAACATGACAGTGCTCAGGCATAAAACCATATGTTGCCTACAAGTACATGTGTATTTCCTCTAACTGTTCTCTGTGTAGCCACTTGGATCATTGGTGAAAACTGGTTTTGGTGTTAGTATGTACTCAGGCTGTATTAAATTCTATTCTATTGTTTTTTTTCTATTCTATTGTATTTCTATTCTTTTCTAATCTACTCTATGTGAATTCTAATTTATTGATTCAAAATTCGAATTTCGAAAGACAGTTATATTTTGTTTTATTCTTTTCTAGTGTTTTTTCTCTATTCTATTCTAATCTATTCTATTCAAAATTTGAATTTCGGAAAACAGTTATATTCTATTTTATTCTATTGTATGTTTTTTTTCTATTCTATTCTATTCTATTTTTTTTCTATTCTATTTTATTCTTTTGTATTCCATTCTAATCTATTCTACTATTTTCATTTTGGAATTCGATTTTGATTCAAATTTCATCCAAATTTCATATGAATTTAATTTAGTTAGTTCGGATTTGTTACTATTGTAATTCGGAAATTCAGATACATCCAAATTCCTGGATAATGAAACATTTTTCAGAATTTCGATTCGGAACAAAATGAACTGCACATGACTAAGGGATAAACGTCCCCTGCAGATTTTGTAAGTTTGCTCATTTACAAAGAAATGAAGGGTCTATAATTTTTATCATATGTGTATTTTACTGTAAATGATAAAGGCAGAACATCAACCAAAAATCCATAAAAAACCCATGATACAAATATTATAAATTGAGTTGCAGTTCAGTGAGTAAAATAAGTATTTGATCCCCTACCAACGAACAATAATTCTGGCTCCCACAGACTGGCTATGTGCTGATGTGGTACACAGATTAGTCCTGTCAATTTAAGAAAGTGCTCATAACAACAGCTTGATATGCGTATAAAAGACACCTGTCCACAGAATCTCTTTCTTCCATTCAAACCTCACCACCATGGCCAAGACCAAAGAGCTGTCAAAGGACCTAAGGGACAAAATTGGAGACCTGCACAAGGCTGGAATGGGAAATAAGCGGTAAGGCCATATCCCAGCTTTATGAACAGAGTCCTACAGTACGTAATGACAGCTGTATATTGCATAAACCCACAGCAACTACTATTCAGCATTCAGTTTACTGAAGCCAGCTAGTACATTATGAATGGCTGATATGGCTGCTGCACTCTTTACATGCACTTTATTCCTTTTATTGTTTTACTGAATAAACTGATTGATTCAATTTATTTCTGAGCCATGTTGTTCATGTCCCCATTTTGATGAGGACAAGGAACTCATCAAGGTTGGAGTGCAGGGGTGTCTTATCGGAATCTGGAAGCCTCCTTTAAAAAGGAGGCCCCCAGATCCTACCACCATGTGACTATGGGGTACATAGTACCCCTATTTTTTCACAAAAAAATTGACAAGTAAATAATAACACAACACAGTTTTTTTACAAGTCCTTTCTACAGCTCTCCCCCCCACCAATGCACATTCATCATCAATCACATTATACAGCAATTTAGGTCCACATAAGGCATAAGGAACGTCATCCACCAACTCGCATGACAAAAATAACTCCACCCATCAATACAACCCCTTCATTGCTTGGCTCCCACCGAATGACAGTGCTGCCCCCTGCTAAGTAAACATTTAAAAATGATGTCACAAGGGGCGGGGTCACACACACTCATATTAAGGGCACATGGCCTGGTATGATTCAGGAGAGAGGAGCCATATGCTTTCTCCCCCCCCTTTCCTGGCCTTCCAGGCTGCATGCTCAGGTAAGGGTCTGGTATGGATGTTTTTATGTTTTGTAGCGGTACCCTCTTGAGAGCTACTGGTTTTGGGTCCCCCTTTACTTCCTGCACAGCCAGGCAACACACATTTTCTACTTGTGTCCAGACACAAAAAACAGTCCATGGGGTTATCGGATGCCCAACTTGATTGTAGAATAACAATTGAAGACAATTTCCTTCTCTATACTACATAAATTACAGAATTCTTACTGTGTTCCAGCTGGAACTAGGACAGTCTCTTTAGCATAATACAGCTCGCAGGAGCTCTGAGTCCTGTGGGTGAATATTTAGCAAAGTCCCAACTTGTAGGGGCTTTTAGTCCCCTAGGTGAATAAAATACTAGCCCACTTAACTACAGTTTCTGACCCATGACAAGGGATTGGATAAGCTATACACTGTCCCATGAAGACATGCCAGGAATTTGCTTCCAGCAGGCTTCTCCCTTCTAGGCCCTGGGGATGTAGAAGTACTCACACTGTCCTTGACCCGCAGCTGTAGATAGAACTGCTTTCAGGCCTTTGTAGCTGGGCTGGTCGCTCTCTAAGCTCTGAAACCTATCCTCCCGGCAGACTGCAGGGTAGTGGAGTTCCCTCTTTTAGCTTCTCTTCAGTTTCCAGCCTCCAGCCTAGAAGCAGAACCCTCCCTCCTCCAGGCCTCTCTCCCAGGCTACACAGCACCACCTCTCAACAATTGATCTTCCACCCGAACTTCTTGCTGGCCAGGCTGTCTCATAGTTATTGTCTGTCTGTGACACTAACAGACCTCCTGCCTAGGATTGGTCAGACTTGCATAAATATGCAGATCAGCCCCTCCTAACCTCTGCCTGCTGGCTTCTAGAAACTTCTTCACGTTTCTAGATCAGTGGGAGGTACCAGAGGACTGACCTGTAGAGCCATCCAGCCCTGACCCGAAGTAACCCTCTGACTAAACCCTGGGCTCTAGCAAGCCTCTGACTACTCTAAACAACTATGTACACCAAAGGGAGCTACAGTTTTTTGGCATCAGGTCCCACGTAAAACCCATAGCAGACTGGAAGGGTCTGGTGTACTATCTGCTGTCAGCAGAGAATCCCCTGCTGACAGTTGTTAGGACATGGGCAAGGTCTTGCTCCTTACCAGCCAACAACTCCTTGCTGCTGACAGCAGAGATGAGTCACTGGTTGTTAGGATGCTGGCAAATTCTGGCTCCTAAATGCCAACACAAATCATGGATACAAATGCACCAAAAAATGCATAAACTTTTTTTTTTTTTTTGGTACTACTCTATTGAAGTCATAGGGGCCCAAAATCACACTGCATCTCACCAAAGTAGCACAAGCACCTTTCCCAAAGTTGCATTGCAGTAGTGCTGCATTGACATGATCGGGCACCATTGAAACAATGTGATTTCCATTGTCATGCGATTCTGGGCGAATGAAATCAATTCTGAAATTGAACTAGTGTGAGCGGGGCCTAAAAAGCAAGATCCCATAGCAAAGTCATTAGATCTCCCATTGCCACAACCTTCATTAGTTATTGACTTTAGTGAATCTAGGAAGTTGCAAGCCTTCAGTGTTGGAATTTTCAGCACATCCCCTTTTTTGCATTTTGTTTTTGCTGCAAGGTGTGTTGTATTTCTGTACTTTGCACTTTATATTTTATATAGTTTTACTGATTAAACAGATTGGTTCAGTTTATTCTTGAGGAAACATCCAGCACTGCACTGACCAGTTTTTTTCAGATCACCTGATATAAATAGATAACGCATATTCTTCATAAAATAGTAATAAAGTTTATCTGTTTTATGGTGGAAGTAAATGTTATTTTACATAGATAGACATTGTTTTGCCTTATCTTGAACCTTATCAGTCTGCATACAAACGTTCAGTGACATCTGTCATTCCACCCACATGCAGAGGAGTAACAGTAAAGAGCAAGATCCCCCATTGCTTCAATTTTCATTAGTAATTTCCATTAACAAATTCTTGAAGTTGCGAACCTCAAGAGTTGTCATTTTCACAAAATCTCCCTTTTTGTATTTTATTTCTGCTGAAAGATTCCTTGTATTTGTGAAATTAGAAATGAGATTATACTGTTTGGCCAGTTTGAATGTAAATAATGATTAGCAGAAAGTGGAGCTTGGAGTGGAAGAGTGTGATCATTACAGTGACTCCAAGTTAAGAAGAGACACTCTGTCTGCAGGAATCATGAGACAAGGACATGGAGCCTCAATGGGAAGAACTAGAATGAATGAGTTACTTTAGGCTAAAAAGCCTATGAATATTCATATGTCCTTAATGTGACATGGTTTACACCATTCAAATGATACTTCCAGTTTATTTCTAAGGAAGTGTTCACCCCCTCAGAGACCATTTTTATCTTTAGCATTATCATTAGATCAAGTATATTTCTTAGGAAATAACTTAAAAAATCGTTTTACTTTCTTTTTTATTAAACCCCTGTAGACAGTGAATTGCCTAACTCGGATTATTTTACTCTGTAAATGGATTTCTGTGGCATCTGTATGTACACTCATATAAAGAGTGGTGATAAGCAAACCATGCAAAGTTCAGTTCTCTGAAGGTTTGCTGAACAAATAAAAAGAAAAAAACAAAACCAAAGCACCCGAATCCCACTGTAGTCTATGGGAGCCGAATCTTGTAATTTTTATCTGGCCTTTTTTAAGACCAAATTGCAAACATTTGCTAAAAAAAGTCCATGGGTAGCTGGGTACAGCCACAGAAGACATGTATCAATGAAAAATATATTTTTTTAAATATTGTTCATTAACCTCCTTAGCGGTAATCCCGAGTGTAGCTCAGGGTAAAATTTCTATACCAAGAGCGGTAACCCCGAGCTACACTCGGGCTTACCATGCGGCGTTGCTCTGGGGGTCCCTGCAGCACTTACCTTGTCCTTTGCTCCCGCGATGTGTCCCCTGCAGCGTCCCCGGCCATCTCCTCCGGCCAATGCCGACATCCGGATTCTGTGTTCCGGTCCCTGTGACGTCGGGACGTACGGGCGCCGGAACCGGTGGGAAATTTGAAATTTTTAAAAAATGTCATTTTTGCTGTCATTGCTGTTTCAATGCATTTCACATATATTTTGTCCCTACTGCTTTGTCCTGTGCCCTGCCTGCATTTTGAATGTTCTTTCTGCCTGGAAACTTAGAAAAGTCCATGGCGTCCAAAAAGCGTCCCTTTACGTCAAAAGCGGTTTTAGAACAGCGATAGTAAATCAGAACCACTTGCAGAATTGAGTGATAATGATTCGTGGGGAAATTCGTCATCAGACACTGAAAACGATTTTGCGACTTTGCTCAGCGATGTGCGAATTTGCCTCTGTATTTCAAATTTCAGTGTTTTTGGTTCGATTATATTATTGAATTAAATTTATTATTATTATATTATTATTTTTTATGATTATTTATTAAATTATAATTTATGATTTCGTGTTTCAAATTTTATCATATCCGGAATGTTTAATAGACTCTTGTTCGGACAGATTTCAGTGAGTTATTCCTAAAAATTACAGCTTACAATAAAAAACTACATATTTCCATGCAAAAAAATGGTACCTCTTTCAGCACAAAAAATCGGAAAGGAGGTTAAGGAGCCGGTCTTTTTAAAAAGGCTTAAAGGGCAACATTAATAATATATAATTCCTTTAACCCTTTGAGGACCAAGGGACGTATTTGTCCCATGTTTTTAATTGCCTGTATGATCTGATTAAGATCTTAAAATACTTTTTTTTTTTTTTGGTTTGAGTCAAAATATTAGTTCAACAAATGAATCTAGCTTTTTGCCAATTATTTCATGAAATGGCTTAGTTACAGCAACTGAAGTGTACGAACTTTAAAAACAAAAAATTGATTCTTTTGGCGTTCCGTAATCTTATGGTCCTCAAAGGGTTAAAGGAAAAGTTCACCTTTGGAATATGTTACATGTTCCACCTGTTTTTAGGGTGGAACAGGTAACATGTTCCCATAGCCACAGCCCTGCCCCCTCCCTCTGACAGACAGTGTGGGGAGAAGTTCCCCTGTACTGTCAGGTTTGAAAAAAGCGCGGCCGTGCGGGGCTCCGCACACACGACCGTGTCACTCATTCACAGTGTTCTGTGACTGAGTGCCTATAAGTCCCAACGGCCTTAGCGGCTGTGGGCTTGTAGTTTTCAATGAGCTACCATGGCGCTGTGGAGCGCCGTGGTAGTTCGTTGAAGCTTCTTGTCAGTATGCCTGCTTGCTTGTACATCCCATACGGAAAGCAGATATTCCGACAGGTCTGCAGGGGACCTGCATGGCATCAGCCATCTACTGATCGCTGGTGCAATGTTTTCCAGGCTCCTTTGGACAAAAATAATAAATGCAAATTTTTTTACCTGCAAAAAAAAGTCCATTTGTTATTTTTGTCCAAAAGGGGAACTTATCCTTTAAGTAACATGCTTGGGGGTGCCTTGAACCTGCACATGAAGTGGTGTACCTGTACAATGGTCTACAGAAAAACTATTGCTTTAAATGATATTTCCCAGGTGTAAACAAACCAGCCGAGAGATCCCCTCAACATCAGACCCTAATCCTGAATTAGGGTCTGGTACAGATTTTAAGAGAAACCCATACAAAAAAAGAAAAAAAAAACAGCATTGTCCTCACGCCCCCCACCCCAAAAATCCACACCAGACTCTTATTCTTGATTGCAAAAACATCGACTGGGGAAATGCCTCTCAACCATACATTTTTCCAAGGATGCAGCTTGGCTGTCCAGGAAAGGGAGGGGTGGCAAGCATACACATCCTGAACCATACTAGGCCATTTGCCTTTAACATGTGCTAGGTAACTTGCCAGAGGGAGTGTACCATGCCCCCCAGCAAAGCAGCTTGTCGCCAGCTTGATGGGGAAAAGGGCCTCTTCTCCACCTCCCACATACAAAGTACTCTTTGCTAAACATTAACAAAATAAGTGTACAATGTAAATTAGCACACAGACATTGCTGACAAAGTATTTTATTTAAAAAAAACAAATGTCCCACTGTATAAATCCATCTTAGTCACTTCTTTCAGTGATGAAGATCCATTGTTAATTATGATGAATGGCAAGCTGCTGACACAGACACTGCTGACCTGCGGACACAGACACAGCAGCCACTGTGACCAAGCCCCATAAGAGGTGTGGCCTAGGATGAGCCTAGGCTGTTTCCGCTCTTCAAGTAAATCTACATGGGCTGATAAGCTACATGGCCTGATAGAATCCCATATGGAAGAAAAATATATTTGAAATATATTTAAAAAGTATTCTTCCCAAATATATTGCTATATATTTGAAATGCTACAATTTTGGTCATATTAAATATATTTCAAAACATATTTCAAATATATTTTTAAAAAATATATTTTTAAAAATATATATTTTTAAAATATATTCTTCAGATTTTTTTTAACATATAAAAAAGTCATTTTAACATATATTTTTACATATATAAATGCATTCCAAAAATGTAGATTAGTATTGTTAAAGACATACAGTATATTTGAAATTAATTTCTGGGAACTGCAGCATGCTTCTACCCGGCTTAGATGAGCATCATAAAAACCAGCACCCATCCCACATTAGATCACCAGAGGGGAATAATCAGTGCTTGGAGTAAAAGTTATCTAATAGTGTTAACAACACAGTGTAATGTGATGCACAAGCCCTACCTCCTCTTTTCGCTGTTTTTCAAAAACCCAAGTACCTTAACCACTCCTCATTTAAAACGAAACTTCAGCCCCCCCCCAGCACTTACATGTGCGTGTGCAGAAGATGTACAATGGGCTCTACCCAGCTTTCGTGTCCTGGTAACACCCATCAACACATCTGTGCATGTGCTGGTGAATTTCTGTGTCTGCATGGGAAACCCCACACATGCGCAGAAAGCTGGGGTAACTGGAACATGTGCAGATGTGCCATAGGGCTGTCTCGAGTCCCTATGCACATCTGCGCACATGTAGGGGGCAAAAGAGAAGTCTAACATAGGTGAGAAATGAAGAAGTGCTGCTCTCCAGCACAAATAAAAAAAATAATATCCATTTGTAAGAGAGGGAGGGGACAGGAGGCAAAGCAGCACAACCTAACACTTGGGATGAAGGTCCATTTTAAATACCTTGCTCCTCCCTCACTTTTGTGACAGGGCCCTTCCACTAAAACAGAAAGTCCTGACTAACAGGAGCTCCAAACTGCTACACTCCTACATGATAGTGGACACTCTGCACTGAATTCAGGAGAAGTTGATCATTGTTGCCAAGCCATCACAGGAAGTTGCATTAGGTGGACTCTATCATGTACCCAATAGGAGACCGAAATTACAAGGGCAGCCTCTCCTGTATCTTCATCCCAAATGATCCTGAAAGTAAAACTGAAGTTGATAAGTTATGGAAGGAAAATGAGTGCCGGAAGATGTTGCCTCTAGAACCTTGGACTGGAGATGACAATCAGAAAGATGCAGCAAAACATGCAGGCGGGAATGTCAGCTAAGTAGTCAGCAGAACCAAGAGGTGAACCAGCAAAAGTTAAAGGCCGACTCTAGCTTGGCCAGAGGTTCAGGATGGCAGAGAATGCCACTGATACCAGCAGGCAGGCATCAAGATTATACATAGTAGATGTCTTCAGTTGAATCTTTGAGTAGTTCATAGTGTGGAGAACAATCAGAGACAGAAGGGGAGTCACAAAGCAAGCCAAGGTCAGCAATGAGTGGACAGTGCAGTACAAAAGCACAAGATTGTGGATAAAGCGAGAGACTGTTAAAGCCGCAGTAAAGAGCTGGATCCAAAATATGATCAGGTGAAAGCTAGTTAAGTAATGAGAAGCATATGCAGAGCACTGGTCAGGACACAAGCAACAGGCTGAAGACTAGACATCACTGCTACTGAGTCAGACAATACCTTAAATAGGCTATTTGGTGCCAATGGCCTCCCTGGATATACACACGTGTCCATGCACACACTGTAGAATGCACACACACACTGTGCAGCATGCACGAGGCTGCTGATAAGGCGGTACAGCCAGCCCTCCTGTACTGGAACCATCAGTTAAAAAGGGGATCTGAGCACCTGCTGAAGAGGAGGGCCAGTTGTACTGTCTTACTGCCGTAATTTGTGAATCTCGTGGATCCTTCTGCTTTGCTGCAGTCTTCTACCTCTCTCTCTCCCTCTGACTGCGCAGCAGGAAGATTGGTGGAGGATTATCTGCGTCCCCTTCTACCTGCTGTCTGACCTCCTGTATGCTCCCCCTCCCCCACAGTGTTACTGGCTTTCCTCCTCTCCCCTCCCTGGATGTAGATTGGAGGTTCTGTAAATATGTCACATTTACTGGCCCTTCCTATCCAGAATGAACTAAATGAGTGATTGGTACCTGTCACTCCTGTGTCCATTCATCACTGAAGCAAAGTAAACTGTGTTTACTATGCTTCAGGTTGTGAATGAACCAGGAGACATGCAGCTGTACGCCTCACCACAACTCTATGCGCCAATCTATGAGTAAAGGAGTGTGCAAATCTAGGTGCCTGATCTGGTTAAAAGGTATACTCTGATAATTTCACTGGCAAGAACTACACGTATTTATGGGACTTTATTTATTTTATTTTATTTCAGGTACTTATATAGCACCATCAATTTACGCAGCGCTTACATATATATTGAACATACACATCAGTCCCTAACCCTCAAGGGGTGTACAATCTAAGGTCCCTAACTTACATACATACATACACATTCTAGGGCCAATTTAGACAGGAGCCAATCAACCTACCAGCATGTCTTTAGAGTGTGGGAGAAAACCGGAGTACCTAGAGGAAACCCACGCAGGCATAGAGAGAACATGCAAACTCCAGGCAGGTGGTGCCATGGCTGGGATTCGAACCAGCAACCCTAGTACTGCCAGGTGGAAGTGCTAAACATTTAGCCTTTGCAAGAGGACTAAGGGAAAACTGTAACTTCAGCTGCAGCACATATTTCACTTTAAATGAGAGGCCAAAGTTCTACATAACTACTAAAAGTTATGTGCTAAGACAAAGAACAGCATGCAGTCATATTTATGAAATCATTAGCAACCATCTTTTGTTTTCCCAGCTGTACAAAACTGATAATGTGAAATCTGATTACACTAGTGCGCCTTAATGAAACTGTTGCCAATTGTCAATGATTTCCAGGATTTGTGTTTGGAAATTTTTTTGATTTTGAACAGCTTTAGAATAAATCCAGAGTACATCGTAGTGTTACATTCCTTTCTTGACCTTTATATTATCTTCTTTACTAATGATCTGTTTTGTCTTATTGGCCTTTAATGGCAATAACACAAATATAATGGTTATTTATGATCTGTTCAGTGTATAATGTTGAGGTTGTACTGTGCTGTGATCCTCCAAGAAAAGAATTTGATTTGTTCAAGTATACATATTTTTAATCATACTTGTTAAGAAAATAATTTTAATAGTTTTTTTTCTTTCAAATAGAGTCAGGAATAACTAAAAGCCTTGTCAGCCACTAGGTTAAATTTCCCTTCACTTCTTGTCTCAGAGATCCAAGAGGAAGTAAGAGGAAATTTCCAAAAGTTAGGAGAAATATTCTCTTAAAAAGCTGTCACTTAAACAGATTTCCCCATTAGAATATTTCCTCACACCTCATGTCCCGGTGACAGCCATTCAATTTGAAATCTCCTATTACTTTCTTACCCAGTGATAATGGTCACCAGCAACAACACAGAGACTGAATCTCCTCAGCGGGGACACAGGCAATAATAAAAACTTGACAGCAGTTCTAACTTTTCTCTACTCTATTTAATCTATGTTTAAAAAACATTTTGGTTACAGATACAGGTTTAAGCACTGCAGAAGCCAGTAGCGATTCCTACAGTTGTTCTCAAACATTTTCATACCCTTGGAGAATTGGTAATAGTATATACCATTTCTAGTATAAACACATTTCTTTTATTTATTATGGGATTCGTACTCAACTGTAGGTCATAACTGAATGGTACAATCATAAAGCAAAACATGGCAAGTAAACAAATGAAGTGACCCTTGTTCAAAAGTCTGCATACCCTTAGTTATTATTACTGTGCATTGCCCCTATTGGAATCAGTAACAGCGTGCGGTCTTTTGTAATAGTAGCAATCACAAACCATTTGGGTGCTGGTAACCATAATTAAGCAATGTAGCTTGTTGAGGCTATGACCACAGCTGCTCTGTTAACCATAGGAGATGTGTAAAAGAAGCAAATGACTAATAATGAACGCTATTGGTATAAAATCAGAATCACGACCAGTAGAACCAAACAGAATGGCACTATTAATAACAATTTTGGGGAATTTTGGGGAATAGAAAGATACAAAGCTCATTGAAGGAGTAGTAAAAAAAAATCAGGACCCTTAGTCAGAAAGAATCAAAGTGGATTTTCCAGATACAAACAATGGTACCTCTAGGGTTAAATGTCGATTTTGACATTAACTGTTTTTATAGAGAATTTCTAGTGTAGAATAGAGGGAGAGGGATTTGGTATACCAGCATACCCATAAAAAATTTATATATTGAACAGTATAGTATATTAAAAATATTTAAAATACTCTACACTGTAGTTTTATAGTCTGCATACTTGGGGTGATACCATAGGATCAATAATTTGGAAAATACCCCTGGAGGATGTTTATGCTATCTGGGAATTGTCTATGTATATTGAAGTAGCAATAGTTTTGTATAAATCTATATGCTGATATTTTGTGCACATTTCTATGGCATATTGGTTAATTTGCATATGTATATTAAAATAGCAGATGGAGTAATATTGCATGTGGATATGATAAAGTTAATTATATGTTACATTGTATGATTATTAAGTGCGGGGATAATTATCCTTAGGGGTAAAATCAGAAAGAGAGGTATTTTCAAGAGGATGAATGGCTGGTAAACATCGATAAAATGATTCAGTTGGCTGCCGCATTGTTATGGTGGAGAGCCGGGCTTCATAAATATGGCGCCTGACGTGATGTGTTTAACCACATAATCAGGGAGCAACACAGTATATATATAGGTGGCAGTAAGTCCAATGGCTATCTCCTGAGGAAGTCATGTGGTCTGACGTAACGCGTAGGGTGGGTCGATGACGTCAAGCCGCTATAACGGAAGTTTACGAGCCGCCAACTTGAAATTTCTCTGAGCATATTGAAACCAAAAGTTTACAGGCTTTTTCACTGCAATGTCCCAGCAGGACACTTTTTAATGCGAGTGAACTCTTTGTTTTAAATAAATAATATAATATTCAAATACTACACTATGCTAAGCGTTTTTGTTTGCATATACGGAGGATATGTTGGATAAGAAGGAGGTGAAGTCATCCGGAGCTAAGTGAGGAGGAGAGTGGATTTTAAAATGCGTCATGCCTACCTACTAAAGGGAAAAAGCGCTGTTTGACCTATGTAACATGGGTCAAACAAGGAGGTGAGAGTACATATGCATGACATTGGTGGAGGAACACATATAAGTGTGATTTGTGGACAGAAGAAAAAAGATTTAAGTTATAGGCACTGAATGTTTCACATATAAAGGACTGTAGTCTTGCATGGGATGCTGTTTTAATAGTTGTATAGTGTATGAGCTGCACTATATTGATGAACCTTATAGTTATTGCTATTGTACACAGTAGATGGTGATATATGCGCGGCACTATATATATTATATAATAGTTACAATGTTGTCCAAGATAAAAAGGTTTTATTATCCACTTAAAAGTTAATAAAAACATAAACCGAAGGTCTGTATCCAATGTGGATCAAAGACAAAGTATGTGGTATAGCCCATATCTCATGTTGTTGGCAATAAAACTGGCTTACTGCTGGAGATCCAGGATGTGCCACACCAGGGTACAGGAGGTGATGATGGAGAAATCCTGTGAACCACTATACATGGTGTGCGGGTCACCAGCTGTGAGATGGTGGTAACACTCACTGTGACAGCCTCTGAGTGTCCCTGGAACTCACACACCGGAAATGACGACAGCGTGCACCGGAAGTGATGTCAATGGACCACAGAAGTCGGCAAAGGATAGTCAGACAGAAGAGCCAGGATGCATGGGGCTGGACACAACAAGTCCTGGTTGCTATGACGATGCATTTTGCACAGAATCGTACTTTTTCAAAGTCATTAAGCAACCAGGAAGGACTGTTGTATCATCAGTTGTCTCCGATGCCATGAATTCTTGTAGCTGCCCATTTGTCTTGGCAAAATGACTCCAAGTCATGAAAAGTCTTTGGCCATCTTGCATGAACTGCATGTTTGAGATTTCCCCAGAGTGAATCGATAATATTAAAATCAGTAGACTGTGATGGCCACTCCAGAACCTTCACCTTTTCTGCTGTAACCACTGGAGGGACAACTTGGCTTTGTGCTTAGGGTCATTGTCATGCTGGAAAGTCCCATGCGTAGCTTTCGTGCAGAAGAATGCAAATTGTCTGCCAGTAGTTTCTGATAACATGCTGCATTCATCTTGCGGTCAGTTTTCACAAGATTTCCCGTGCCTTTAGAGCTCACACACTCCCAAAACATCAGTGAGCCACCACCATGCTTTACAGTGAGGATGTATTCTCTTCGCTATAAGCCTTGTTGACTCCTCTCCAAACATAGCACTTATGGTTGTGACCATAAAGCTTTATTTTGGTCTTGTCACTCCAGATTACAGTGTGCCAGAAGCTGTGAGGTATGTCAAGGTGTTGTCAGGTATATTGCAATATGGCTTTTTTGTAGCATTGGTGCAGTAAAGGCGTCTTTCTGGCAACTCGACGATGCAGCTCATTGTTGTTCAAGTATTGTCATATTGTGCTCCTTGAACAACCACACCATCTTTTTTCAGAGCATCCTGTTTTTTTCCTGAGCTTACCTGTGGGTTTTTTTCTGTATACCGATCCTTCTGGCAGTTGTGGCTGTAATCTTTCTTGGTTTACCTGACCTTGGCTTGGTGTTAAGAGTTTCCCAAATTTGCCACTTTTTCTTAATTAGTGATTGAACAGTACTGACTGGCATATTCAATACTTTAGATATCTTTTTATATCCATTTCTATTGTTCTATTACCTTGTTACACATGTCTTTTGACAGTTCTTTTCTGATCCCCAAGGCTCTGTATCTAACCTGCTCAGTGTATGCGAAAGTTATCAAATTCATTGACTATTTATACACAGACAAAAAATGCAGTTTAAAAAGCCACAGATGTGGGAAATTAACCTTAAATTGCAATTTTAACCTGTGCGTGTCACCTGGTGTGTCTGTACCAAGGTCAAATATTCCAGGGTATGTTAACTTTTGATCATGGCCATTTGGGTGATTTCTGCTATCAATATGATTAAAAAGGAGCCATACAACTATATGATAATAAATGGCTTCATATGGTCACTATCCTTATACAAAAGACATGTTTTTGGAATGATCAGTCATATTTTCAATATCAATGCCGCAATTTCACCTCTGGGATGCAATAGCAGGAATCTTCAGTTATTTTGGAGAATACCCAAGGAGCTATGAAACCATCTTCCTATACTGCAAATATTGACTTTAGACATGAAGTCAGAATTTTGGCTAGCACCTTCTCAAATTTTACGGTTTTAACTTTTCACTGAAGTTAAATATTTGCTGTGCTTCAGGGGTCTCAGAGATCAACAAGAGATACTGTACATGCAGGCATCTAGAACCCAGAGGCATCTGATACTGTATCCTTGCATGTGGTTTACTATGGAGTTTATTTATAGCTGTGAGTGGACATCACTATTCCCTGGACAACGCAGTGTATGAGTCATTCATAAAATGCAGACCACAGTATGGATCCTGCTGTGCACCACAGAGTGTTCCCTGTATAACACTGCAGAAAATGCTCCATAATTGGTGAAGATACCTGTAAAAATCATGTGACTTGTCTCTTCTGTTTAGCTTTTTTACTTATCTATTCAAATGTGTTTGTAAGAAGCCATATGGCCACAGTAAGGCCAAACCACTGCTTCATAACTGGGCACCTAAGATTATAATCACTGGAGGTTTATTTTAAATATAACCTGTACCGAGGAAGTGCTGCCCAAAAATGCAAGTAGATGGCAAAGAACTAGACACCAATATTGCCTGTGCGTTCCTTTTAGCTATATATTCCCATCACTGACCTACCATGCCTTGTTCGATACTACTTCTAGGTGGAGGAAACCATTTGCAATAGCTTTACTTCGGCATGTTAGAACTGTTCCCCAAATGACTGTTGATATGATGACTGGTGGGGGCTGATCAAAAGCTGAGGTAACACAGATCCACAGAATGAATGAAGCAGAAATTGGAAGATCCTTGCACTGTACTCAAGTACAGCTTCCTCTCCAGCAAGGAAAACAGTGACCATAACAGTAATGACATCACCTAATCTAATTCTGCATCAAAAACGCATTGATAGTAGGTTATATGGTTTTTAATGGCATAGTTCACACCAGTGCAGTCAGTTCCAGAAATAAAAAGTAAACATGCTGCATTTTTTCTGAACTGTGCTGGAACTCAGTAAAAAGCATAAAAATGCACCAAAAACACACCAGAATCCACATATCCTTATTTCGGTTGAAGAAAAAGAGGGGGGGGGGGAATAAACTGGAAAACATCAAAAATGCTTCATAAACGGTTCAAAAATGCACCGGAGCGTGTCAAAAATACATCCAGAATGCATCCAGACTACATTTCTGTGGTGTGAACCGGCCCTACAGCAAGGCAGCCCATTTTGAATAGGCAGCCAAAGCCTAACAAAAGACATTTTGTTTTTCAAGCACCATTTTTGACTTACCATTTAATCCAATGTGAAGGTGTCACCCCAGCCGTACAGATCAAGCTCCATATCCTTCTATACTTTCTGGACATTAAATAACTAAAGCTTTGTGACAGGCATCCATTACGCACCTTGTTCAGGTGCAACAACATACCCTTTTAACTCCACTTACCAGAACTTAGAGCCTGATGGGGAAGAGGTAGCTGGGCAAGTGACCTACAGCCAGGTGAGATTCCCTTCACTGTCAAAACTGGCAAACAGGCAGCTGGGCCACAGCATAACAACACAGTTTTTCTAGAAGACTCAGCTATTGTGGAGAGCCCCTCCACAATTACTACCAGACTACTGCTCTAAAAATGAGTGGCTCTTAGTCCTTGGATCACTGCAGCTGTTTACCAGAGCTACCATGGACGTTACTGTAAGAGACACTGTTTATGAGGATAATCACAAATAGTTCTGTTCTGAACTGTTTTACTGAAGTATTGCTTCTCAGCTGGACTCTCTGTTGACATAGTGTCTCTCAGTGACTTTATTGTTTTAGAGTCTTAAGCTGGGCACGCACTATAGAAAAATTCAATACTAGACCAATCAATCAATTTTTGCATGGTGTGTACACAACTTTTGACATCCGATTCAGACTTTCCAAGCAAAAATGTCCGAAAATTTTACTCATATGTGAACAGAGCTAACGATTTTTGTTTAATGTGTACTGTTTTCGTACAAGAAAAATTGAATATAAAAGATTGAGCATATTAGAAACAATAAACAACAGTAATCTATGCTACAACATTTCTACAACAAACAAAAAAAAGCCTTTGGTGTTCGAGAATTTTCATCCATTTAGTACCATCCTCAGGTTCGACTTGCTGTGAAACATCGAGGAAAACTGGATGATTGTTAGTCCAATTTTCTTATGGTGTGTACCAGGCTTAATAGAGACTATGCTATGCAGTTGCATGTTACCTTGGTTGAATCACAGAGACATTGCTGTGAGGAGGCCATATTTTTGAGCAGCTTTCATAATCATGCTTTGCAGAGTATGCATGGTTATTGCCATCAACCTGTTTTTCATTATTCTGCAGTGTATACGTGTTTTTGCTATCTTAAACCCATTTTGCATTATTGCTTCAAGAACAATTGAGTAAAATCTGTGATACCTTCTTTCTTTGCACTAACATCAAACATTTTCCAAGGCCCAAGTGTGACGATCGCGGCGTCAGACCCCAGCCCTTCTCACCAAACTCGTGACCGAAGGACTAGCCAATCTAAAACTGCGCTGTCACATGCGTAACAATGCCACGCCCAGCTGCACCCTGCACACAGATTTTCCAGCTACTGGACCACAACCTGTGTACCTGCAGCCTGAGAGCGATTTTTACGGGGTCAGGTTAATTACGCAATTTACCCTTCACACTGCCACCACCTCCTTTTGTACAGAGAAAGAGGAAACTCGGCAATATCAGCAATAACACTATGATGTTTGCATAAGCGTCGGTATACCACTGTCACTGCAGGCATAGATATACCGAAGTTTAAAACACACACAGTAGTGCTCTTCAGAGGCAGGGATTCTTAGTTTGCATTAAAGAGCTTTAGGAACATTTTAACACTTTCAGAAAGTAAGATTTATTACTAAAAGGTAAAACGGGTGCAATAAAAATAATTACAGAAAAAGATGTAGCCAATATATATATATAAATATATAAATAGCAATAGCACAGAAAAGAGATAACAGAAAGAAGTTTAGAGGGATAAAGTACTTGCCGTCAGCCTTGGTTTTAAGCAGATCAGGTTTCAGAGCCAAAAGGATGCCTTATCTCCCAAAGTTAGTTCCGATGTTAAAAGGGAGAATCTTCAACTTCTCTCAACTCAGCTTAGCTTAGCTTTTTCTAGGAACTCAGCAGGGTGTCTCCTTGAAGAAGAGAACCATTTGCCTCATTTGGGGAGGGGTGTTGGGGTGGAGACCCAAGCTAGAACCAAAAACTCTCGCAGTTGATGTCATGGTTCATAACTTATTCTTGGTGCATTTAGCAGCCTTGCCACTAGTAGATTAATATGCAGACGCATCTGCTGAACGGTTAGATATGAAATATGACATACCTGCTTGAATGGTTAAGGAGATATAATTTTCTGCTCTCCTGTATATGCCAGCTAGGGGGTGTAATATACCAGGCGACTTGTATTAAAGTGAGCCGTCCGAATATGTGCTCCATGTTTATGTAATTATGTCCTATTTGAAGATATAAAATGATATGGAAAAGTGAGTTTTTAAATGTAAGTCTGTTTTTACGACTACCTGGAATGTCTTTGAAGCTCCTTTAGGGCTTGGTTTAGGGTTTTATGATCCCTTCTCCAGCAAGACTCTCACAGACATAGGGGCACCAGATAGTGTGGGATTTATAACTGTGACTCCCTCCCAATGAGTTTGCTGCCTGTGATCTGCATCAAACAGACCACATGTCACTCAACAGAGCAGGAGGGGGGATAAGGAAAGCTGATTTGGGAGTAGAAATGATACAAGAACAAAATGGATGACCGTGTCCATCTCTGTGTGCATGATTGCTACACCAAGCAGTACTCAGCATGGCTACAATCACCTCAATCATCATTGCTCCTAACTTTGCACTTGTTTAGTAAACTACAAGTTACAGTTAAGCTAGCGATACACTTTTCGATTTCTCTTGTTCAGCTCGGCAACTTCAGTGAATTCAGTAGGAGTCCTATATGGCTAGCCCACCTTAAGGTAAGATCCTGTATTTAAAGCAGAGGTCTGGGCTCCCCCCAAAAAATAAAAAGTCAGCAGCTACAAATACTGTAGCTTCTGACTTTTAATATAAGAGCACTTAACTGTCCAGGGGTCCAGGGATGTCTTCACCTGAGCTGATTCTTCATTTGGCTTCTGGTGGCATCTTAAGTAAGGGAAACCGGCAATAAAAACTTGAAGCACACTACACTTTGTGAATGGGCCACAGTCTTCTGGGACCTACGAAGTGTCCCAGAAGATTGCAGGGGTTAGGAGGGGCTGAACTTCAAACTCAGATTGCCATAGCGATCTGACTCCAAAGTGGGAGCGGGTACCTGTCAAAACCAGGTAACCCCCCCCCCCCAAAAAAAGTGCCAAATGTGGCAGTGGAGGGTTGAGGAAGCAGACAAGCAGAACTTTCCTTTTTGGATGGCGTGCCGCTTTACATTCCTCTGTCAATTTAGAAACTTTTACTTCAGTTAAAGGGAACACTTAAATGCTAGTGCTGAGATTACCTGACAATCATCTCTGAAACTTTTTGTTTGATAAGTCCTCCTTTCTCCTTGTGCTATTACATTCAGATCATTGTCATCAAAATATATGATTAATTGCTTATCCTCTAGCTCAGTGGAGCAGAGGAAGCGACTATATTAAACTTAACCTTTGTCTGGTCATTAAAAATAAACGTATGAGAGTAACTAAAAATCACAGCAGTAAAAAATGATGTGATCTACAATGCGAGCAGTATATCATGGTGAGATGAGCTAGATAAAAATGTCACATGCCTGTCTCATAATCCGTATAAATTAACTACAGCCTGTTCCAAGGAGACATTTGCTGGAAGATGAAACCATATTCCAAAAAACTGAAGCAACAATAAATGGCACAATATTAATCATATGTGCAGTGTTTAGACCCCTTTACCTTATAGTGCAGCATTTTTAGGAATACTGTAACTCTTTCCTTTAAGCCATCATTATTTGTCATTTATGCATGTATTGCCATAACCTGTCTCTTGATCTCATTTAGAGCTAAAAAAAACACCCTTATGATAATTTATTGTACTAAGATATCACTGGCCTTTAGCCATGACAGTATATTGAGCTCCATGAAAGTGTAGGAAAAGACATACTAAGGTTATGAGTATATCCTTTGTTTACTTCATATTTCAACTGTATTTTTTTGAGTGACAGATCTTATCAAATCTAATATAGTAGAAAGCAGGGTGGGCTTATAGTATGGCTTTATGTCAGCTGTGAAGATTTTTGCACTTTATTAAAGAGCCCTGCCTGTTTCTGTTTTATAGTTATTGCTATATGCTTTGTAATTACGTTCTGAGATTTACTTTTAAGTGGAAGAATCTGACTTTGCTTTAAAGTGATTGTGTTGCTAAAATCAAATTGTGACTCAAAGGACTCCCTGCAAAGAAGATAGTAAATATCTCTCTGCCACTCACTCCAACAACGATATTGTTACCTGAAAAACCAATACGTTGAGGAACATCAAAATCCTGGCCTTCTGGTCCACTCACTGGTGTTGGCAACTCTTATATCACTACAGGACACATGAGTAAGGTATAAAAATGTCTCCAACCATTTACCAGTAACCTGCTATGCCATCCCAACTAATTCTTATGACATACCTGCAAATAATCGGTCCATGCAAAATTTTGAAGTGAAAATGGCCATAGCAATCTTTTGTCAACATATATCCAGAATATTCATAACATTCCTATAAAACAGAAACGGCGTTAAACACACATCCTGTTTTGTATTTGTGGAATCACTTAATAATAATAGGTTCCAAACCACAACACACTAGCTCGATGACAATATCCCAACTCCCCACAGGTACCTCCATGTCCTTAATTTTCAGATAGTCAATCATTAACCAGAATGTACCAGAGGATGCCATAACAAAGATGAGTCTTGGCATATACTAGCACAATATATTTTTTCACCTCTAAAGACCCCAAACACGAGGCTAATGTGACTTCCAAAATATGAACCGCTTCGAACAACAAAGCAGGTGGATGGCAATTGTCCTCTCTTTTAGTCGACCACCAACTGTTTTTTCAGCTCTCCATCCCTTCTGATTCCTCTCTGAAGTTCCTCTTGGACCTGCATTTCCAACAATCAGGTAAGTGGATTCTAATCCTAAACCTTGACCTTAATCCTTTCAAACTTTTCTCCCCTCTTCACCTAGTCATACATGCCCTTCCTTTATTTTCCTATTTGGAGGTCTGCTGGAGAAACAACTAAGAGCAGTGGGGGAAAAGGAAATGGTTTCTGAAGAGTTGACAGGTAGCAATTTCTCTTCATTAGTCACATATCAAAAGTGAAGAGGTCACAAAAGTTACAAAAATTTGTGTACGGCAGAATATAATGTATTTGTATTGTATTTTCAGAACGAATACTGTACTGATTAAATGAAAACTGTACAATATGGTATCCTACGAGAAAAAATGTTGTGCTTGTTCCTTTGAATAATTTCGGACAAAATGATCAGCTTATCATAAAATCGCTTCGAAAGTGGTATTTTTTGTACAATTTTCTGATCATGTGCACTAGGCTTTAGTCACAATTTGATTTTAGTGACAATATCTCTTTGATCACCTGATCAGTCTCAGTGTGATAATAAAGGCTGCATATCTTGCATTCCTTTATGCATGCAAGATAGAGTAATTGTATCTCGCAATAAAGGAGATGCCTTTTTTTTACCTAAAGCTGTTTACAGACTTCTGGGAAACGCAGCGAGCCAATCAGATGAGTCCTGGGTTGAGAATTCTCAGCATTATGGTCTTGGTTACAACACCTTGCTAAACATAAAATGTTAAAGTTTATGACATAAACTACACAAAAGCAAAAACCACAGTTGCATGGCTCTGCATTAGAATTTACTTGTATAGTTGATCCTTTTGTTCACTTTGCGTTTTGTTTATATGAGGAAAATTACAGTACCACCATAGCAACCTTGCATTGCTAGGGAGCAAATAGAAGATACCTGTGTGGCTCCCCTTACCAGTCCAGTCATCCCTGCAGTCCACCAATGTAAGGGGCATTTATCCATCTGCTGACTACCAGTGTAAGGAAGTTTTCATCTACCCATTTACCACAAATGTTAGAATGCATTTTTCCTCCCACTGACCACCAATGTAAGGGGAATTCTTTCCTGCACTGGCTCCCAATGTTAGGTGGCAGGCTTTTCCCCACTGACCACTAATATAAGGAGACTTACATTACCACTGAATATCAATCTAAGGGGCCATTTTTCATCCCACTGACTACCAATCTAAGGAACATTGTTTCTCCCACTGGCTACCAATATAAGAGAGCATTCAACACTGAGCTCCAATATAAAGACTAGCAATATGCTTCTTGTTTTAAGTCTGGAAAGGAAAGGATTGTCCTATGGGCTTAACCACAATGTGGATGACCTCTGACTGACTTTCCAGTTGAATGTACTGGAAGTCCCTGATAATATCTTGAAGACCGATTAGTTAGCATGGGCAGAGTACACAGAAACCTACTTTCATGGAAAAGTGTATTTTAAATTGATTTTCCTATACAGTGCAAATAATAATTGTGTTGTTTCTCATAGTTGTAACTAGAGATGAGCGAATCGAACTTGGCGAAGTGGAATTTGTTTCGAATATTCCTCCTCCTCCTCCTCCTCCTCCTCCATGGCAGGTGACCAGCAGAAGGCTGAGGGGGGTATAAATGGGCTAGAGTGCAGAGCAGACAGAGCTCTTGTTCCTGCGGGGAGTAAGACCCAGCCTGAGGGCTGTGGTATCCCTGGAAAATCTGCCTAGAACTACAGCCACCTTTATTGGGGTCCCAGCTGTTTCTTGGCAGGGGGGACCTCTCGTATTGTGCTCACAGAAAGCCTCCTAAGGATCCAGGACACAGGTGATTGGAATACAGAAGTGACTGACTTTGCACATAGCTACACTGAGATCAGGAAACAGTGAGTACCAGCCTTCGGGATCTAAAGACTTTCCTTAGCTTTTCTGGGAGATCAGCAGTTACAATTTTTTGCACTTGGAACCATTTTCCTGCTTTGTACTGTTCATCTATACAATTCAAAAGGGGTGCTTTTACACACAAGTCTTAGTGCAGAATTAGTGTTCTCATTTTTCAGGTTTAAAGTTACTGGAGTATTCCTAGGCTCACCCTTGCCTTATCCAAGTTCTACCCAAAAAAGGGCTGCACAGCCTGTTTACTGACTGTGTGTAGAAACATTGTTTGCCTGGCTGGCATGTGCCTATCAGGAAATAGAATCCGAGATCAAACTACCAGACCACACCAATCTGTGCGCTACATATTAAAGAAAGTAAAGCTACTAAATTTAAAAACCTGATTTATAACTATAGTCATTTGTTCAGTAAGTATGGTATTTGCTATACAGTGATGTGTAAGTCAAAACAGACATAATTTTCAAATGCAGCACTTGTTTTAATCTCCTATGGAAAACTAGTAAATCTCCACTGTGTATCTGTTGCCCTCATATCCTCCAGCATTCTTGTGCCAGTAATGTATCTATTTAGGGCTCAGACTCACACAAAATTGTTGCTAAAGTCCACCTTCAAAGACATTATTTATATACACAATGCTACTTGTGAACAGAAAATTGTCTGGGATCACAAACCCTAGCCGCTATGTTCAACAGTCTGCATTCTAATTGGAAATCTACTGTTGATAAAAGATGGATCCTACGTGGAATTTAGCATGTTTTTATATTATATTGCTTTTGCCTTTTGTTTTTTTCCTGTCTTTATGGAAGATATATTAAACACCGAATTACTCTTGTGCCAGAGTGTGATAAGATATTCAATTTTTTAAAAATGTTCTTTGGCACCTAAGGGGGGGGGGGGGGAGAAGTTGAACATCATGCAGCCCAAAGTTAGCTAGAGAACAGTCACTGAATGAAGATTTGTAAAGATCTCTGGTACAGAAGATGGATCAAAGATGGTTCAAAGTGGTACCATACACCACTGAAGGTAAGTAAAACAAATTTCTGCATTAACGTCTGAAGTAGAAACCCATAAAAAAGTACATCTCATTAAACTTTAAAAAAAAAATAATCATGTTCTGCATATAAGAATTTCTGTTCTGCTTTAGGTGTCCACATATCCAGTTCAGGACAGTGAAATTTCATTATGTACACAAATCTGTTCCATACTACTGTAAATCAGTAGAGCATACCATGGTGCAAGGAGTTCAAAGTTTTAGGTCTACCACCTTGAAACGATTTTTAACAGAATATCTTTTTAATTGTGAATTCAAATCAGAGACTTACTGTATATGTTCCTAATTTATTTCTTAAGGCCACATTTGAACAACAGCTGCATAAACATTGATGTGCTAAGCACAACCCTACTTAGGACAATACCTTTTACATTAACAGTAACAATGTAAGTCCTATTTAATATAATAGAGTGCAACTGCAAATTACCACAGGAAACTGTTGTCAGTCATCCTTCAGGACTCATTCTGGCTGCCCAAAGCTGATAAATGGTGACAGATGAATATGTATACTCAAGGGTTTTTTTACTCAGACAATAGGTGAAGGAACCCTCTGCCCCCTCCGCACCACCTACTAACAGTGGGAGGGTCTTAATAGGGCATTGTTAAATGCCAGTCGTGCATTCTGCACATAGTACAAAGTTCAGGAGTGTGCTATGTACAGAGTGCAAAGATCAGCAGTGCGCTACATACAGAGTGCAGAGTTCAGGAGTGCACTGCATATAGAGAGAAGAGCTCAGGAAAGCACTGCATACAAAGTGTAGAGTTCAGGAGAGCACTGCGTACAGTTTGTAATTCAGAAGTGCGCTATGTATAGGGTACAGGAGTGTGCTTTTCACAGAGTGTAGAGTTCAGGAGTGCACTGCCTACAGATTGAAGAGCTCTGGAGAGAGGGGCCATTGGTGCTAAGTGGGGGGAAAAGGGGAACCATTAGTGCTGAGTGGGAGGAGATGGGGGACATTGATGATAAGTGAGAGAAGGGAGTGCAAAGATCAGGAGTGCATTACATACAGCGTGAAAAGTTCAGGACTGCACTGCATACAGATTTCAGTGTTTAAGAGTGTGCTACATACAGAGTGCAGCATTCAGGAGTGAGTTAAGTAGGGAGAATATTGGGGCTAAATGGGGGAGAGAGGGGACATTGAGGATGAGTGGAGGGAGAGGGGATCCATTGGTGCTAAGTGAAGGGAGAGGGGAGCTATTGATGGTAGTTGGAGGGAGAGGGAACCCATTGGTGGTAAGTGGGGAGAAGAGGGGAGCCACTGGGGTTATGTGGGGGGAGAAGGGGACATTGGTGCTAAGTGGGGATAGGGGGGCATTAGTGATATATGGGGGGGCAATGTGCTAATTTTGGGGAAAGGGGGAACATTGGTGCTAAGTGAGGGGAGGGGGCATTGGTGCTAAGTGGGGGAAAAAGGGGGGCATTAGTGATCAGTGGAGGTGAGGGTGGTCATTGGGGATCAGTGGGGGGAGAGGGGAGCCATTGGTGCTAAGTCAGGGGAGGGGGGACACAGGTGCTATGAGACAGGAGAGGGGGATATTGGTGTTAAGTGGGTGGAGGGAGGCATTGGTGATAAATGGGGGGCAAAGTGCTAATTTGGGGGAGAGGGGGGAACATTGGTGCTAAGTGGGGGAAGGGGGCATTGATTCTAAATGGGGGGAGAGGGGGGACATTGGGGATCAGTCTGGGGAGAGGGGGGACATTGATGCTAAGTGGGGGGAGAGAAGAGCTATTGGTGCTAATTGGGAGTAAAGGGGGCATTGGTGCTAAGTGGGGGGACATTGAGGATCAGTGGGGGGAAAGGGGCAACATTGGTACTAAGTGGGAGCCAAGTGGCAGCTTTACTGATCTGTAGAGGTACTGACTCTCTTGGCTCAAGGTGTACACAATAATTTAGTAGAATGTTCAATAATCTTGAAGGGACGATTTCCCCCCTGTGCATAGTCTTTTGTAAGCTCTTATTGCTACCTCATGTCACAGCTCTCCATCAATCCTTAGATAGGAACTGTGAAAACTGTTGAAAAAAAGTTTAGAATAGCTTTAGAAATCAGACATCCATAACTGGAGAGTGAAGTGTGCCAGGTAAAAATAACATCATTCCTCCTTGCCCAGTTTTCTGGAATTATTTTGTTACTGGTTGGATCAGAGAAAGAACATCTCAGTCCCTCTCTGCTAGCAGAAAAGGGACCGCCTTAATTAACTTCACAAGTATCTAGAGATGTGTGTTAAAGAACCCACCATGCTTTGCAAACTGAATGCCTTAGACCCTGTTCAAACTTGA
This sequence comes from Staurois parvus, assembly GCF_062004578.1. Classification (NCBI taxonomy): domain Eukaryota; kingdom Metazoa; phylum Chordata; class Amphibia; order Anura; family Ranidae; genus Staurois; species Staurois parvus. The sequence continues at coordinate 4,379,287 of NW_028317982.1, forward strand.
TTGCTTTTCGTCTCAAAGCTTGATGCTCAAAAATGCTCAACAAGTAAAATCCCATTATTTACAATGGCCCCTATTCACACTTGAGCGATCTGTACCAAAACGCCTGTCGTTCAAAACAGTACTTTCGCTACTTTTCAGTGTGTGAGTGTTAACCTGAACAGTGGGAATTAACTTTTTTTTTTCAAGCATTTTTTTCAGGCGGTTTCAGCTCAAACAGCAGCTATTTCTTTCTATTGGCCAAATGCCTAAATGAAAAACGCCAAAAAAAAACCTATAACATTTGCAGAACTGAATTTTTTAAAAATGCCTGAAAAAAACCCCACTTTTTTTACCTTAATGCATTCCTGTTTTCTATTCCTCTGTCCTCCCCCTTGCCTGTGTGAACGGTAAGAGAGGGGAGAAAAGATACAGTGCTGTGCACAGCTGCATCTCTTCTCCCTTCGCTTCTTCTTCATACAGGGACTCGAACAGCAGCAGGAGCCATTGGCTCCAGTTGCACTCACTGAAATGCAATGAGGAGGAAGTGGGGGGCAGGGCAGCCCCAAAGACACACAGCTTGGGAGCAAGCAGACACCGTGTGCCCCCATGCTATGGGGACACACGAAGAAGAGGAAGAGGAGCCAAGATTGCTGCCAGGGGACTTGAGAAGAAGAGGATCGGGGCTGCTCTGTGCAATACCACTGCCCAGAGCAGGTGAGCATAACATGTTTGTTATTTTATTGAACAAAAATGACTATAGTAACACTTTAAATAAGGACATTATCTTTGTAATCTAAAATATAATACATTACATTTTTAAAAGCTTAAAATAACAATCCAAAAATTTTTTTGTTTTGGATTCTATTTTCAAGTATGAATATTTATGAAGTGTTCATTCCAAAAAACTATTGTTTAATGGTCAGATTTTTCCACCTCCAGCTCATGTGTGGCCATTTTTATTACATCTGCTTCTCTGGCGCTAGCAGTTGCCAAAATTTCTGTGCCAAGTACTTTTTTCTCAGTCCCATTCTTCCTTTGTTCAGCAGCTTTCACTCTGAACTTAGAAAGAAAAGTACCCTCTGAAATAAACCCAACACATGCACATGGGCTGAGCAGAATGATGTTTAGATCTGCTCTGTTAGAAAGACCAGTTACTGTAGAAATTCTAGGAAAAACAAACAAAATAATGAACCTATTTCTACTTTTTGGTTTTGGACACATAGTTTAGAAGTAAGGGATTTTTTTGGTTAGAGGTTTAAGTCTGTAGTAGGTGATAAAGCATCTCTGTGAAAAAATGTCTGCCTTCTGTGAATTCCAGACAGCAAAGTATTAATTATGAACATTATACTTTACTCCAACACTGAATGCTTCTCCATCTATTTTTTGTTAGTTTTTATTGAGACATTGTGTCAACACATCAAAAGCATGTAATATGCTATTATGCCAGTTTACATGTGATTTATATTGCAATTTGAGTTTTTTTTAAAACAAGTTGGGTATCACTTAATTTATATCTCTCACGTACGCGCGCACACACACACACTACGGCATAGAAATTTCAATTAAAGGAAAACTATAATAAGACTCTATGTGATCTTGGGTCAATTTTATTTAAGCTGTTTTTAATTTTTAAATTGTTGTTTATATCTATTTTTACTTACTTGCTATTCAGCGTTGCACTATTTCAACTGGTAATTGCGCGGTCATGCAGTTCTATACCCAAACAAAATTTACCTACATTCTTTCACACAAATAGAGCTTTCTTTTGGTGGTATTTGATCATCTGTGCGCTTTTTATTTTTTGCGCTATAAACAAAAAAAGACAAAATTTACAAAAAAAAACGATAGTAAACTCAAAGTTAGTCATAAATTTAGGATAAAATGTATTCTGCTACATGTTTTTTGGTAAAAAAAAATCCCAATAAGTGTATATTGATTGCTTTGTGTGAAAAATATATCGTCTACAAACTATGGTATAGATACTGCAATTTACGCCATTTTTTGCTATACAGCGCTGCTCTAGTTTAACTGACAATTGCGTGATCATGCAACACTGCACATAAATGAAATTTATGTCCTTTTTTCACACAAATAGAGCTTTATTTTGGTGGTACTTGATCACCTGTGTGCTTTTTATTTTTTGCGCTATAAACAAAAAAAGACCGAAAATGTAAAAAAAAAATGATAGTTTCTCATTTCTGTCATAAAAAATATCCAAAAAACTATCTGGTCTTGGGTAAATTTTTTTTAAGCTGTTTTAAATTTTTAAACTGTTGCTTATATCTATTTTTACTTAACCACTTGCCCTCCTGAGGATTTACCCCCCTTCCTGACCAGGCCTCTTTTTGCTATTCAGCACTACACTATTTCAACTGGTAATTGCACGGTCATGCAATGCTGTACCCAAACAAAATTTACGTCTTTTTTTCACACAAATTTTTATTTTTTGCGCTATACACAAAAACAGACCAAAAATTTTGAAAAAAAAGACAATATTTTTTCATTTCGACTATAGAAAATATATAGTAAACTCAAATTTCGTCATTAATTTAGGCCAAAATGTATTCTTACATGTTTTTGGTAAAAAAAATCCCAATAAGTGTATATTGATTGCTTTGTGTGAAAGTTATAGCATCTACAAACTATCACATTTCTTGCTAAAATACCAGGACAGTACAAACACCCCCAAATGACCCCTTTTCGGAAAGTGGACACCCTAAGCTATCTGTTGAGAGGCATATTAAGTCTATGGAAGATTTATTTTTTTTCCACAAGTTTTTGGAAAATGACAAAAACATTTTTTTTTTTTACACAAAATTGTCATTTAAATGATATATTGCTCACACAAGCCATGGGTAGATGTGGAATTACACCCCAAAATACATTCTGCAGCTTCTAACGAGTATGGGGTACCACATCTGTGAGACTTTTTGGGAGTCTAGTCACATACAGGAGCCTGAAATCCAATGACCACTTTGAAAGCCTGAAGGTGCGTAACTTCCTCATTTCACTTCCTCACTACCTAGTATAGTTTCGAAGGCCCAGAAATGCCAAGATAGCATCAAACCCCTCCAAATAGTAGTAGTGAGGAAGTGTAATGAGGAAGTTGCGCACCTTCAGGCTTTCAAAGTGGTCATTGGATTTCAGGCTCCTCTATGTGGCTAGGCTCCCAAAAAGTCTCACACATGTGGTATCCCCATACTCAGTAGAAGTAGCAGAATGTATTTTGGGGTGTAATTCCACATATACCCATGGCTTGTGCGAGAAATAAATCATTTAAATGACAACTTTGTGTAAAAAGAAAAAAAAAAGTTTTTGTAATTTTCCAGAAACTTGTGGAAAAAAAATAAATCTTCCATGGATTCAATATGCCTCTCAGCAGATAGCTTAGGGTGTCTACTTTCCGAAAAGGGGTCATTTGAGGGTGTTTGTACTATCCTGGTATTTTAGCATCTCAAGAAATGTTATGGGCAGTCAGAAAGTAAAAGCTGTGTAAATTCCATTATCTATACCATAGTTTGTAGACGCTATAACTTTCACACAAAGCAATAAATATACTCTTACTGGGATTTTTTTAACCAAAAACATATAGCAGAATACATTTTGGCCTAAATTTATGACGAAATTTTAGTTTTTTTGGATATTTTTTATGACCGAAATGAGAAAATATACTTTTTTTCAAAAATGTTTTTTTTCTTCAAACCTTTTTCTGCTTATAGCGCCAAAAATAAAAAGCGCACAGGTGATCAAATACCACCAAAAGAAAGCTCAATTTGTGTGAAAAAAAGGACATAAATTTTATTTATGTACTGTAATGCATGACCGCGCAATTGTTTGTTAAACTAGCGCAGCACTGTATAGCAAAAAAAGGCGTAAATTGCAGTATCTATAGTTTGTAGATGCTATAACTTTCACACAAAGCAATCAATATACACTTATTGGAATTTTTTTTACCAAAAACATGTAGCAGAATAGATTTTGGCCTAAATTTATAACTAACTTTGAGTTTACTATATATTTTTTATAGGTAAAAGTAAAAAATAATGTTTTTCTTCATAATATTCGGTCTTTTTTTGTTTATAGCATGAAAAATAAAAAGTGCACAGGTGATCAAATACCACCAAAAGAAAGCTCTATTTGTGTGAAAAAAAGTACGTAAATTTTGTTTGGGTGCAGCATTGCATGACCGCGCAATTAGCAGTTGAATTAGTGCAGCGCCGAGTAGCAAAAAGAGGCCTGGTCAGGACGGGGGGTAAATCCTCAGAAGGGCAAGTAGTTAAAAGTGTGCATGCCTTGTGCAATGGCAACAAACTGCATATATTTTTAATATTCAAATGCAATGCTTTAGAAGACTTTACAAGCTACCATTTTAGATTTACAGAGGAGATCTAGTGCTATAATTACTGGCCTTAATCTGACATTTGCGGCGATACCTCACATGCATGGTGCAGCCGCTGTTTACATACTGGCACAGGGTCAATGCTTGAGCACACAGGTGCACGCATGTGTGTGTGTAGGGGGGGGGGGGGGCAGGGTGCTTTTTTTAAAGTTAGTTTAATTTTTTTAATTATTTTTACACTGTCCCTTTTTTTTTTTTGTGATCACTTTTAATGCTATCACAGGAAATGCATAACTTCAATGGGCATTGTCATATATTTTTTTTTGAGAAAACTGGGTTTTATCAGACTCTAGATCTCTCCTCTGCCCTTGCATTGTGTAATCTCACCAAGATCGGTGTGATCAGATGCTTTCCCAATTTACAAATGGCGCTGTTTATATCCTGCGAAACTGAAGTGATGAAATGTTTGTAGCTTCCAATTTCTTAGACTATAGAGATGATTGGCACCATTCTGCTCTTCAATCAGCTCTATGGTCAGCTGGCAGAAACATCGGCTGCATTCTCAGGTTCCTCCAATGGCACGGGACTGCCCTAGAAGGCTGTGGAAGGGGGGTCATCATCTCCCACTGCTTGTAAAAGCAATCCTGCAGCTAATTAGCCGCTAGGATTGCTTTTACATGAAAGCCGATCGCCGGCTGAAGAAAACAATACCAGGATGAGGCCTGCAGTAGCAGGCCTCATCCTGGTATATCCACTCAAAGTCCACTGAGGTACCAGTACGTCGCTGGTCCTTGTTGGGTATATATGCTATGTTCTTTTTTTTGTATGCGAGCCGAAAGAAAAAAAGAGAAGAAATATCTGCCAGAAAAAGTGTGTGGTATGCCCACCATTAGAATATACCGCCCTGCATCTACCCACTTCTAATGTGCAAAAAATTATTATAAAATATATATGCCAAAGCATAGGGGTCATCCACCCACTGGCTACCCCAGGCCCCCATGCTTAGGCATATATGCTCTTTTTTTAACTGTGGATGAAAAATCTCATCCAACAGCGTTGCCCACACTGACTTATGTATATTCTGAAAACAAGACCCTGTTGCTGTCAGAATAAACAAGTCGGTGCTCCAGCTGAATGACATCCTCATTTTTCATGTGATTAGGTCGCACGGTGCCACATGCGCCAATTCCAAGATTGTGCAAATGTCTAAATAGTGGCATGCTTGAATAAAAATTGTCCACGTATAAGTGGTACCAGATATGGAAAAAGGATGACACCAAGTCCCAAACTATCTTGCCAATGCTCCCCATGTAGTCTGGGCATCCGGGGGGCTCCACCTGACTATCTTTTCCCTCGTAAATCCAGAAAATTACATGTATAGCCTTGTTTGAATGCAAGGCGGCCAGAAAAATTAACGAGTGACTCATCAACGCAGATGTTTTGCTGGGGAGTATAGACATCTGCAAATTTTTGGTTAAGGTGATTTACGAGGGGTCGAATTTTGTGGAGAGTCAAATTCAGGGTCTCCCCGAGGATGACAGTGTGTTGTCAAAATGCATAAAACACATTATACTCTCATATCTATGCCTGGCCATGGAAGGAGAGAACATGGGCATATGATTAATTGGGTCTGTGGACCAATACAGCTGCAATTCATTTTTTTTTAGTAATGCCCATGTTGAGGGTTAGGCAAAAAAAAACTTTAAATTCGGAAACTGGAATGTGTTTCCATGCGAATGGTCTGGCAAGGTTTGAATTTGGGTTGGCGGCGATAAACTGTTGTGCATATAAATTGATTTGATCCACAATCAATGCATATAGATCTTCCGTGAAAAACAGCTCCAAAAAATCAAGGGGAGTAGTTAAATTTGCTGTTTCCACCTGAATTCCGGGTTGGGCAGTGAATGGGGGAAGTACAGCTGCTGCAAAATTTGTGGGCTACCATTCGGGATTTGCAAGCACATCTGGAAGGATACTAGGGGCTCTACGGGCCTGTGTGCAAATTCTTGGTGGCTGCGGGACACTACTTGTGCACCAGCTTGCACTGCACTTATGGGACTCACTACGGAGCACCTGGCTGTCAGGGATTGCTTGAACCGCTACAAAAAGGTTTACCGGCAAGTGCTAACAGAAATCAGGCCTGAGTCTGCAAACACTGCGATTTTGTGTGCAATGTATCAATTGACAGTGACCTACTGACACTGCACTTGCTGGGGGAGAAAGGGGGGGTAAGCGTAGGGGCTATACGCAGGTGCTGGCAGGTGCCAGGGACACTATACTAATGTGAATGCTGGTATAGTGCTGATCTGATCAAGGATATTGATCTGTTCAGACATTATACTAGCAATGTAGGTTTATTGTGTATGTGAGCGTGTTCCTGGCAATCAAGGGGTTCAATGTGATTACTGGTGTACTGAGGGGCAATCTGACGCTAACTAGGAGGGGCACGAAAACCACGGGAGTGTGAATCACGTATATATACACATGATTTTGCGCACCTGTGCCGCCCTGTAACAGTATTTCTGCTATAGTGCGGCACAGAAGCAGTTAAACATGTCCAGTAAAAAAAAATTAAAAGATAAAATTTTGTCATAAATTTATGACAAAATGTATTCTGCAACATGTCTTTGCTAAAAAAAATCCCAATACGTGTAAATGAATTGGTTTAGGGTATAGAGTTTACAAATGGCAGTATAGATACTGGAATATTATTATTTTTTTTTTTTACTAATAATGGAAGCGATCAGCGACTTAAAGCGGGATTGCGGCGGACATCCTGACATTAGGGGGAACTGACTTAGTGTCACTGACATCCCCAGTGACAATACAGTGACCAGTGCTAAAAAAAAACACTGACACTGTACTAATGGCACTGGGCAGGAAGTGGTTAACAATGAGGGGTGATCAAATGGTTAACTATGTGCTGGGAGTGTTTTACTGGGGAGGCGGAAATGCAAAATAACACAAAGATGATGGAAATGCAAAATCACACAGACACATATACACATACATATATATATATATATACAGTCATGGCCGAAATTGTTGGCACCCTTGATATTTCTCCAGGAAATCATGTATTTCTCACGAAACGTATTGCATTAACACATGTTTTGCTATACACATGTTTATTCCCTTTGTGTGTATTGGGACAAAACAAAAAAAGGGAGGAAAGAAAGCAAATTCGACATAATGTCACACAAACCTCCAAAAATGGGCTGGACAAAAGTATTGGCACCCTTTCACAACTGCGGATAAATAAGAATGTTACAAGCATGTGATGCTCCTGTAAACTCACCTGGGGCAAGTAACAGGTGTGGGCAATATAGAAATCACACCTGAAAGCAGATAAAAAGGAGAGACGTTCACTTAACCTTTGCATTGTGTGTCTGTCTGTGCCACACTAAGCATGGACAACAGAAAGAGGAGACGAGAACTGTCTGAGGACCTGAGAACCAAAATTGTGGCAAAATATCAACAATCTCAAGGTTACAAGTCCATCTCCAGAGAACTAGATTTGCCTTTGTCCACAGTGCGCAACATTATCAAGAAGTTTGCAACCCATGGCACTGTAGCTAATCTCCCTGGTCGTGGACGGATGAGGAAAATTGATGAAAGATTGCAACGCAGAATAGTCCGGATGGTGGATAAGCAGCCCCAAACATGTTCCAAAGACATTCAAGCTGTCCTGCAGGCTCAGGGAGCATCAGTGTCAGCGCGAACTATCCGTCGACATTTAAATGAAATGAAACGCTATGGCAGGAGACCCAGGAGGACCCCACTGCTGACACAGAGACATAAAAAAGCAAGACTACAGTTTGCCAAAATGTACTTGAGTAAGCCAAAAGCCTTCTGGGAAAACGTCTTGTGGACAGATGAGACCAAGATAGAGCTTTTCGGTAAAGCACATCATTCTACTGTTTACCGAAAACGGAATGAGGCCTACAAAGAACAAAACACAGTACCTACGGTAAAATATGGTGGAGGTTCAATGATGTTTTGGGGTTGTTTTGCTGCCTCTGGCACTGGGTGCCTTGACTGTGTGCAAGGCATCATGAAATCTGAGGATTACCAAAGGATTTTGGGTCGCACTGTAGGGCCCAGTGTCAGAAAGCTGGGTTTGCGTCCAAGATCCTGGGTCTTCCAGCAGGACAATGACCCCAAACATACGTCAAAAAGCACTCAGAAATGGATGGCAAAGAAGCGCTGGAGAGTTCTGAAGTGGCCAGCAATGAGCCCAGATCTAAATCCCATTGAACACCTGTGGAGAGATCTTAAAATTGCTGTTGGGAAAAGGTGTCCTTCCAATAAGAGAGACCTGGAGCTGTTTGCAAAGGAAGAGTGGTCCAAAATTCCGGGTGAGAGGTGTCAGAAGCTTATTGATGGTTATAGGAAGCGACTGATTTCAGTTATGTTTTCCAAAGGGTGTGCAACCAAATATTAAGTTAAGGGTGCCAATACTTTTGTCCAGCCCATTTTTGGGGTTTTGTGTGACATTATGTCATATTTGCTTTTCTGCCTCTGTTTTATATTTGTTCCAATACATACAAAGGGAATAAACATGTGTATAGCAAAACATGTGTTAATGCAATACCTTTTTTGTGTGAAATACTTGATTTTCAGGAAAAATATCAAGGGTGCCAACAATTTCGGCCATGACTGTATATATATATATATACACATACATATACACACAGTTGTGTTCAAAATAATAGCAGTGTGTTGAAAAAAGTGAATAACGCTCAAAATCCTTCTAATCGCTTTTATTTCCATACACACAAATGCATTGGGAACACTACACATTCTATTCCAAATTAAAACATGAAGAAAAATATATCAAACTTGTGTTGTCCCTCTAAAAAAATTGAAGAAAAGTGAATATTAGACTGTTCAAAAAAATAGCAGCGTTTGTATTCTTCTTTACAAACTCTAACATTCACTATATAAACTGAAAAATGTTTGAAGATTTTGCTTTCCTTTGAATCACTTAATTAATATTTAGTTGTATAAGCACTGTTTCGGAGAACTGCTGTACATCTGTGTTGCATGGAGTCAACCAACTTCTGGCACCTGTGAACGGGTATTCCAGCCCAGGATGATTGGACTACATTCCACAGTTCTTCTCTATTTCTTGGTTTTGCCTCAGAAACTACATTTTTGATGTCACCCCACAAGTTTTTTATTGGATTAAGATCCGGGGATTGGGCCGGCCACTCCATAACGTCAATCTTGTTGGTCTGGAACCAAGATGTTGCACGTTTACTGGTGTGTTTGGGGTCGTTGTCTTGTTGGAACACCCATTTCAAGGGCATTTCCTCTTCAGCATAAGGCAGCATGACCTCTTCAAGTATTCTGATGTATTCAAACTGATCCATGATCCCTGGTATGCGATAAATAGGCCCAACACCGTAGTATGAGAAACATCCCCATATCATGATGCTTGCGCAACCATGCTTCACTGTCTTCACAGTGTACTGTGGCTTGAATTCAGTGTTTGGGGGTCGTCTGACAAACTGTCTCCGGCCACTAGACCCAAAAAGAACAATCTTACTTTCATCAGTCCACAAAATGTTGCGCCATTTCTCTTTAGACCAGTCAATGTGCTCTTTGGCAAATTGTAACCTCTTCAGCACGTCTTTTTTTCAACAGTGGGACTTTGCGGGGCTTCTTGCAGATAGCTTGGCTTCACATAGTCGTCTTCCAATTGTAACAGTACTCACAGGTAACTTTAGACCTTCTTTGATCTTCCTGGAGCTGATTGTTGGCTGAGTCCTTGCCATTTTGGCTATTCTTCTATCCATTCGAATGGTAGTTTTTCCGCTTTCTTCCACATCTTTCAGGTTTTGTTTGCCATTTTAAAGCATTTGCGATCATTTTAGCTGAGCAGCCTATCATTTTCTGCACTTCTTTATATGTTTTCCCCTCTCCAAACAACTTTTTAATCAAGGTATGCTGTTCTTCTGAACAATGTCTGGAACGACCCATTTTCCTCAGATTTTCAGAGAGAAATGCACTGTAACCAGCATGTACAACATTTGCTGCCTTCCTTCCTTAAATAAGGGCAATAATTGCCACCCGTTTTTCAAAGATTGAATGACCTCACTAATAGAACTCCACACTGCTATTATTTAGAACATGCCCCTTTCAATTAGTGATTCAATTACACAGAATCAGCAGCATGCATGTCATGACTGTTGGGTCTGTTGGATTTCTATTACTCTACTACACCTGCTAGTAAATTATTTGCCATGTAGAAATATCATTTCTACCAAAAACAGTGATTGATCAGGTTAGTGATGTCTAACTGCTATTATTTTGAACACAACTGTGTGTGTGTGTGTATATATATATATATAGTGATTTTTTGCACCCGTGCCGCCCTGTAGCAGTATAAGTGGTTAAAATTATAATCTTTTGTTATATTGTAATACATAAAATTTCATATAGGGCAGGGGACCCCCCAGAGCACCACAGGGTATTTAGAGACCGCACAGTCGACATTACCTGCTTTAATGCTCTTGATGTCCATTTGAGACCTACACTGAGCCTACCCTGATAAACAGTGAGTCATGTTCTGACTAAAGCTGGCCATGCACTGACTGAATTTAAGTGTGTGGCCATCTCTACTCAATAGAGGTCAATAATTTGATGGACTTCTGTTAAAAGAGAATGTTTCTCGATCGGTGACTGCAGTCGCTGATCAGTGTATTCTGACACCTGTGTGTACCGCTGTAAAATACTGGTACAATGTCCCAGCAGAGGGGATTCCTTCAACCAACTCGTTTGTGTGGATGGAGGAATCTATGAGCAACAGCCAACTATTGATTTATCCTGATTTTTATACAGGCATAAACTCTGTTTACAAACTCCTTGGTTAACATAATTTTCAGAATACGAATGAAAATCCATTGAAAATAATGGCTCGGTTTACGAATTTTTTTTCGCAGTATGAATGAATTGGTTATCTATGCATTTACAATTTCTTTTTTTAATCAAGTCCCTGCACAGTACTATGCCTCTAAAGTGCACTGGATAAAGAGTTTTGAACAGATAAAACTTTTGACTTTTTTCCAACCTCCGGAACAGATTAATTGGTTTTCAATGCATTTA